>NC_133664.1:91950929-92550929 GCF_037893015.1 Macrotis lagotis | reverse complement strand
AAAACAAAACAAAACAACTTCTTGGCAAAGGGTCTTCTTTCAATTACTCAATCAATTAGTATTGACTAAGCATTTATTATGTGTTGAGAATGGGGTTATAAAGGACAGAAAAACAGTCCCTGCTCCCAAGGAGCTCACTCTAATGGAGACAAGTATGTTCCAACAATCTATATATGGGATACTGAATACCGATAATCACAGGTCAATTTAAGCAAGACAAATCAGAAGCAAGGAACTAAGATTAAGGAGGATTGGGAAAGACTTCTTGAAAGAAGGGGTGACTTTAGTTGAGTCTTGAAGGAAGCCTGGGAAGGAAGATTGATTGAGATGAGGAGAGTGATCTAGGCATGGTGTAAGCATTCTGTGTTTGTATGGCTAATGAGAGAATCTGATGAAATGGCTCAGGAAGCTCAACATTTTAAGGTTTTTTTTAGCAACCAAATTAATTTTTTTTAATTGAAGCTTAATACTTCCATGAGTTAGGGGGTTTTATGTTGTGTTCCTTCTGGACATGCTGTATCCTTGATGTCTATTTCTGTATCACTCTTAACTCACCATAAATGTGCCAGACTTCATTTTAGTTACTTAGTAAACATGTAAAATGTAAAATGTAAACTCCTTGAAGGAAGGACTTTCATTTTTTTCTTTGTGCCACCAGTGCTTTTAATTAATTTTAATTTTAATTGAAGTGGATTTGGAAAGAGTCGCTGCAGGACTCTTTGAAGCATTACATTTTAGAATTTCAAATCTACTTTAACAACACAGCCCCTGGCTGGTTTGTGCTTGGGTGAATGGATTAATTTCTTTGGATCTCAGGTTCTTTATTTGTGGAAAGTAGAGCTAGGTTATCTCTGAGTCCCCTTCCTATTCTGTTGGTATAGTTTGGTGCTCATGTGGTGAGCTATATAAAAGTTACTAAATTTTATCTATCTATCTATCTATCTATCTATCTATCTATCTATCTATCTATCTATCTGTTTATTTATTTTAGTTTTTGCTAGGCAATGGGGTTAAGTGGCTTGCCCAAGGCCACACAGCTAGGTAATTATTAAGTGTCTGAGGCTGGATTTGAACCCATGTACTCCTGATTCCATCCACTGGGACACTTAGCTGCCCCAGTTACTATAGTTTTTGAAGTAATATTTTCAATAAAAATTTCAAAACAAAACAATACCAGAACATACTGTTTGTGAACATGGATTTTGAACTTCGATTAACAGAAAATTCAACCTTATACTCACCTGCGATTTTGGAATCATTAGGCTTTTATGAATTATTAGCCTAAGATTCACTTAGATGTGTATGTGAAGGTTTTAAAAAGGGGTTTGATTTGAGAACTAAAACTCAAACTTGTACATTCTCTGATTTCTCCCCACTACCCACTTCTCCTTCCTAGCCCCCAAGGCTCAGACAAGGAAGCTTATGACCTACTTAATAGAGGGCTACTCAGGTATGGGGTGGAGAATGGAAGGAAGGAAGGACTGAATCAGTAGAGGAAGAAATGAAGCCTGGGGTTACAGGAATAGGAAACCGGAGGAAGGGGAAATGATTCAGATGTAGTCCCAGAGACACCAGGACATCAAGAGCCTGATCCAAACACTCCCACACCATGAAGGGTGGGGTCTAGAGTGCATTTAAAATCCCCAGCTAATTACTGATTACAACACAAGGCTAGAGATTCCAGAGGTACCTTAGTTTAGGATAGAATCCTGTCAAACCTGGCAGTGATCTAAAATGCTAATCCTCAAGTAGCCCCAAAATACCGACCAACTTTGCAACCGGCTCTTACCTCCTTGAACTGACTAACCCAATTGTTGGGTTAGTCAAAAGATACCATCGGATTAATTTATTCCTATCCTTTTTTTTCATCAATGACAGACATTTTTTATGGTCTAGTAACATCTGTGTATTTATTTCTAAGGGATGTACAAACAAAGGTTTTCCCTAATACTTTTCTTTTTGCTCTGGAACCATAAATTCAAGTGAGGGAACTCCCTATTCCAAGTGTTCATAATTTAAAGTCTAAGAGATTGTATAATTAAAAAAAAAAGAAAATACCAGAACATGCTGCTTGTGAATATGGATTTAAAATTTTTTAAAACAGAAAATTCAGTCTTATAAATGATAAAACCTTACTACAGAAATGGTCTTTGATTTATGCAAGAAATCATAGATTTAGAGATGGAAGGAGGCCAGAGAATTCATTTTAGCCAACCACCTCATTTTGGAGATGCTCAAACAGTTACAGAGAGACTCAGAGCTTGATCCAAGGTCACTCAGATAGTAAATCCCAATTATAATGTTGTGAAAACTTTTGCAAGGAACAGGCCATAATGCACATATCTGGGATATGAGAGGTACTAAAAGAAGGTGCTCCAATTCAGCATGGAATTGCTTCTTGGGGATCTCCCAGTTGCTCATGGGGCTTTATTCCTTTCCCTACTCCATTCACTTAGATTACTGTAATTTCTGACATTCCTAAAACTACACACAGTTTAGGGGTAACTTCTTTCCCCTTCCATCTGCCTCAGTCTAATGTAATAAGGGTATATTATTATACTTCAGCAAAATGCCATAGTTTAACCCTAGTTTGACAATTCTTGAAATTCTAGGTTGAAAAATGAATTAGCATCCCATTTTGTCAATTCATTCTATTACTTAAAATAAATACTCCCTATATAGATGTTACTTTATTTCATGGGGGAGATTTTTCTAAAGAAAAAATTAAAAGCAAACAAATACCAGAACATCCTGTTGTTTTTTTAAAGATGCTTTTGAATCTAATATTTCAAATCAAAGTTATAAACAATCCAATGAAATTAAAAACAGTCAAGAAATTACAGTGTTATACCAAATTCCAGTGCATATGAAGCAGCTGGTGCAAATAAACTAGTAACATAACCTTGAACTGATGCAAAAAAAATGTAATACAGAAATGAAAAAGCTCTTCATTTCAAAAGAGGAAATCAGTAATATAACTGAAGTTTATTTTTAATTCCTTTTTGGGAAATTCTATTTCTTTTTCATTAGACAAATCTGATTGTGAATGAAAGTGATCATTTTTTAATGGTTTGGTGAAAGTTGAAGTTCAAGAGTAATTCTCTTTTCATTCTCAGGGGAAAACAGTTTTTAATGGAGATCTACCTCTGAAGTAAGATACATGGCAAGAGCATTTGGTCTGTTTGACCATCCTATTTCTGCCACTTATTACCCATGTGACTTTGAGTAAATCGCTGTACCTCTCTGGGTCTCAGTTTTTTCATCTGTAAAATGAGGAGGTTGGTCTCCAAGGTTTAATCAAATACAAAAATCTAGATTAAACTTAATATGGTACTGTAGAAAGAACATTGCATTTGGAGTAGGAGGACCTGAATTCATTTCTATTTGATATGATCTGTATAACCTTAGGCACAGTACTAAGATACTGTGCAATTATTATCTTATTTGATTTTTACAAAAACACCCTAGAAAGCAAGTGGTTTATCATTCTCATTTTACAGATGAGGAAACTGAGGTACAAAGAGGTTAAGAGGCTTTTCCAAGGTCACCCTACAAGTAAGCATCTGAGGCAGGATTGCAACTCAGGTCTTCCTGACTCATATCCCTCACTTCTCATCGTGCCACCTACATGACTCCAGGTTGCAGAGAAGGTGTCAATTGGTTTTGGTAGAGGAAGTACCTTATCTGCAGTTGTTGTTACTGATAAAAACCATAAAGCTAGTTTAAAAACACATCTCCACACACAATTAGAGGTGTGTGAAAATGGAAAGGGTGCCTCTGGAAGAAATGGGTTCCCCTTCTTGATAGATGACTTTTTTTTTAAAGATTTTATTTATTTTGAATTTTACAATCTTGCTTCCTCCCCCCCACCACAGAAGGAAGCTTATTAGTCTTTACATTGTTTCCATGGTATACATTGATCTAAGTTGAATGTGTTGAGAGAGAAATCATATCCTTAAGGAAGAAACACAAAGTATGAGATAAAGCAGAATTACATAATAAGATAACTTTTTTTTAAAAAAATTAAAGGTAATAGCCTTTGGTCTTTGTTCAATCTCCACAATTCTTTCTCAGGATACAGATGGCATTCTCTGTCACAGATACCCCCAAATTGTGCCTGATTGTTGCCCTGTTGGTATGAGCATGTCCATTAAGGTTGATCATCACTCCCATGTTGCTGTTAGGGTGTACAGTGTTCTTCTGGTTCTGCTCATCTCACTTAGCATCAATTCATGCAAATCCTTCCAGGCTTCCCTGAAGATCAATGACTTTCAAGCATAGATTTTGATTAAGGACCCACTCTGTGCTAAATACTGTGTTATGCATTGGGGAATTCAAAGAAAGACAAGATAGTCCTGACCTTGAGGAGGGTCCAGTCTAAGATTGGGGGTGGGGGAAGCATGCAAACAAATGTGTACAAAAAAGGCTATATATAGGGGATGAACTGAAAATAATGAATGAAGAAAGCCCTAGAAACAAGGAGGATTGTGAAAGTCTTCATGTAGAAGATAGGATTTTAGCTAGAACTTGAAAGAAGCCAGAGAAGTCAAGAGGAAGAGAATTCCAGACTTGGGAACAGCCAGAGAAAATGCCTGGAGACTAGAAGTAGAATGCCTTATTTAAGAAATACCCAAGAGACCAGGTCCTACTGGTGGTGGGGAAAAGGGATGAGAAGACTGTAAAGGAGGAGGCAGGTTATAAAGGGATTTGAATGTAAAACAAATGATTTTATATTTGATGCTGAGGGTGATGGGAGTTGATTGAATAAGGGGTAATATTTGTATTTGTAGAGCAGTGCTTTAGGAATATCACTTTGGCAGTTGAGTGGAGAATTATAGGGAGACCAAACAGCAGGTTATTGTAGAAGTTCAGGTACTGTGGTGATGAGGGCAGGATAGTGCCAGTGTAGGAAAAGGAGGTAATATGTGAGAGCTGTCACGTTTGACAAGTCTTGGCAGCAGATAGGAGGTGAGGGATGAGAAAGCAAAAAGGGGTGACATTTGGTTGTGAGTCTCAGGCATTTGGAAGGTGGTGGTAACACTAGGGAAAATCAGGAGGGGGAGGGTTGGGAGGTAAAGATCAGGAGTCCAGTTGTGTATTTGTTGTGTTTCAGATGGCTTGTTTTTAGTCATTTTTATTCATGTCTGACTCTTCATGATCTATTTCTTGGAAAATAAACTGGAGTGATTTCGATTTCTGTCTCCAGTTCCTTTTACTGATAAGGATACAGAGACAAATAGGGTTAAGTGACTTGCCCAGGGTCGCACAGCTAGTGTGTCTAAAGTCGGATTTGAATTCGGGAAGGTGACTGGCCTTCTATTCACCACATCATTTAGCTGTCCTGTAGTTAAGAAGCTTGCTAGAATTTATTTTGAGATGTCTAATAGGCAGCTGGAGATGAGAAGAGAGGTTAGAAGTGGATGAATAGATTTAAGAATCATCAGCATAGAAATGATCACTGATTCCATCAGGGCTGATGAGATCAACAATTTAAATAGTCAATAAACATTTATTAAGCATCATGTGCCAGGCACTGTGCTTATTATTGGAGAAAAAGAAAGACATCCTCTGCATTCCGGGACAGGGAGAGGGGACTGGCTGCTGGTGGAGCAGAAACTGGTAGGAAATGAAGCACTGGCCAGAGCTTCTGAACTTTCTATAAGAAGGGAGGTTTGGGGAAGAGCTTTTTTCTCTGACCTTCAATCAGAAGGGAGGAAGAGGAAACTGAGGCTACTGGGGAGGTGATAAGTACCAAAGCGAAAGCAATTCCCACACTGGGAGATTTCTGGTGGGAAGCATCCTGGAGCATGATGCTGGAGAAGTCTAATCCAAGCACAGCATCTGGTGGATGAAGAAGCCAGAGAAGGTAAGTGGGACCAGGACCTAGCCATGTGGGACACACTTATTGAGAATGTCAAGGAAAACATTTCCTTTTTGGAAGTATTTGGGTCAAGACTTTAAAATCCCTATTGATGCTGAAATTCTATGCATTTCTATAATTATAATTCTGTAAAATGTAATTCTGTATGACTCTGAAATTCTGTAATCACCATATCAACAGATTATCTTTAAATTTACCAAAGGCAGGTTATTAGCTCCAATAATAAGTATTCTCTCTTTATATCAATTAGTCTGTATAGTGAAGAAAGCCTTTAATAAACAAAGGTAAGTTTTAGACCCTTTTCTAAATTACAGCAGCATAATTAGAATGCAGTTTTACTCTATAATAAATACAGATTTATTCTAATGAAAATTGGTACATATAAAAAACTGATACATGAGTTCCCAAGCTCATTTTATGTTTAAAAGTCCTATTTAGAAGAGCAAATATTTTCCTTTTTTTCCTTTTTTAAAAATTCTCATCCATTCATACATGCATATTTCCAAGTAACAAAGTTTCCCTCCACCCTTTCTTCCCACCCCCTTCCCCTCAGCAGCGAACAGTCAGGTTAACATTTTACATATATATTTTGTCAAACATATTTACAAATTAGTAATTTTTGGCATGAGGAATTAGGATGAAGAGAAAAAGATACATAAGAGATAATTTTTATAAAGTGTTCATCAGATTCGGAAGGTTTTTTTCCTGTGATTTTTATTTTGTTTTTCTTCCTCTGGATGTGGGGATAATATAGTCTATGGCCAGTCAAATATAGTTGTCCTAGCTCTCTGGACTACTGAGAGGAGCTGCTTTCATCAAGGTTGTTCATCTAATAATGTTATTGTTGATGTGTACACTGTTCTCTTGGCTCTACTCCCTTTGCTCATCATCAGATCCTATAAGTCATTCCATGCTTCTCTAGAGTCTGACCATTTATGGTTTCTTATAGAACAATAGTATTCCATAATATTCCATGTACCATAACTTGTTTAGCCATTCCCCAATTGATAGACATCCCCTCAATTTTCAATTCTTTGCCACTACAAAAAGAGCTACTATTCACATTTTGGAACATGTAGGACTTTTCCCATTTTTTATAATTTCTTCTGGATGTAGACCTAGAATTGGAATTACAGGGTGAAAAAATTTAAACAGTTTTATTGCTCTTTGGACATAGTTCCATATTGCTCTCCAGAAAGGCTGGATCTGTTCACAACTCCAACAATGTCCCAATCCTCCCACACTCTCTTCAATATTAATCATCTTCCCTTTTTCTCATCTAGACTAAGCTAATAGGTCTGAGATGATACCTCACTGTTGTTTTAATTTTATTTCTTTGCTCAATAGTGCTTTGAAACATTTTTTCATATGATTATGCATATATATATATATATATAGCTTTAATATAATTTGAAAACTGTTCATATCCTTTGACCATTTATCAATTGGGGAATGACTTGTGGTCTTATAAATTTGATGTAATTCTCTATATATTTTAGAAATGAGACCTTTTTCAGAACTCCTGTTTGTGAAGATTGTTTCCCAGATTTCTGCTTTTCTAATTTTGGCAGCATTGATTTTATTAGTGCAAAAACTTTTTAATTTATTATAGTCAAAACCATTCATTTTGCAGTTTATAGTGTGCTCTAATTCTTGTTTGGTCATAAATTTATTCCTTTTCCATAGATCAAATAGATAATTTTTTTATCTATTAATTTATCCACAGTATCTCTCTTCATGTCTAAATCTTGTACCTTATTTTCATATAGGGTGTGAGATGTGGATCTATGCCTAGTTTATGCAATGCTATTTTCCAGTTTTTCCAACAATTTTTGTCAAATAGTGAGTTCTTATCCCAGAAGTTGATGTCTTTGGGTTTGTCAAATAGTAAATTGCTGTAGTCATTTACTTCAGTTTCTTTCTTTCTTTCTTTCTTTCTTTCTTTCTTTCTTTCTTTCTTTCTGTTTTTTTCAAGGCAAATGGGGTTAAGTGGCTTGCCCAAGGCCACACAACTAGGTAATTATTAAGTGTCTGAGGCTGGATTTGAACTCAGGTACTCCTGACTCCCGGGCCGGTGCTCTATCCACTGTACCATCTAGCTGCTCATGCTTCAGTTTCTTTTGAAGCTATCATAATCCACTGATCCATTACTCTATTTCTTAACCAGTACCAGGCAGTTTTGATGACTGCTGCTTTATAGTACAGTTTGAGATATGGTAGGGCTAGGCCACCTTCCTTTACATTTTTTTTTCATAAGTTACCTTGCTATTCTTGCCCTTTTGTTGCTCCAGACAAATTTTGTTACAATTTTTTTCTAGCTCAGTAATGTAGTTATTTGGTAGCTTGATTGGTATGGTTTGGGTAGAATTGTCATTTTTATTATATTAGCTCGACCTAACCATGGGCATTTGACATTTTTGCAATTATTTAGATATGACTTTATTTGGGTGAGGAGAACTTTATAATTGTACTCATACAGTTTCTGTGTTTGTCTTGGGAGGTAGATTCCCAAGTATTTAATGTTATCTACAGTTATTTTAAATGGAATTTCTCTTTCTATATCTTATTCTTGGCCTTTGTAGTTCTTATATAGAATTGTTGATGATTTATGTGGGTTTATTTTACATCCTGCTACTTTGCTGAATTTGTTAACAAGGAGTTTTTTAGATGATTTTATTGGGTTCTCTAGGTATACCATCATATCATCTGCAAAGAGTGAAAGTTTTGCTTCCTCATTGTCAATTCTGATTCCTTCAATTTCTTTTTCTTATCTTATTGCTACTGCTAGCATTTCCAATATTAAATTTAATAATAATGGTGATAATGGGCATCCTTGTTTCACCCCTGAATTGATTGGAAATGCTCTGAGTTTATTCCCATTAAATAGATTTGTTGATGATTTTAGATGGATACTATTTATTATTTTAAGGAAAACTCCATTTATTCCTAAACTTTCTAGTGCTTTTAATAGGATTAGATGTATTTTATCAAAGGTTTTTTTAAGCACCTATTGAAATAATCATATGATTTCTGGAAGTTTTACTATTGATATGTTTAATTGTGTTGAGTGTTTTCCTAATGTTGAACCATCCCTGCCTACCTGATATAAATTCAACCTGATCATGGTGTATTATCATGGTAATTTTATTTAATATTTTTGCATCAATATTCATTAAGGAGATTGGTCTATAATTTTCTCTGTTTATTTTGGTTCTTCGTGGTTTCGGTATGTTCACCATGTTGGTAGTAAAAGGAATTTGGCAGAACTCCTTCCTCTCCTATTTTTTAAAATAGTTCATTAAAATAGGAATTAATTGCTCCCTAAATGTTTGGTAGAATTCACTTGCAAATCCATCTGGACCTGGAGACATTTTCTTAGGGATGGTTTCTTCAATTTCTTTTTTCGGGGCGGGGGGCTAGGTGTCCAAGTGGATAGAGCACCAGCCCTGGAGTCAGGAGTGCCTGAGTTCAAATCTGGCCTCAGATACTTACTAATTACCTAGCTATGTGTCCTTGAGCAAGCCACTTAACCCCATTTGCCTTGTCAAAAAAAAAAAACCTAAAAATTTTTTTTTCTGAAATGTGGTTATTTAAATAATTTATTCCTCTTGTAATCTGGGCAATTTGTACTTTTGTAAATATTCATCCATTTCACTCAAGTTATTCAATTTATTGGCATATAGTTTGTCAAAGTAGCTCCAAATTATCTCTAATTTCCTCCTCATTGATGGTTAATTCACCCTTTTTATTATTGATAATGGTATTTTGGTTATGTTCTTTTTTTTATCAGATTAACCAGAGGTTTGTCTATTTTATTGGCTTTTTCATAAAACCAACTCTTAGTTTTATTTATGAGATCAATGGGTTTTCTTGTTTTCTATTTTTAATAAAATAGAGATTAATATCTCTCCCTTGATTTTCAGAATTTCTAATTTGAATTTAATTGGAGTTGTTTAATTTGTTCTTTTTCTAGTTTTTTTAGTTGCATGCCCAATTCATGGATCTCCTCTTTCTCTATTTTATTCATATAGGCATTTAGAGATATAAAATTTCCCCTCAAAATTGCCTTTGTTGCATACCATAAATTTTGATATGAATGTCTCATTATAATTTTCTTGGATATAATTATTATTTCTATTATTTACTATTTGATTCACCCATGATTTAAGATAAAGTTATTTAATTTCCAATTAGTGCTTGGGTTTATCTTTCCCTGACCCTTTATTACATGTAATTTTTATTGCATCATGGCCTGAGAAGTATCTATTTATTCTTTCTAGTTTTCATTTGATTTTAAGGTTTTGTGCCCTAGTACATGGTCAGTTTTGGTGAAGGTGCCATGTACTGCCAAGAAAAAGGTACATTCTTTTCTATCCCCATTAATTTTTTCTTCAGAGGTCTATCATATCTAAGTTTTCTAAAAGTTCATTCACCTTCTTAATTTCCTTCTTGTTTATTTTGTTGTTAGATTTATCTAGTTCTGAGAGAGGGAGAGTGAGGTCTTCCATTATTAAAGTTTTGCTGCCTATTTCTCCTTGTAATTCTATCAGCTTTTCCTGTAGTTTCTTTCATTATCCCTTTTAATGAGATTGATTTTTGCTTTTACTTTGTCTGAGATTAGGATCCCTACCCCAGATTTTTTTCCTTCTGCTGAGGCATAATATATTTTGCTCCAACTTTTTATTTTTACCCTGTGTGTATGTCTCTTCTTCAAATATGTTTCTTGTAAATAACATATTGTAGTATTCTGGTTTTTAATCCATTCTGCTATCCACTTTCATTTTATGGGACAGTTCATCCCATTCACATTTACAATTAAGATTACTAATTCCTCCCTCCATGCTATCTTTCTCCATTTGTTTTTCCTTTTCTCATATTCCATCTCACCAAAATTTTACTACCTTTCCCCTTTGACTTTTCTTTTAAAAATTTATCTTTTAGTTTATTTTCACTTATAGTCTTTTCTTCCCTTTTATCAGTCCCTTCTTCCCTTATCTTTCCCGTTCCCTGTCCCCCACCCCCTCTTCTCTGCAGACTAAGTTAGATTTTTAAACCCAAGTGGCTCCCTCACTGGGCTAAATCTATTGAAAAGAATTTATTCACATTCTCCATTTTAGAAAATTATAAATCTTTATGCCTCATCCCTTGGTGCTCTAATATTATTAATCAGGTATCATCAAACACAATTTGATTATTTGATTTTTGATAAACTCCTATTATTATCAAGATATGATCACAGATTGTTTACTTGATTGCTTGATTAGCAGCACTGCCTCAAATTGTATCAAATTGTAATTATAATCATTTTTTACCTTATCCCTTTTTAGAGTACCTTTCAAGTTCACATAATCCTCTTCAGGAGCCAAAGTATCATCCAAAGCCATATTATTTCTTGAACTATTTGTGCTCCTCCTCCCAGACCTGTTTTCTTTCACACTTTAACACCTCCCTCCCCACCCAAGGCACTTTATTTATTCTATAAAGATTTTATTTGAGATTTGAGTTTTACAATTTTTCTCCCAATCTTACTCCCTCCCCCACAGAAAGCAATCTGTCAGTCTTTATTTTTGTTTTCATGTTGTACACTGATCCAAATTGAGTATGATGAGAGAGAAATCACATTCTTAAGGAAGAAACAAAAAGTATAAGAGAGAACAAGATCACACAGTAAGATATGTTTTTTTTTTCTAAATTAAAGGGAATAGTCCTTGAAATTTGTTCAAACTCCAGGGCTCTTTATCTGGATACAGATGGTATTCTCCATTGCACACAGCCCAAAATTGGCCCCACTCAGGGAACTTTAACCCCTTGTTAAGTGAAGTACTGGGAGCTGATCTAATTAACTGTAAGTATCTTGAAGATCTCTAAGTATTGGGGGGCTCTGGAGGTCTCACTGAGAACTTTACAAATGCTTATAAGAGACACTGTCTCAGGTCCTCCTAGGTTATGATGCCCTCATTAGACAAAGTGCTTGTGATTAAAGTGAAACATAGTATAATGAGACACTTAAATTGAAGTTAACACTCCTATTTTTTTTTCTTCAGGGTTTTTGTCTCAAACATGGTGATGTGATCTTGGACCCCTTCAAATGAGAGACAAGACCTAATTATACCCCTATCCTTTAGTTTCATTCTCTTCAATTATATTCTACCCTCTAATTTTCCTTAGAGAAGTAAAGTTCTAAAGAATTAGAATTGTTATATCTTCCCTTTTAGGGACCAATATGTGTTTAAAACAATTTTTTTAGTCTCTTTTTCATTTATTTTTTTTTAATGTAACTTCAGTCATTTTTTTCGTGATTGAATTCTCTGTTCAGTTCTGGTCTTTGTGTCAGGAAGTTCTGGAAGTCCTGTATTACATTGAACATCCATCTTTTTCCCTGACAGTATATGCTGAATTTTGCAGTACATTCTGGGTTGTAATCCCAGGTCCTTAGCTCTGTGAAATACGTTATTCTGATCCTTCAGTGATGAGGCTGCTAGGTCCTTTGTTACTCTGCTTGTGTTCCCTTTGTATTTGAATTGTTTTCTTTTTGCTATTTGCAATATTCTCTCTTTTATATGAGGGTTCTGGAATTTGGCCATTATAGCCCTTGGTGATTTTATCCTGGGATCCCTTTCTTGGAGGGGTTCTGTGGATTCTTTCAATTCTTATATTGCTATCTTGTTTTAGTGAGTTGAAGCAGTTTTCCCTTATAATTTCCTGCATGATGTTTTCCAGGTTCTTCTGTTGGTCCTGGTTTTCTAGTAGTCCAATGATTCATAGATTGTCTCTCCTGGATGTGTTTTCCAGGGCATTTGTTTTCCCTAGAAGTTACTTTCATTTTCTTCAATTTTTTTAGTCTTTTTATTTTGTTTGATGGAATCTTGTAGTCTTGTAGATTCATTAGTTTCTAACTGTTCAATTGTAATTTTTAGGATTTTATTTTCTTCAATTATCTTCTGTGTTTCCTTTTCCAGTTGGTTATTTTTACTTTTAATGGAGTTGATTTCTTTGGTCAACATGTCACAATTTTTCTGCATGACTTTCACCTTTTATTTTTTTTTAGGTTTTTGCAAAGCAAATGGGGTTAAGTGGCTTGCCCAAGGCCACACAGCTAGGTATTATTAAGTGTCTGAGGCCAGATTTGAACTCAGTTACTCCTGACTCCAGGGCCCGTGCTCTATCCACTGTGCCACCTAGGTGCCCCTTGACTTTCACTTCTTTTTTCTATTTTTCTTCTTCCTCTATTCTTTGGTTTTTAAAACTTCTTTTAAGCTCCTCAGTGAACTTTTGTATTTGAGCCTGTTTTGATACTTCTGTAATTTTTTGCTTCTTTCTTCTTCAGAGATGGCATTGGCTGTCATCTTTATCTGTGAAATATTTTTCTATAGTGAGCACTCTTTTAGCTTTTTGGTTCATTTTTGTTGTTGCAGTTCTGCTCCTGGGGTATATGGAGTATAGATCCAGGTTTTTATTTTCTTGGGACTGGGGTTTGTCCCTGGCTTGTTATTGGCTAAGATGTTGCCTACGCAGTCCATGCCTTGTCTTTGCAGATGTTTGTTTCCTCCTTTATGTTCAGGTTCTGACTTAAAGAGGATTGTTCCTGACCAGTCCTGTCTTTTACCTTGGACTCTCAGGGTTCAGACTTTTTTTTGGGGTTGGGATCCTCCCTGCTGGTTTGCTATCTAGATTCTGGTATTTCTGTTATTATTATTATTATTACGCTGTCAGGACCTGGATTGCAGCCTCCTGGGTTTTGCTTCCCCTTTTCCCCCAAAGGGACATACCTTTCCTGAAGATCCTTCACGATATCTACAGTTGAAAACTCCTTTGAATCTTCTTTTTCTTGGTGGGATCTGTAGCATGAATGTCAGAGTAGAGGCTTCATTCATCTTTGAGAGGGAAAGTCCCCGGAAACACGTTAAGTTAGTGAGATCATCTTAGCTCCTACCTGGAAGACCTCCATTTTCCTTTTTTATAGTTGAGACAGAACTAGATGAGAATCCAGGTCATCTTATGTTCAGCTATTCCTATCATGTGGATAGTATCACCTTGAATATTTCTTCTTCAAAGATTTCTGATATCATCCTAGGAGCTACTACTTGCTTCCCTGATGATGAATTGCATTTTCTATAATTGGCATCAAAGTTAACGGAGTGTCTTACAAATGAACAAGGATGGATCTTAAAGGAAAAATGATGCATACGTGTGTATGTAAAAGAGACCAGGGATGGATTTTATATAGACACATATATGTACACATACTTGTATAGACATGTTTAAGAGTACATACATATATGCACACACACATGCATTACATCTAGAGAAAAAGACAGAAAGATTGCAAAAACACTTTACAATTCTTCTGTTATCCTCACATCCCTGGAAAAGTATTATTATTATTATTACTACTACCATTTTATATTTGAATAAACTGAGGCAGACAGAGGTTAAGCGACTCCACCAGAGACCTTATAAATACCTGAAGGCTGATGTGAACTAATTTATTTTCTCTCATTATACTGGCAGATATGATGAATAATAATTAATCTCCCATCTCTGTGCCTTTGAAATAGTGATCCTAATGCCTGGAATGTTCTTCCTGCTTTACTGCAACTTTTAGAATCCCTGACTTATTTATTTATGGCAATGGGGTTAAGTGACTTGTCCAAGGACACAGAGCTAGGCAATTATTAAGTGTCTGAGGTCTGATTTGAACTCAGGTCCTCCTGACTCCAAGGCTGGTGCTCTATCCACTGTGCCACCTAGCTGCCCCTGAAATCCCTGACTTTTTATAGCTTCCCACCTACCAGTGCCTTCCTTTCTAAAATTACTTTCCATTCACTCTATATCATATATATCAGGATGTCCTGATTCATATCTGGCTACTGGACCCAGATGACTTTGGAAGAGAAAAGTGAGGCTGGTGACTTAACACAAGCCCACCTCATTCAAATTCAATTCATGTGCTTGTCATGGTATCACTCCTTGATGTCATAGTCTTCATGAAGCAAGGACAAAACATCATCTCATATCTGTATCTCTCCTGTTAGAATGTAAGCTTCTTAAGGGTAGGTGTCTTCTTTTTTTTCTTTTTCTTTGTATCTCTAGTGTTTAACACAATGTCTCATCTGTCTGGTTTCTTATTCATATATATATATATATATATATATATATATATATATATATAGTTTGTTTGTTTGTTTGTTTTGCTTTTGCAAGGTAATGAGGTTAAGTGACTTGCCCAAGGTTGCACAGCTAAGCAATTATTAAGTTTCTGAGGCCAAATTTGAAATTGTGTCTTCTTGATTCCAGAGCTAATGGTCCTATTTTTTAGATAACATAGGATTCCATGTAAAGTGGAAGAGTGTGTAAAGAAATGGACTTGAAGTTGGAAAGATTTGATCCTGACACAGCTGGTCAAGCTATTCAAACTCTCAGTTTATTTTCTTTGCATTGGAGAGTTATGATGCAAAACCTGAATTATATTAATTTGCACTTCCATTATTGTCAGTTTTGGAGTAATCTTTTTTTTTTTAAATTTAATCTTTATGACTTAAATATTTTTTTTTCTTCAATGCAATGGGGTTAAGTAGCTTGTCCAAGGCCACAAGGCTAAGTAATTATTAAGTGTCTGAGGTCAGATTTGAACCCAGGTACTCCTGATTTCATGGCCGGTGGTCTATTCACTGCATCACCTAGCCGCCCCTGGAGTAATCTTTCAAGTGACTAATTCTTATTTTGAAAATTCGCTCTGTATACAGTAATAGCAATATTGTTTTACAATTTTGAGCAACAGTCATCTCAATATAAATACCCAAATTAACCTCAAAGATCCTATGAAAATGTTGCTTGAATCTAGAAAAATGATATGTTTGTATATACATATACATAAAATATATATTTGGATCTAATAGTAACCAACTCAAAGTTTGGGGTGGGTGGTAAGGGAAAAAAATAAAGTCATGATAACTTTGTTTTATATTTGAAAAGAATAGCAAGCTGTACATAATGGATCTGCAATTTCAGGTACAATTCTGGTTTTTTGTTTTTTTTTTTAGTTTTTGCAAGACAATGGGGTTAAGTGGCTTGCCCAAGGCCACAGAGCTAGGTAATTATTAAGTGTCTGAGGTCAGATTTGAACCCAGCTACTCCTGACTCCAGGGCCAATACTCTATCCACTATGCCACCTAGCTGCCCCCATACAATTTTGTTTTTTTAATCTCAATTTGTTATGGATATGTTTGTTTTATTTCTTAAATTCTTTAGAAGTAAAATTTCAAAAAAAAATTTAGAGCCTCTATACATTTGGTATATATTGTGCAATATGATGTAAATACTGTCAAAATTTAATTTCTTCAAATGCTTTCTGCTTTCCCACCAGTTTTTGTTGATCAGTTATTTTTCTGTTTATGTTCTTAAATTTACTTAGTATTAAAATGCTAAGCTTGAGTGGCTTCAGATTTTGCATATCTAGTTTGTCTGATTTATTTTTTTTAAAACTCACTCTATAGTTTGAATGATTATTGAATTAAAATAACTTGAGATTTGTCAATGGTAAACATGCTTCATCTTTCCTTTTTCCATCACGTTATTTAAGATTCTAGCACTTTTAATCTCACAAATAGAATTAAAAATATTTTTGGTTGGTTAGCACAAAATTTGTAAATTAATTTAAGTAGTATAGTCATTGGCATGCCTAACCACTAACAATGAAATTTAGCCCACATCACTTCATTTATTTATATTAAGTGTTTTGTAATTTTATTTATAGTTTCAATGTGTATTATTAGGTTAACTCATTCATTTTGTAGATATTTTGGACTATTTTCTTCTTCTGGGTTTGATTAGTGCTATGCTGAAATAATGATTCCTGTGAATTTGTAGCCTATTATTTTGGAGAAGCTATTGTCTCAATTAGTTTCTTTCCTGACGCTCTGGAGTTTTCTAGGAAAACCATAATGTTGTCTCTTAATAGGGATTTTTGGTTTTGTCAGTGCTTTTTACCTTTCATTTCTTTATCTTTCCATTCAAGAATGCCTATCTTATGGGTGGAGTATAAGCATCAACTCAGCTGAATTTTCCTAACATTCTCAGTTGAACAATTTTAAAATAACTCTTCAAATAAAATTTTGGAATGGCAGAGTCAGCAAGAAAGCAGAATGAAATAGTTTTCCAGTGTAAGACAACTAAGATAGTCAGCAGGGAGAGTTCTATGGCACCAGGGTGGTGCTCACCCTTTGTAGCACCCACAGTGGGCATTTTTGGTGGCTACAACATTGCCCAGAAATCATTGTGCAGTTAAGAGAAATGTTACAAAGATGATCAATTGTGAAAGACTTGGCTGCTCTGAGCAATACAATGATCCAAGACAATTCCAAAGAACTCACAATGAAAAAATGCTATCCACCTCCAGAAAGAAAACTGTTGAAGAAACATCATTAGCTTGCTTTTTCAGTGGGTGGCGGAAGTATAAGAGGAGGGAGAGAATTTGGAACTCAAAATTTAAAAGAAATGCTAAAAACAAATCAGTTTATTAAAAGTTTGAAAAAAAAGAAGCATCTTAATTTACCCTTGTGCTCATTTCAAGATTCTTGTATTTCATTTTTGCAGATACTGGTTCTTGCTTTTAGATATAAACCTTTGATCATATCAAAAAGAAGCCTTCCATGCCAATGTCTTTTAGAGTTAACATATATAGTGTTTTATATTGTCAAGGGTTTTTCCTGCATGTATTGAAACATTAATGTAGTTTTAAAATATGATTATGCTAGCTGTTTTCCTAATAGTGAACTACTCCTATTATATGTCTAACGTACTCACTGTTGGGAGGAAAATGTGTATATGATGATAGTCTCTTTGATAGCATCAAAACATTTTTTTGCATCAATATTCCTCAGGGACATAGTTTTTAAGATCATTCTCTGCTTTAATCCCTGTTTGATTTGGTGTCTGACTAATTTTCTCTTATAAAAAGTTTGGTAGAATGTCTTCCTTCTAAATTATTAGGAATGATTTTTATAAAAAATAAACAAAAATAAGTATTAAGCTAAACAAGTACTAATCTTTATACTGTAACTATAACACCAACTAAACAAAGGTTAGGGAGGGAATGGACAGTCCTGGTTTCCCTTAAGCTACTCAAAAAAAATCACATGTTTTCTTGAACTTGAGTTGGTTCTTGTCTACTCTGTCTTACATATTAACCCTTAATCACAATTAGTACAATTTTTAGTTGACTAGATAAATCTGATTTCCTTAACAAGTCACGTAATAAATGTTTATTATGACTTCAAATCTTTGATAGTTGTACTGATAGTAATAGTTATACAATTGAAAATTTGTAAATTACCCGAAAAGTTAATTTCTATTATTAATTCCTGAAGAATAAGACATGAATTTATGAATGTTTAATAAAATTGCTTTATCTATCTAAAAATTCCTTTAGTTCTAAATGACAGAAATGGACAATTCAATGTCACATTCAAAGCTAAAATTATAACAGAAGGTAAAGGTAAAATAAATCCCCTGGGTCTGATCTTATTACTTAGGGATGGTCTAAGTCTGTTCCAAATCAGTTTCTTCCCTGCTTCTGACCATACATATAAACTACAATAAACAGTTCAGTTATGCCAAAGAGCACCAGAGCCCAGCCCAGTCTGATTAGTCCACAGCTAAGTAGAAAAGACTAGTAGTACATGTTATTTTAGAATAAGGTCAAAAGTTGTTATTGTTACTGTGGACAGCAGTAACAACTTCAGATGTACATATCCCATGTAGTACCTTTTATCACCATTGTTACACATACTTAATAAATTACACACTATAGTATGGACCTGCATCTATTCTTTACCTATCTCCTCTGCCAATTAAGCACTTATTTTTATCTATTTAGTATTTTAAGCATCCTTTTAGTTGTAAGAAATTCTAAGAAATATGAAGCAAGTAGGTAGAAGATTAATTTCATCCTTTATATAACAAAGTTATTTATGTCTATATAAACAAATGGTTCCATTTTTTCAAATTAATTTTCATTTTATTTTCAGTTCTGAATTCTAACCCCAGTGTTTTCCCTTCCTTTCTCCATTTAGAAAAGAAAAACAAAACTACTCCAAATATATATAGTTAAGGAAGACAAATTCTTAAATTAATTGTATCAAATGGTTCCACTTCAAAGTTTTACATATTTATACTTTTCTAAAAGTATATCCTAAATTAGGATTGCAACTGGGTTTAAGATTGATTACTTAAGCATCCAAAGATATGACACAAAATTATAAAATTCCATTTTATTTAAATTGAAATACATTTATCTTTTGTATAGGTTTTAAAGAAAATCAAAGCACTGCTATTATTATTTACCCCATGATGACCTAAGAATAGAAAACATATTTCCTTAATTTGAAAAAGTATTCTTATTTAAGCAATACTGTAATTTATATAGAAATATTTTTGTTTAACCTTTTCAGTTTTTAAAATTCAGAAATATTGATACAAAGGGGAAGAAATTCTTAGATCTTCAGAAAACTCAATACTACTTCTGATATAGATTAACAAAAATGAATACCACTTTCTTTAATACTAAATAGATGCTTTATTAGATTGTTGCTTTTTAGATGACATGACACTATTGAAAACATTTGGTTGCTACTTTCAGAATTTTCATGTCTGGAAAAAAATATTCTATGGTTTACCATTTGTTGCCATGTCTTACAAAGATAGGGTCTATAGTCTATATCTACTTCTTCACAAGAAAGTTTTAAGGAAGATGATCTTTCTGTTGAATTTGAACTTTTTTTCATTATACTTTGTGTTGTTGCAAAGACAATCAAGTGGTATTCTTTTACAAGTTTCTCTATGAATTTAGAACATTTCTTCAGAGTAATCTCTTGTAAGTTAAGATTTTCTCCTCCATTGACTCGGTCTATCCAATAGAAGGCTGATAAACTATCTAAAATGAAAAGGCAGAGGGATGGGTGACTACAAAACATAGTTTCCAGTGAGTAAAGAGTGATAAGTAACTGGTTACTGCTGCTGCAATTCACAAGAAAAAATCTTCCAAGACAACATTTTATTATGTCTTCTGTGCTTTGGGACAGTCTGTGTTCAAGAATTGTAACTAGCCGAAGCATATCAAAGTGGTAGTCTGTGTCAATAAATAAGACTTCAACTTCTAATCCACCTTCTGATTTTGGAAGGATACATCTTGCGGTCAGATGATAGAGCATTTCTGTTTTTCCTGTTCCTTCTGGACCATGGAATTCTAGTATGTCCCCTGTAAAAAATGAAGAAATCCTAATTGGAATATAGTAGTCAGAGATGCAGCAAATGAAAAAATTCAGGTTAAAGCATTTATTTGCTCATTTTTTAAAGATGAAGACTTTTTAGATTTGTGAAAAAATCTACATTTTGTCAAGATAAGGGAAATTTAACAGCAAGCATTAAAAAGGGAAAAAATAGCAACTAAATACATTTTATTTTATGAGAACAAGTCAGCTATCAATTATCCTTAAGCAGATTAAAACCTTTCAGTTTTCACTTGCCAATTCTATTTTAAAATTCTTTATTTAAAACATCACTCAATTTATTTAAAGGCTTTGTGTTGACTCAATTTTGCTTTCTTCCTGGACCTCCTAGAATTCTTTCAAAGGTGAGTCCTCTTTGAAAGGCATGAATAAGTTTAGGTTAAATTAATACTTTTATAATTTGAGAGGTAAAAATAACTATCTAGTCCAGGCTGGTTTGTGTACTGAAAAATCCATATGGGAAAAGTGGATGTTTTGTCAGCTCTTCTTGTTTTATGTCTTCAAAAATTATTTTATTTGCAGTATCAAACTGATCCAAATACAGGCTCTAGATCAGTAAGATCAGTAAAATTTGAAAGGAACAAGTATATAAGGATACACAAAAAGTAACCACAAAACTGTAACATTAAAAATACAAATCTACTAAAACTTCCCCCCCATTTAAAAAATTTAAATAAAAGTGTTAAATTCATGTTTCATGTCTCTGGCCTCTGTATTGTCCTTTCCATTGCTCTCTGACTAAAACAGCAATTGTGTGTTGTTCTCAGACAAGTCAGACTGGAAAAAATGCAGCATATATTCAGTAAGGCATCATATTATGAATTCCTGGGATATATGACACCATAATATAAATGTAAATTTTTAGAATCAACATGATAAATATACATTTTGAGGGACTGCTACTGTTTTGGATATTTATATCTGTTCCATTCTGCAAGCACAAAAAATTGAGAGTTGACAGCATTTCACTCTAGGTTAGCATTTTGTTAACTTCCTAGTAAATCCTTTGCTTTTTTAAACCAAATGAAAACATTTTTATACAAATAGAATAAATACATCCTAGAATGAATACAGTCTTCTTGCTAATTTCCCCTAAAAGCTAAGTTTTACAATTCATTTAACAAACCTTTAATAAGCACTCAGACTGTGCCAAGTACCATAAAACAGTAAGCTAAATAGAGGCAGAAACAAAACCAGATCCTGCCCACTAGAAGCCTAAATTCTACTACTTAATTCTCTTCTAGAAAGGAGGAAGAAGTTACTTCCTTGTAAAAAAGTAATTTGAGTATAAAATATAACAATGACAACTTTAACACAGACTAATGTGGTTCCTCTGCTAAAATAGTCTTCAACTTGGCCAAGTGGAAAAAGCTCTGAATTAATAGAATTCAGAAGTCCTGCTCTTGGCTGGATCACTGCTTATATCCAAGTCAATAAACCCTGAGTCTTGGTTTCTCAGAGGAAAATGATGGAGCTCACTAAACAGTTTCTAATGCTGTTTTACGATGTCCTGAAGATCCTAAAGAATTTTTGCACAGAATATTTCAGGTGAATTAATATTAAGAACCACACAATGTTTTTACCATTTTTGTTGATCTTTATTGTCTACTTCCTGCTAACCATAGTGAGTGAATAGTCTATGTGAAGGGAAAAAATTAAATGCCTATCACATGCCAGGCAGAATGCCAAGTGCTTTACAAAGGTAATCTCATTTGATCCTCACAACAAACCAGGAAATCGATACCATCATTCCCCGCCATCTGACAGCCAAAGAAACTGAGGTAGACAGGGATGAAGTGACTTGCCCTGGGTCCCACAGCTAGTATGTGGCTGAGGCTGCATTTGAAATCAAGTCTTTCTGACTCCAGGCCCAGGGCTCTCTCTCCATAAGGAATCGTCTTGGACAAGTTATTTATCAACTCCCATTTTTTTCGTATGCTAATTATTTTTTGGGGGAAAAGTCAAATCCTCTCTATTTAAATAGTAATATTTGCCTAATCTGAAAATTCCCTGTAATGTTGCAGATCTATGATCCTTCAAACAAAGCAAAGTTTCACAGTATTCCAGTGCAGTCACCACAAAAGAGTCAGGAATTTTTCTCAGGTAGGTGGTATTTACCTGAATCACTGGTAAACTACAACTCTACACAATCTCTACACTGCTTTTATCAAGAAACTTTTTTTGACTTAGTCAAGAGTATAATTCACTCAAAAGAATTATAAAAACTTAAGAATTTTAGAGTAAGGCTTATAACAAGTTGGTAATACTTTTTTGTCCTCACTCACCTGAAACAAGTCCCCCCCACTTTTATTCAATTATACAAACATAATTAAGATAAACAGGGTAAACCTGAATTTTTAAAAATATATTTATTTTTCCAGCTACATGCAAAAATAATTTTCAACATTCGTTTTTTGGGTAAGATTTTGAATTTCCTGCCTCCCTCTCTTCGCTCCCCTCCCGCCCTTGACAATGAGCAATCTGATATAGGAAACCTGAACTTTTTAGCATCAAAAACTGGAAGCTGTTTCTTAAGCTATGTACTATGGAACCATGGGATTTCATTAAGTCCAAAGGGTCATGCAAGGAAAAAAAAGTTGTAATGGGGAATGAGAACCCCAAAGCAAACTCTGACATCTGTAAGCTTCTCACATGGCTTGAATATTAAGATGAAGTGGATAAATACTGGGAATTGATAAAAATTAAACATGAATGAAAAGCTGGTTTCTTATGGGTTTAAAAATCCATGGGGCAGCTAGGTGGTACAGTGGATAGAGCACTGGCCCTGGAGTCAGGAGTACCTGGGTTCAAATCCGGTCTCAGACACTTAATAATTACCTAGCTGTGTGGCCTTGGGGAAGCCACTTAACCCCATTGCCTTGTAAAAACTAAAAAAAACAAAACAAAACAAAAACACTACTGTATGAAAAAATATCAAGTAGTAAATATAAAAGAATTCACATTCATTTATATTCTCAGTTCTCTCTTGTCTCTTAAATTCACACACATATATTTTGTACCAGCTCCTATTCTCAAAATATGAGTATAATTGGGAAGTATTAAGATAGGAAAATGAAAGAGTTTTAAAACCAAGTCTCTCAAGAAGAAACAAACATCCATAAACTGAGTCTGAAAAGTAAATCTCAAATACAGAAGAAATGCAAATATGAGATGAGATCCTGATGCAGTGATTTTCCCCAAAAAATTTACATAAATTATAAGGGATGATTGACAAAGCTAATTTAGAAACAAAAATTTTTTTTAGTAGAAATGTGAACTAAGAGAATCTTATTCCAAGTAAAGGTTTATTTTAAGTCAATTTGAGAATGAAAATTGCAGTGCAGATCTTACAAGATGAGATTACATCAAATATTGTTCCCATTATTCAAGAATTTATCAATTATAAATAATTAATACTTGTTATATTTTTAGAATTCCCAAGTGTTTTATGTTTAATATATATTAAATTTAATATATCTTTCTTATATATTACTATCATTAACATAATAGAAGTCAATAAAAACATATAATTATACAACATCTGCCTTACATGTCTTTAAACAGTTCATATTCAAAACATTAAGTAATTTAAAAAGTGTAGTTTTCTTTTAAAAGGTTTTTAGGCTTTTCTGTCAGTTGTATTTTCAAGCCTTTCTTTCCCTCCCAAAGAATCATTCCTAATTATAAACAATAACAAAGAGGGGCAGCTGGGTGGCACAGTGGATAGAGCACTGACCTAGGAGTTAGGAGGAGCTGAGTTCAAATCTGACCCCTAATTTCACCTGGCTGTGTGACCTTGGTCAAGTCACTTAACCCCCATTGCCTTGCAAAAGCAAAAAAAAGAACAATAACAAAGAGTAGTTTAGCAAAAACTAAGCAACACAAAGAAAAAGCCTGACATTGCCTATAATATTTCACAACCAGAGTCTATTTCTATTAAAAAAGGAGAGATGTATCAACTTTTTATAGTGTTTTTTTAGGGTTTTTTTGCAAGGCAAATGGGGTTAAGTGGTTTGCCCAAGGCCACACAGCTAGGTAATTATTAAGTGTCTGAGATCGGATTTGAACCCAGGTACTCCTGACTCCAAAGGCCAATGCTTTATCCACTATGCCACCTAGCCACCCCTATAGTTTTCTTTCAGGTGAAATTTGAGCATTATAATTTCATAGTATTTGGTTTTTTTTTTTCATAAATACTGATAGCATTTATTTTTTTACATTGCCTAAATTACTCCTTAACAGTACTTCCCTGGTCCCTATCCAGAGAGTCATTTCATAAAGAATAATTTTTTAAAGAAAAAAAAGGAAGAAAAAAATCAAAATCAATCAAGGCATCGAAAAAGTCTGAAAATATAGACAATGTTTCATACCAGTTACCTTCAATCTCTGAAAAGGAACTAAGGAAGGCATTTTCACAAATTATTTGGGATAATGCTAGTTTTTTGTAATTATGCAACCTTCTTTATCAATTAATTTGTACCTACTGTTCTTTGCTTTTAAATTGTTGTGGACATTCTGTATATTGTTTTCTGGATTCTTGTTTACTTTATTCTATATTAGTTCCTAGAAGTTTTCAGTGCTTCTCTGTATTCATCATATTTTAAAGCATATTCTATTAGATTCATTTACTATAATTTGTTTAATCATAGGATAATCAATAGGAATCTACCTTGTTTCCAATTTTTAGATACCTCTACTAAGTTCAGTTTCATTTGTTGCTGTTCTTTCTTTTTACGCTGCTCCCATCACTATGTATATTCTTTTCCCAGTTCTGTTTACTTCACTTTGATTATGTTCATATACAAGAAGTCTTCCCATGTTTCTCCACGTAGAAGGATGGTTGGTCTTAAGACTAAATGAGTTCAGACCCCTCCTGAACTTGATGTAATCAAATAATGAGTTAATGTTTAAATAGTTGTTAACATCCTGCTATCTTTTCCCAGAAATGTGATAATCTTTTCCCATGGAACTGCAGCAATGATGAAAACAGGCTAGACTCCTGGAGGCCTTTAAAGAGCTAAACCTGGAATCAGATAATGATGAAGTCTGACAGTTTGAGGTCATCTAGATTGGAAACCCTTTTATTAAGAGTGTCCATAGTGTCTAAAGAAAAGGTAGTGGTGTGGTAGAGAGTTTCTCTCTTACTTCTCCTATACATAAATCACTCTTTGAATCGTCCTCATTGTCAGAAAACTAGTAAGTGTCTAAGCCAGGAATCCAAACTAGATCTTTCCTGATTCCAAGTTTAATGCTCTTTTCTTCTTTACCATACTATTTCCCAGTCCATAATAGATGGATGAGTAACATGAACATGTTATTTACCTCTTCCCCAGTAAAACTCTGGTTTAGGGCATTAATTTCTTTCAAAGTCTAGGACCCATGGGAAAAATTGTCCTTGTTAGACCACTCATATTTATAGGCCATGCAAGAATTGAGTGTTTTAAAAATCAAGGATTATCTACATATTTTTTTTGATCTATATTTTTTTTTAGGTTTTCTTTTCAAGGCAATGGGGTTAAGTGGCTTGCCCAAGGTCACACAGCTAGGTAATTATTAAGTGTCTGAGGTTGGATTTTAACTCAGGTACTCCTGACTCCAAGGCCGGTGCTCTATCCACTGTGCCACCTAGCTGCCTTTGATCTATATTTTCAAAACTGCTAAATATTATCTTCAACGTAACAGTTCTCAATATGTGTTTGTTTGCAACTATAGTACCCTTTTAAAATGATATTAAATAAGTATTTGCTTAGTATTCATATAACATTAAGGCTAGACTCTAAGGGAGGATACATAAAGGTAAGATGTGGTACACGACTTGAAGAACTTTATAATTGAGTTGAGGAGACAATAATGAAGTACATAAAACAATCAGAGGTATAAAGAAGAATACAACAAATTGCTAAACTGAATGCCATCAAATACCAAGGTATAGAGGTCCTAGGAACACCTTCTATTTTTCTGTCAGGAGGTAGGTCAGAGATGACTTCACAGAGAAAGAACTTAGGTTGAGTCTTGAAAGAAGGAAAGAATTCTGAAAGGCAAAAAATGAGGAGGGTCTCCATTTCAGGCAGGACTGATGAATATACAAAGGTAAGCTAAGGCATGCTGAATTCAGGGAACTTGCCTGGAACATAGAATGCATGAAGAAGAATACTATTAAAAAAAAAACTGGAGAGGTAAATTAGAAGAAACTCATGGAAGATAGCTAGACCTTGAAAAATTATCAGAATTTGGATAGAGTGAATGGCTAGACAAAAACATTCTGCACAAAGATGTACAAAAGCACAAAGGTAGTAATGAGGATAAAACATATAAAATGAAGGAGACTGGTTTCTGTGAAAAAAAAGAAAATGTAGCAATTTTAATATTACAATCCTTTAGCATGAACTTCAGTTTGTATTTCCAATTTCCTTAAAAACAGAATCAATTATATTCAGGGATATATATATCACCAGAAAAGGAGATGATCTGGTCAAGGAGGAAGAAAAAGATGCAAAAGATGGACAATGTGATTGATACAATGGTATTTTTAAGATGCTAAAAGAGGCAAAGGAAGGTATCTAGCACACTGCCTGTATAGTCTGTACAAGTTTACAGAAAGACAAAAATCAGAAGATGAAGTATGTATGGATGAGGGACACCCATACCTATGAGATCACCATTCCAACTAAATAAAAACCATATTCATCAGGGATAAATTCATATTAAAAACCCAAATCCTATGTGTAAATAAAATAAAACATCAGGATGAAATTAAGATAATTGATTTTTGCAATTGAGTTTTAACATTTTTTAAAATACAGGAATATATAAAAATAATTAGCAAAATTGTTATCCTTTGAATAATAATAATAATATAAAAACAATATTTTTGTAAGACTTTCAAGAAAATTAAAAAGAAAAATATTGAACATACAGAACAAAACAACATATAGAATAATAATCCAGAATAAGTTAAACATAAATAATCCCTTCCTGTGCTCATATACACAAAATACATATATATTACTTCTCATGGGGAACTATAAGAAATTTATTATTGTTGTTGATTCAAAGAAATCACATTTTAAAAACACAGAATCCAATTTATATATTGAATCTTTTATTGTTTCCAACAGATAAATTGATGTACCTTTGACCAAATATCCTTCATATGATAATAGGTAAAAATTGGAAGGGATTTTAAAGCAAAATTATTCTCCTGCTAAACACAACATACAATAGAAAGAAACAGAAATTGAATGTGATACAGGTACTCTTTTAATAGAGGTAAGTAGTCCTGACTTTGAATATTGCTAGATAAGTGAAAGATGTTCCACTGTGAAAAATATAGGGCTGATAATTTTACTATATGACACATTATAAAGCAATCTTCTATTCACATCTCATCTTCCACAGCACTGATCCAAGGCTAGCTATTTTGGCAAATGATATAACTAAATATGTAAAGTGATGCCACAGAAATAAAGAATAAGCTATTCAAAATATCCTTTTCCCACCTAGTTTAGATCTATGATTTCAATATATAGGTAACTTCTAGCAGCTAAACTCCCTCCACTACTGAGTTCTACAATTTGCATCTAACTTAGAGTTTTAGGGGCAGTTGGAGGTTAAAAGACTTGCCCATGAAATCAAGTGAATGTCCTTCAATTGGGGAATGGCTTAACAAACTGTGGTATATGTATGTGATGGAACACTACTGTTCTATTAGAAACCAGGAGGGACGGGAATTCAGAGAAAAAATGCTCTAAATCATTATTAGAGAAATTCAAATTAAAGCTTCTCTGAGGTACCACCTCACACCTCTCAGATTAGCCAGTATGACCAGGAAGGATAATAATCATTGTTGGAAGGGATGTGGGAAATCTGGGACACTATTACACTGTTGGTGGAGCTGAGAACTCATCCAACCCTTCTGGAGAGCTATTTGGAACTATGCCCAAAGGGCAACAAAAATGTGCATACCCTTTGAGCCAGCAATACCACTACTGGGTCTATACCTGAAGAGATGAGGAAAAAGGGTAAAAACATTAATTGTACAAAAATATTTATAGCAGCCCTGTTTGTGGTGGCAAAGAATTGGAAATCCAGTAAATGTCCTTCAATTGGGGAATGGCTTAGCAAACTGTGGTATATGTATGTCATGGAACACTACTGTTCTATTAGAAACCAGGAGGGACGGGATTTCAGGGAAACCTGGAGGGATTTGCATGAACTGATGCTGAGTGAGATGAGCAGAACCAGAAAAACACTGTACACCTGAACAGCAACATGGGAGTGATGTTCAACCTTGAAGGACTTGCTCATTCCATCAGTGCAACAATCAGGAGCAATTTTGGGCTGTCTGCAAAGGAGAGTGCCAGCTGTTTCCAGATAAGGAGCTGTGGAGTTTGAACAAAGTGCAAGGACTATTCCCCTTAATTTAGAAAAAAAACATATCTTATTGTCTGATCTTGTTACCTCTTAGACTTCTCTTCTCTTTAAGGATATGATTTCTCTCTCATCACACCCAGTTTGGATCAAGGTACAACATGGAAACAAAGTAAAGACTGACAGAGTGCTTTCTGTGGGGGGTGGGGGGTGGGGGGGGAAGTAAGATTGGGGGAAATTGTAAAACTCAAATAATATCTTTAATAAAAATAAATCAAAAAAAAGAAAGTCTCTTCCCACAACAATACACATAGTCATCTTGTTTAAGTTTTCTGAGCCTCAGTTTCCTTTTTGAAAAATCAAGCAACTGCATGACATAACCTCTAAGTTCTCTTATGTCTCGAAAGTTCTATTATTTATGATCTACTACTGAAGTGTCATCTGAATTCACATAGCAAAAGTACTTTTATAGGAATTTATGTACAAATCCTTTTCAGCTACTATTACATGAGAAAATCAATTGCACTCTTAAACATTCATTTTATCAAAAATACTCCAGCTTTAAATAACTAAACCATTTAATATTAATATTTGATAGAATAGACTATTTTGTTTTAGTCTTTTTTTGACTTCCCACTCCTAGAGCAATCCTTTCCACAAAGCAGGGGTTTAATCAATATTTTCTGAGTTGTCAAGTTTGATGATCTTATTAAAGTCTATCATCTCTCTCTCTCTGATTCAAACTCCTCATTCTGGCATTTAAAACTACCTACAATATGATACACACTACCTTTCCATTCTTATCTTTTACCAATTCTGTCTGATTCTGTCTACAATCTGGGTGGCTAGGTAGCACAGTGGATGGAGCACTGGCCTTGGATTCAGTAGGACTGGAGTTCAAATCTGACCTGAGTTTGCCACTGACTAGCTGCATGACCTTGGGCAAGTCACTTAGCCCCAACTGCCTGTATCCAGTGCCATCTCCAGTTGTCCTGATTCATATCTGGACCCTGATGACTCTGAAGGAGAAAGTGAGACTGGTAACTTAGCACAGCACCCTCCCACTCAAATCCAATTCACTTATTTGTCATGATATCACCTCTCTGATGTCGTGGCCTTCTTTGAAAATGAAGAACAAACATTACTATGACGTCTGCACTTCAGCCAAACTGAACTTCTGATCATCCCTTTCCTGCAACACAGAACTTTCATGTATGAGTGCATTTGCTCATTCTGTCTCTATGCCTGGAAAGCCCTCTCCCTGTATTCCTACTTTAAAAATCTAATTCAAATGCCATCTCTTTCAAGAAGTTTCCATAATACCCATTCTAATAAGACCTTTTCTCCCTCATTCTTTAGCCACTCTATGATACCAAACTTAGCAAAGCACTTGACTGCTGCTCTCTTATATAATTTCTTATAAATTCACATTTTGTACTATAGTTGTCTGTTATACTCACTTACTAGACTATAAGTTCCATGATTATGGGAGCACCTTATTTAAACTTGATATTTCTTCCCTAGCACAGGGCCCCACTACTTCATAATTCATCTAGAAAGTAATAATTATTGACATTTCCTCAACAGCATTTGGACAATTTCTCTTCCTTTCTCCCAAGTAACTTGTAGCCACTATTTAAATAAGCTATGTTCAGTTATTCAATAACCATTCACATGCTATGTATTCCTGTGGACTGTCCTCTTCACCCAAAGACTCTCAAATTTTAAGCAGTCACAAACCTCCTTTTCAGAATATTTTTAAATGTATAAAATAAAATATGAAGAATCACAAAGCAAACTAATTATACTGAAATATCAAAATATTAACAAAACAAATTTACAACCTTAAGGCTTAGAACCTCTCCTATAAGAGGCCTAATCTCTGAGGGATGTAGGAAGGAAGCAAATCATAGAAACATAAAAAATGAAGATAATACTTATATACAAAAAAATTATGATCTAGAAAGGAAGATAAAACTGTCCTTTAAAAAAGTACGTAAAACAATATAAATTCAAGATAATATAAAAAATGTTGAAGGATATAAAAATAAAGAAATAAAATTCTTGGATTGAAATTAATTCAATTAAATATTAAGTGACTACCTACTATGCACAAAGAACCCTGTGCAAGGCACTAGCATACAAAGTTTAAATAAGAAATAGACCTTGCCTTTGTGGAACATATAGTTGGTAGAAAAATATAAGACATATACAAGTAATTATAATACAAAGTGATAGATAAGTACCCCAAAAAAGAGATAAAATTCAAGCAAAGTGCTTTATGAGATCCAAGAAAGAAAAGGACACAACTGGAAGACTAAAATTTGGTCTCTAGAAGAGGGAAAGAAATTCAACAAGCTGAGGGCATATTTTAAATTCTTGCTGTTGCTTTTTCACTAACATATAGAAAGTATATAAATTATTTATAATTATAAAATAGCCCAAATTACAGCTATGTTTTTATTCACACTGTTTCTGTCCCTCTTGAATAAAACTTGATGTACAAGGAACTAGAAAAGTGCACACAGTAATGCCTTCATGGTATTGCAGGGCAGCCAGATGGTGCAGTGGATAGAGGAAAACCTGAATTCAAATCCAGCCTCAGACATTTAACACTTACCAGTTGCATGACCTTGGACAAGTCATTTACCCCAACTGCCTCCCATCCAGGGCCATCTCCAGTCCTCCAGCCATATAAGGCCCCTGGACCCAGATGGCTCAGGAAGAGAATGTGAAGCTGGTGACTTAGCACAGCAGCCCCCCCCCAATCCAATTCACTTGCTTCTGGCATCACTTCCCTGATGTCATGTCTTCTTCGAGAACAAAGAACAAACATCAAAGGTATTAATATGGTATTAATTGAACTCAGTTCCCTTAAAAATAAATAACACAGCTAACCCTTTGAAAATAAAGGGGTTAGGCCAGCTGATTTCTAAGATTCCTTCCAGTTCTAAGTTCTATGGTGGAAATCTGCCTTAAATGCATTATACATTTTGTTTCCTTACAAAACAGAAATCTAAACTTTTTTGATGATTCAGGGTTATTAAAACAGACATCAGTGATTGAACTATATTATAATATGGTAACTTCCTCAGGATCTGATGAAGTGCAGAATGTTTTCTAATACACTAAATAGTCCCAATTGTTGTACTCAGAATAAGTTAATTGTGGCAGAGAAATGATCCTGTACTATGTCAGTAAAGTGCCAGCTCCGATTGGTTCTACAATGCAGGAAAGGTTTTAACTATGGTCCCCAGCCATAGTTTTGCTTTCCTTCCAAAGAACAGTATTAGTGAGTGAGAACTCAACACAAGTAATCTGGCCTCTTGGTGATGAATTCTTTGACCATGGCAATCTATGAAACAAGTAAATAAGCCACATCAGGAAGTTTTTATTAGCTTTCCACTGAGGCAAGTGCATTATCGTAGATCCATGATCTTTGTGGCATTATTATGGCAAAAAAAAGTGACAACAAAAGACAACTATAGACAACTACAACGCCATATTTAAAATGAAATGCAAGCACACTGTTATATTAGATCAGTGGATAAAGCCAGTTTCATGAAAAAGACAGTATTTGAATTGGGTTTACATGTAGGAATTCAGGAAGAGCAGTTGGAACAAGGCAGTCCAGGCCACGGCTTTTCTTCAAATACATGAAGTTCCCAAATAAGTAACTCCTAGATACATGAAGGATTACAGTTTGTATTTTACCCCATCTATGCACCCAGCTCAACTTCTTTCTTCAATTTTGAAGACAAATAAGTCTTTTAAACTAATACAAATATGCAACTTGAGCAAAGATATCACTTACAAAATTTTCCTGGAATAGGAAATAGTAACTGGTAGTGTTTCCTCTGCTAGTTCACTTAGAAATCATGAGGTACTGACACACCCCATCTCCATTCCAAAGGAAAAACTGGGAAAGGGTTAGTGTAAAATAAAGGATATTAAAATGTCAAAATAGCAATTTATCAGAGTACTACTTTTTTTTTTTTGCAAGGCAATAGGGGTTAAGTGGCTTGCCCAAGGCCACACAGCTAGGTAATTATTAAGTGTCTGCCACCTTGCAGCCCCAGAGTACTATTTTTTAAATGGAACGTATACCCCAGGGGTAGCTGGGTGGCAGCAGACAGAACACTGGCCCTGGAGTCAAGAGGACTTGAGTTCAAATCTAGCCTCTGACACTTAATATTTACTTAGTTGTGTGACCTTGGGCAAGTCACTTAACCCCATTGCCTTGCAAAAAAGACAAGTATACCCCAGGAAAAAAAAATTCACATTATTTACCCACAAATAATGGAACAATGACTACCAAACAGTAACAAAAAGTCAGGAAACAAGTATTAATTAGATGCATACTATGTCTGAGACACTGTATTATGTTCTAAACTGGGCTAAGCATTGATTATAATAAAGAATTTGGTATATTACTATTACCTTAAGTCTTTCATTTTCTAGTCTGCTACCTATTTCTCTGACATACTCATGTATGAGTGCAAAAATAACATAAGGGATATATTTTCAAATGTTTCCAACTCCACACCCCATTTAAAAAAATTATTATTATTTTTTTTACCATGAATAGGAGAGCCTTCATCAGCAAACAAAAAAGGTTCTATATCTTTCAGAGAACTTCTACCTTCAAGTCGAGCAAGTAGCTTTCAAACAAATAAAAAGAAAAAAAATTCATTAGTTCTACATAATGATCATTAAACAACTGCATTTATGAGTATAATAATGACTGCTAGCAATCCCTTTTTTACACTTTAGACTGGGATAAAATGCAGTAAATAATAACAGTACAAAATGAGGTAAAATGATAATCAAGTAACAGGAGACTGTCAGGTTAAAATATTATCAGGGAAAAACTGGCCACAAGTTTTTCCTGGAGAAAAATAATTTTTATCTTCATCTCCAATAATCACCAGGAATCTGATCATTAGCTTATTTATGAACTGGATGCATAGTTAAAGGTGTGAAACATTTTACCACTCCAATAAATCTTTATTAAAAGGTTTCATTATGGAAAACAGGTAACAATGGGTTTTCAAAGACAACTGCAAAGTCCACACTAAGCTGAAAAGTTTTTGAATACTAGTGTGGTGATGGATTCTCTGCCTTCTTTTTGAAGACCAGTCTGGCTGTGTTTTGGGAGTCTCCCTATCCAGAAGGTTGGGCACAAGGTGATTTATTTTTTCAGGGGAGGGGAAGCACGGCAAATCTACTGTAGGAGCTACAATCTGCATTAATGGGAATAAGGACACAACAGGGAAATCACACAGGTGAAACATTTAAGAAAGTTAGGTTACTCATACTCTGTAGGTGAGTGCATATATATACAGCATATTAAAGGAGAGTTCAAAAGTCACACCAGTATTTATTAACCTAAATGCATTCTGCACTTCAACATACTTAGCTTGAGAGGTTATAGACAATACAATAATTCTTCTATCATTCAAAACATTTCTGGAAGCCTCTGTCTGAGCCAAACAAGAAAACAAGTCTTGTCATTACAGTATGATCACAGGTAGGGCAGTAACTACAGATTTATGGGCCCAAGGCAAGAGACAACCCCGCCCCCAAGAAAACCTATTCTCATTTGAGGTCTTGCTGGGGAAGAGGTGAGAGAAAGTGACCCCAAGATACTAGTTTTAGTCTGCTGTTGTGGGATACTTAGAGGGGGAAATGGGAATGCTATGAGGCAGGGGAAGAGTTCACCCAGCCAGCCTATCATAGGATAGCTTCCTATTGTAACTAATCTTACTAAATAGTAAAGATGCTATTTCTAGCCTGTTAAATAATTGTAAAAACTGTCAGTGCCCTCTAAAAGTGTGATATGTCAATACAAAGTCTTCTTTACCCTATAATAATTACAATTATCATAGCATTTCTTCCCCCGCCTTTTTTCTCAATTATGTAAAGATAATTTTCATCATTCATTTTTATAGTTTTCTCCCTCCCATTCTTTCCTCCTCCAATCCTAAGAGAGCAAGTAATCTGATATGTTATACATATACAAACAGATTACATTTCATTTTCTTTTTTTTTTTTAAAGGCAATCAGGATTAAATGACTTGCCTGGGTCCTACGTAGTAAGTGAGGCTGGAATTGAACTCGGTCCTCTTGACTCTAGGGCAAGTGCTCTCTCCACTGAGCCACCTACCTACCCCGGATCACATTTCATTTTAACCATTTAGGCCAATCTTACACATCAGACCCATCTCTGATAAAGGAATCCAAATTCAGATTCACCCTAAAAACAATGTAGATCTGCCACAGGTAATCATGTACAAAATAATATATCCAAAGGACAAAGGGAAATACAGATAAGAGTTTCAAAAACATTTTTGGTCAAATACAATGACATTACAGAATAGTCTACTAGGGTGGCTTCTGAAATCAATACTTTGAAATCACAGTATGAACATATTCATATGTATATTTATTTTAAAAAACCTGTCCCTCAGGGAAATTGATGAATTGCTAAAGAAGGAACTAAACACTCAAGTGTAACCTGTATGGAAGAATTATTCTTTAGGGCTAATTTCATATTTGCCAATCATTTCTAAAAATTAGGTATGCCAATCATTTCTAAAAATTAGGTATAGATTGAAGGATTTTTCTACACTCCAGAATATTAATAACATTATAAATATGACAATTTGGTGAGGAAAAAAGTACTGCAGATGTTTTTAATAAAGTAAATAAGACATTTATTAAACATTCAAAAAACTGGCATTATGTTATATGTGTTTGGCCCCCCCCACAATTACATCCACCTTTTTTAATGTTCAACTATGATATCAAGGAATCTGATGCAAAAAAAAAGTATGCTGTGTTTTATCAATGATGCTATAAAAGCACGGTGGGACATAGCTGCCAGAAGTGTTTTCTTAAATTTCAGACAAGGAAATACTGATTGAGAAATCTCCTTTCTAATATGACAAGAAAGGGTGATGAGAAATTTGGGCTTTTGCACAGTGGGTGGTCACCGTGGCACTGCTACATGGGCTGCTACAGAGTGAGTGGTGGCTCCTGTGTGGGAAGATCTCTTCTAAGTGATGCTGATAACATCAGAATCCATATGAAGTAGAAACATAAATGAGAAAAAAAATTATAATAAAAGATCACATTATAATCAATCTTATGTATTCTCAAATGAAGTGCTTGTTTCATAGCAATCCTGTGAGGAATCTTCTGGTCATTACAAACTTTGGAGGGTTTTTAGAATGGAGTGTAAGAGTGAAGGATAATGTTAATTTTGTCTTTCTACATGTAGCACCTAGATAGTGCCTTGCATAATACATGCTCAATTTGTTTAATATTTATACCAAATCTTATATCTTCAAAAAGACCTACTACAAAGCACAAACTAAGACTGTAAAGAATATTCCTAAAAGGCAAAGCGGCCAAAGATTCCAAAATTTGGGGCCTGGATTAGATCAGTTGGGTTGATAGCTTAGATGCACTGACAATGGAAGCAGATTAGGAGGCTGCAAGAAAGGGAGGATAACAGAGCTTCAAACCTCCTAGACCAGGAGAAGCTGTGAGACTGGCCTGGAAACAGTCAAGTAACCATTTGAAGACCTACAAGTTCAAGGACCAAAGACTGAACCTTCCTTGAGGTACAAGCAAACCAGTGCTACAATGACTTGTTTTAATATGTGAAAATAAGTTTCTTTCCTTTATTTTGCTCCACACTTTCCAAGAAGGTGCTGTGGCCAAATTAGTTTGAAAAATTCTGAATTAGCTTAAAATTTAACAGAATGTTAATGTGCCATAGTCCAGAAAAACCTGATTTTTTTTCTTTGTTCTCTAGGCTTTTCATTCTATTCATTACCTACTTCTCTTGCCAGGTGCTGACTCCTCCTTTCTTGAGTTGGCCCTTATCTGGAATTCTCCTATTGAGAAACACAAAAGATTTTGGGGTAGAAACCTCTACTCTTCTAAAATGATGAGGGCCTCCCTTCCAGGAATTTTGGGAAGGAGAAACTCATCAGTCTCTTCTTCTCTATCCCTCTGCTCAGCTGAGCTAAGAGAGGGGCCTGGAGCAGGGCTCTTCTACCTAGACATGGCTGACTCTCTCTTAGGCCATCAGATCCAAAGTCCCTGGGCACCAGCCACAGCTGTATCCCTTGTATCCCTTTTCTGCTGGACCTCCAGGTTCAAAACTTTGGAACTGTTAATCCCCAGCCTTGTGTAAGGGGGTGGCTATGTGCAGAGTGTAAGATCAACAGATGCATAAGGTTTATCAGTCAGTCACGCCCACTGTGAGGGGCTCACTAAACAGCCTCAGTGCCTCTTGGGTATCTCCAGTTAAACCATTTGGTCCTTTGAGACAAAGAAAAGCGTCTATTGTTTTCAGATCCAACTTGTTAAAATAATTTTTTAAATTCCATCAATGAACTTTGATAATATTATTTTTGCAAAGAAGAGCCACTCAATAAATGTTTGTTCAATATAAGTAAATTTATTACAGTGAGGTCTCTTTTTTTAAAAAACACATAATGGAATATCAATTTTTTTAAATAATTTAAGGCAATGAGGGTTAAGTGACTTGCCCAAGGTCACACAGCTAGGTGATTATTAAGTGTCTGAGGTCACATTTGAACTCAGGTCCTCTTGACTCCAGGGTCAGTGCTTTATTCACTGTACCATCTAGCTGCTCCAGAACATCAATATTAATAGAAACTTAATCTTTATCGTGGGCAAATTTTTACCAGAAGGGTAGACATAATTTTAAGAGATCCATTTATCAAATATTGTCTACTATAATATCACCTGTATTATTATCTCTCAGCTTTCTTTTGAGACTCAAATGATATATATAAAGCACTCTTCAAGTCCTCTATAAATATCAGATAGACAACAAAGATTTATTAATTAGGTGCTACATGTCATTGTGCTAAGTGTTGGGGAACAAAGACAAAAATGAGACAATCCTTGCCCACCGGGATCTTACATTCGTTCTATCAGGGACGACACCATGTGATATAAGTGCTATACACAAAATGAATATAAGCTAGCTTGGGGTGAGAGTAAAGTTGATCAGGACAGTCTACCAACAAGCACTCATGAAATACGATGGGCCAGCAAATATGTTAAGCCTGGGAAATCAACTATAACCCCCAAAAGGCAGCAGACAGTCTAAGGAGAGAAGGCCACACACAAAAGAGCTGAAAAATGGTGGGGGAGGCAATGTGGAAGAGAAAGAAGGGAGAGAAGAAAAGGGGGAAAGGAGGTGGGAAGTCCAGGAGAAATGAGAATGCTCCCTCAAAGGGAGGCTCCGGGCAGGAAATCTGGGCCAGGAGGAGGAGATGAATCACGGGGATCCTGGAAGTGGAAGTGTCCAAAGAGGAAGAAGCCCATCAGGGACAGGTGTGGGGCAGGAAAGGTTTCTTGCAGAAGGTAAAGTTTAAGTCAAGGAACCAAAGCAGGAACCAAGGCTTCCAAAAGGCAGAAGTGAGGAGAGGGAGCACCACAGGGATAGGTGATGGAGCAAGTGGCTAATGTGTCTGGGTGGAAGAGGGCCTAAAGGGAAAGAATATCTGTTACTAGGAACCATAGGATAGTATGAAGTGGAAAGGTGCGGAGGCCAGGCTCCCAAGACCTCTGAATGTCAAAGAGATGATAATTTACTGAGGTAACTGAGAACCCCTAGAGTTCATTGAGGTCAGAAGTCAGAGGTGGTCATAGTACACTTTGCAAAATCACAAAAGGTTAAATGGGGATGGATGGGAGGAGGGAAGAGACCTTTTGCATAGAGGCCAAGGGGGAAGCTCTCCTTCATCCAAGGTGATTTGGGCCTGAAGCAGGGTGGCGATTATGCGACTGGAAAGGGTGGGTCGGACACTATGTGGAAGGGTTCTCTTAGAAGTAGTGGCTGTCTGGAGAGCTGGCCTTGGGTTCAAACCCGCTTCTGACACCAGCCTGTGACCCCCAAGGCAAATCATCGAGCTGCTGGGGCCTCAAGAAACTCCTTAGAGTGATAGGAACTTTCAGTAAGAGATCTATTTTAATGAAATGAGTTTCCAAACTAGGAATTTCCTACTATGGTAACTGGTCATGAGGTAACAATGTTAAAAAAAAAAATCACACCTGAAGCTTAGATTGTACAACGAGGGTTAAGACAGAGAAAAGTATATATAGTATCAGGTAGGATGTGATGAGAGATCCAGCCAAAGACCTCTAGGAAAATGTATATGGGGAGAAGAGTGCTTTTTTTTTCCTATTTGGCAGAGGATGGGGAGAGATCAGGGAGAGAGGCACCTGAGCGGAGTTTTAAGAATGAGACATTCTGAAAGGCGCAAAAGTCCAAGTCTGTGGAACAGCTGGTGCAGATGCAAGTAGTTAGGAGCAGGTGGGTGATTTTTAAGGAAACTTCTAATACATGAAAGGAAATAATATAAACCCATGGGAACAGGGAGAGATTATAGAGAAAGAAGGACCTACAATAAACCCTCTAGGAATACCAACATTGGGGGATGAGAAGAGGACAATGAACCACTAAAACAGAATAAGGAGCTTTAAAGAAGGAAAACTAGGAGCAAACCATATCACAAAAACCAAGGAAGGAAGGAGAGCTATCCAGGAAGGGGGGGGAGGGGTCAATAGGCTTAAATGCCACAGAAGATCAAGGAGGATTAGGACTGAGAAAAGGTTATCATATTTGGAAATTTCAAAGTCTGATATTAAATACTAATAAGAGACATGCAAATTAAAGCCATCTTGAATTTTTAGCCCATCCCCAGAAAGATGGCAAATAAGGTAAGGGTCAATATAGGGTAGATTTTCATAAAGACGGGCAAAGAAGCTAAACTGTGGATGGAGCTGTGAACTAGTGGCAACCATTCTGGAAATCCATTTAGAATTATGAAAAGAATGTGAATAAAATATTCATACCCATCGATATAGAAATCCCACTGCTAGATAAATATCCCAAGGACAACAATGACAAAGAGAAAGGCCCTATACAGTCCAAATGGAGGGCATTTTGAGTAGTAAAGAACTAGAAATAAATTTTGTGGTCCATGAATGTAATAGAATATTACTGCACCATAGGAAAAAATACCAAGTAGTATGAGAAAATATATACCAAGTAGAGCAGAACTAGAAAAACAATTCATAATGGCCAACAGAATGTCAAATGAAAGAACAATCAAAACTGAATGTGGTATTTTGGAATTATGCCTAAAAAATTACTTGACTTTGTAAGCCTTTTGATCCAGTAATACCAATAAGTCTATATCCCAATGAGATCAAAGAAAGATGCAAGGGACCCATATGTACAAAAATATTTACAGTAACTCATTTTCTGGTGGTAAAGAACTCAAGAGTAAAACAAATAGGTAATGTCTGAACAAATGACGGTATGTGACTGCAATAGATTACTACTATACTATAAGAAATAATAAAAATGGGGGCAGCTAAGTAGCATAGAGTACCAGCTCTGGAGTCAGGAGGACCCAAGTTCAATTCTGACCTCAGACACTTAATAATCACCTACCTGTGTGACCTTGGGCAAGTCACTTAACCCCATTGCCTTAAATAAATAAAAATTTTAAAAGAAATAATAAAAATTAACAATTTCAGAGAAACCTCCAACAACGTGTCTGAACTGATAAATAACTTGGAACAAGTTCTACAGTAACACATTGTATAGAGGCAGCAGGTGGCACAGTAAAGAGAGCACCCACAGAGCAGGCTTAGGTAGACTTGAGATTCAACTGGGTAACCCATGGGAAGTTACTTAATCTCAGTCTGTCTCAGTTTCCTCAAATGTAAAATGAGAATAATAACACCCTGCCTTCCAGGATTGTGTTGAGCACATGGTAGGTACTCAACAAATCCTTCAGACTTCAATACTCTCATTAATGCAAAGCCCATTCCCAAAGGACTCATGATCTATACAAGCTAGCTACCTCCTGACTTCCGATAATGATGACAGATGTAGAGCAGAATGAGACATTTTTTAGATTAAACCAATGCGGGGAAGTGATTTTGCTTGCTCAAGTATATTTGTTACAAGGGTTTTCCCTACCTTTCTCAGAGGTGGGGGGGGGGGAAGAAAACTGACTTGTGTTAATTTTTTACAAATTAAATTAATTTTTAAAAATTATAAAAACCAGTCATATAAAAAATTGCTCTAAATTGTTACTGATTAGAAAAATGCAAATTAAATCAGCTCTGAGGTACCATCTCACACCTATCAGATTGGCCAATATGACCAGAAAAGGATGATGTTCAATGTTGGAAGGGTTGTGGGAAATCTAGGACATTCACACACTGTCGGTGGAGCTGCAAACTCATCCAACCTTTCTGGAGAGCAATCTGGAATTATGCCCAAAGGGTAATAAAAGTGTGCATACTCTTTGATCCAGCAATTCTGCTCTTAGGTCTATACCCTGAAGAGATCATGAAAAAGGGAAAAATATCATTTGTACAAAAATGTTCATAGCAGCTCTGTTTGTGGTGGCAAAGAATTAGAAAATGAGTGAATGTTCATCAATTGGGGGAATGGTTGAACAAATTGTGATATATGTAAGTAATGGAACACTATTGTTTTATTAGAAACCAGGGAGGGATGGAATTTCAGAGAAGCTTGGAAAGACTTGCATGGACTGATGTTGAGCGAGATGAGCAGAACCAGAAGAACAATGTACACCCTAACAGCAATATGGGGTTGATTCGTTGACTTTTTCATTCCATCAATGCAATGAGAAGGGACAATTTTAGAGTATCTGTGATGGAGAATACCATCTGTATCCAAAGAAAGAATTGTGGAGTTTAAACCAAGACCAAAAGTCTGTTACCTTCCATTTTTTATATAAAAAAGTATCTTATATACTACAATAATTTTGCCATCTCTAATATTTTATTTTCTCCTCAAGGATGATTTCTCTCTCAACACATTCAATTTCGATCAGTGCATAGCATAGAGACAATGTAAAGATTATCAGACTGCCTTCTGTGTATGTGTGTGGGGAAATTATAAAATTCAAAACCTTACAAAAAATGTTAGGTAGAAACCACTATTGTATATAATTGGAAAACTAATAGAATATTTTAAAAATTGTAACACCAAAGTTAGCTGGATTTAAAGAAGAAATATGAGAAGGCATCAATTTCTTATCAGAGGAGGAAACTATGAGTATGACACATTTATAAATATCACGACTTTTTTGATTTGTTGGTTAGTTTTCCTTAACCAATTGTCTCTTTTTTATTCTTTTTATGTAGGATAACTTTCTGGGAAAGAGATTGATAAATGGGAACTAGATAATAAAAATAGTATCAATAAAAATGTGTTAAAGTGAGATGAAATGTAATAATCACATTTTACATAATGCATTAAGGTTTGCAAAGCACTTTATATGCACACATTTATATCATCTGAGTCTCACAATAATCTTGTGAAGTAGGTTCTACAATGCCCACTTTACAGATAAGAAAACTGAGGTTCAATGTACAAGTAATAGCAATATCATTCAACTATGACTCAGTTTTTTCTGATTGACAATGATCCAAGATAATTCCAAAGGATCCATGATGGAAAATATAATCCACCTCCAGAGTCAGAACTTGATGAACTCTGAATGCAGATTACAGCATATTTTTTAACTTTCTTAATTTAAAAAAAAATGTTCATATGGGGGTGGCTAGGTGGTGCAGTGGATAGAGCACCAGCCCTGGAGTCAGGAGTACCTGAGTTCAAATTTGACCTCAGACAGCTGTGTGGCCTTGGGCAAGCCACTTAACCCCACTGCCTTGCAAAAAAAAAAATGTTCATATGTAACTGGGAAATATTAAAGAAGTAAATAAAAATAATTTTTAAAAAAAGGAAAAAATCAAGAAAACTGATGTTCAGAAAGATTAAGGGAGGTGCCTAGGTTCTTCCAGTTAAAGTGTCTGAAGGAAGATTCAAATCCAGGCCACCCACAAGAGCCACTATAACACACTGTCTCTCAACAACAGTAAACAATACTTAAAACAATGAAGAAACATAAAAAGTTAAAATTTGTATCATATTAACAAAAAAGGATTACTTTAAGATTACAGAATAAAGTTGTAAGAGCCAAATGTGTGTTCATGGTCAAAGGGAAATTACTACCTTTGTAAAATTCAGGGGAGTCTCATGAAAGACTTGAATTTCTGGAATTATTTAAGAGAAGACAGAAGAGAAAATAGAATAAAGTAGTTAACTGATAGAATTAGAAAAGTAGACATTTCATTTATAGGCTAAGACCTATGTTCTTTGATGTTGGAAATATAATAACTAAATATTTAGCAAATGAGCTAAAGAGAGAGATCATAGGTAGTGAAAATATTTATTACAGGCAGAAGTTCAAGTTCTCTGAGCCTTGTAATATGGGAAAGGTTAAATGGAGTGGCAATAAATAGAAAGGAGAGTGAAGGCAATTTTAATAAGGGTTGAACCACTATAACTTTTGGCTGCTCTAATAATACTCCCTTACCTTTTAAGGCATGATCCATACATATGGAATTAAGTTTCTTTCACTGGTTTAAAGAATATTAACCTTCAGGGGACTGAACTAGGACCATCTGTTCAAAATAGCTTTTGTCTAAATGACATGGAAAAGTCAATACTCTATTGCTAAATTGCATTGTTTCTATGTATATACTCTGAGGACAGTTCAAGGAACATTTAATTTTTTAAATATTTATATAATACCATAGAAAAAGAAAAAAATGTAAGTAACCAAACTGATAGCAAAATTTTGGGGTTTTTTTTTTTGCAAAAATTTCTAATAGATATTTTCTCACTGGTACTACCAAAAAAAACCCCTACCTCCTTTAAATCTAGAAATTCTTTAAAATAAAAAAAATTAACCATTTTAGCAAAATGGATTCATAGAAAAACTGAAATAGAAAGTTGTTAACATTTTGTATACAGTTAGTCATTTGCAAACTACTAAAGGGAGAAAAGAATAGGCTAGTTTCTAGGTAGTAAAAGAAGAAGTAATTATCAACAGTGAACTTTAATGCTCAGACTTCATTAAGTATAATATTTTCTCAGGGTAATTATAGGATTTTAAATATCTGGGCTGACAATTAAAAATAAAAATTATACTCATTAGTTTTTTCCAACTTTTCCCCCTTCAGGTTTATATAAAGTATATATTAAAAACCAAGGTACATTACTCCCATAATGTACTGGAAAGGTTTATTGCTAACATAAAAAATATGAAAATACTTAAAAATGAGATCTGGATTCTAGTTTCTAGACTTCAGTTCATAACGGGCTATGTGATCTTGGGCAAGTCATATTCTCTCTGGGTTTCGGTTTTCTCATTTGAAAATAAGGAATTGGACTAGATCCAAGGTAATTTCTAAAACTAAACTCTAAAATAATGTTTCTAGAACTATAACACCAAAAATAACAAAAGTGTGCAGTAATAGGTCTTTGTGCCTCAATCAAGTTTATGAAGAAGAACAAGGAATGTTGGGTATATATATTTTTTCTTTTTATTCATGCTAAATAACAAAAGAAGACAATTAGTTATTCTCATAACAAGAATGCCCCATTGATTTACTAACCTTAACATTTTGCTTTCCTGCTAGATTGCCTGGAGTAAAAGTCTTTGTGGGTCAACCTCATCCCAGTAATAGCCAATCTTTTTTTCTTAAAAAAAGATAATTATTCAATTAAATAAATTTAAGCATTTATAAATTGCCTATTGTCATGCCAAATATATTCACCACTGTCACTGAAGAGAAGTAGCACAGAACCCAAGTTGAAGAGGAATTCCTGTTTGGACACACAGGAAAAACCCAATTATTTTCTGGTTCCTATAGACTATTACATGTAATTAGAAGGGCAAATTTGGAGGGGATGTTGAGAAACTGGGACACTGTTGGTGGAACTGTGAATTTTGGAGAATAAATCAAATGGTGACATTTTTTAGTATAGAAGCCGGGGAAAGAGGGAGGAAGGCAGTTTGGAACTTAAAAACTGAATCAGACTCACCTTTTTAAATACTAATATTCTATTAGTAATATTGTACTGGTTTTGAGTGGGGCAGCTAGGTATCACAATGTAGAGTGTTGGGCCAAGAATCAGGAAAACCTGAGTTCAAATCCAGTCTCAGGGGGGCAGCTAGGTGGAGTCAGAAAGCCTTGAGTTCAAATCCAGACTCAGACACTTAATAATTCCCTAGCTGTGTGACTGTGGGCAAGTCACTTAAGCCCATTTCCTTAAATAAAAAACCACCACCAACAACAAAAAAAACAAATCCAATCTCAAAATACTTACTAGCTAGTGACCCTGAGCAAGCCACTTAACCTTGTTTGCCTCAGTTTCCTCATTTATAAAATGAGTTGGAGAAAGAAATGACAAATCACTCTAGTATCTTTGCAGAGAAAACCCCACATGTTGTACATAACAAATAACTGAACAATAACAAAATGGTTGTGAGTCACAGACTACTACAGTCTCTGAGAAAAGAGGATCACAATGCAGTGAAGGGATACAGTGGTGGGTGTGAAGTAGACTGCATCAAATAATTACAAAGAAAATCATACAAGCTTACAACTGCATTCGGATCACTGGAACATATTATATAAAACCAGAAAAGAAAAATGCCTAGTTATATAGAGAAAGCAAGAAATTATCAGTAGACCATGAGCTCCACTGCTCTCATCTAGCTTTTAGATAAACTTCAGCATGTTTGACTGATCCCCATTTTGAACTGTGATCTGTCTCATTGTAGGAAAAATCTCTATCAGTGTGATCATGGACCTAGTTGAACACTTAACATGGATTTCTTGTAGTTGTTTTTAGTTGTTTCTCTGTCTCTGGGTTTTCTTTGCAAAGTTACTGGAGTGGTTTGCCATTTCCTTCTTCAGCGTTTTTTCAGATGAGGAAAATGCCCAGGGCCAGAGCTACTAAGAGTCTATGGCCACAATGAGCTTGGGAAGATGTCTCTTCCAGACTCCAGCATCTCTTCCAGCATCCCCTAGCTGCCCTTACACACTTATTCAAGTGCATGTATACAGAACAATACACTGTGCCAGGCACTGGGGATACAAAAGTTTAAAATTTATAAGAATAATAAAAACTAGTATAACAGATGACATCTGTCTGAGGTAAGGGGCTAACTAGAGAATCTAAACATAAATACACATGTTTCAAGCAGAATAGTAAGGGCCTAAAGAAAGAAGAGCTGACTTCTGACTCTGGGAGCAGGGGGAGGAAGTGGTGGCTTCATGACAAAGTAAGGCCTGGCTTTTTTGACCATCCAGCCATCGTGGTGGAAGCTTGGCTGTCATCTCATCTTGTCTTCTCATAAAACATTCAGAATCAAGAGGTTCCTGGACAAGAAACAGAAGCAGAATCATCCCATTCCCCAGTGGATTCTGATGAAAACTGGCAATAAGATCAAGTACAACTCAAAGAGGAGACACTGGAGAAGGACCAAGCATGATATAATGAATGGCCACTAGAGGGGTGGCTAGGTGGCACAGTGGAATAAAGCACTAGCCCTGGAGTCAGGAGGACCTGGGTTCAAATTCAACCTCAGACACTTAATAATTAGCTAGCTGTGTGGCCTTGGGCAAGCCACTTAACCCCACTGCCTTGCCAAAAAAAAAAAAAAAAAAAGGAATGGCCAGTGAAATGAAAGACATTCTACACCAAGACCACCTTCCCCTCCTTACCATAGCATTCATCCATCCATCTATCCATTCATCTATCCATCCAATCAGTCATCTATCATTTAATCGCCTCATTGCCCCCAATAAGAAGTAACTACTACTGCTGCCCCTCCCATTTGGAAGCCTGTCTGCTAAAGTGCAGGTCTGTGTGTCTGTGTGTGTGTGTATGAAAAAACCCCAGCAAACTGTTCAATTTGTCTTGCCCATGAATGTATTCATCTCTTGCATCCATGTGTTTGGGTAAAACATATATTGTGATATAGTTTAATTTACTGTTATCTCCATCTCTGTGTAGCACTCATATGTTTGAGGTTATGCTTAAGTGGCAGAGATCATAATGAAACAAGTTATTCCTGTCAAGAAGAACCAGGTTCAAGCCCTGCCTCAAATAAGCCTTCACAATAACCTCTCTCTGTTTTGTTCTGTGTTCCAAGTCAGAAGAGAGCACCTACCTCACAGGGTAGTTGTGAGGATCTAAGATTTGCAAGCCTTCAGCAGAAGCCCCCAGTGCTGCTGATCCGGGGCTGCCTCAGCCAGATTGTGAGCACCTGACTGTGTTCATTTCTCTAACTCACAGTCAGAGAAGTAAACCTGTTTGACCCCCTGTTCATTTCACACAATAAGCTGTCTTCATTCCTTGTGGTAAATTAAGTATTGGAAACTTTCTTAAAAGTTGTTGGTTATTTTTTGTTTTGGGAAAGCCCAACCTTTTTGTTAGGAACTAGACCTGGTCCAGGTGAATGGTTTCATAATTTTCTGAAGACGCTATTCTGCTAATAAAGGGCTTCTACAAAAAAACAAAAAGAAAGAAAGGCTTGAATTGAGCCATAAGGATTTTTTTAAATTATGGAGCTATAACAGAGCATAATTTTAGGCAAGAGGGTCAGGCTGGTAATGACTTAATGGAAGGAAAAAGAAGATTCTTATAGCCTATTACATCTAAATTCCTATATTCTAGATCCTAAGAATAGGAAAGTAGTTTAAGAAACTATCTTTGATCCTAAAAATCCTTGAGGATATATATGTGTACACACACACACACACACACACACACACACACACGCCAGTGGTGGGCAAATTACTTGTGAAAAACAATAATTTTGATACAGTTCCATTTTGGTACAGCAATGGACAAATGTATGTGCTACTAACTAAAACTGATTCAGAATGCTTGGTTTTGACCAGATGTAACTAAACTGAATAGGTTTCCCTGCCTTAAGTTAGTTAAGTCTTCCAGCAAATATGTACTGGATTTTGTGTCATTATTCCATTTCTTTCTTTTGTTGTTTTTAATCCTATAATTTGTAAGAACAGATACGACTCCAAGAAAATGTGCAAAAATTATAGCTCTTCAAGAGCACACTTCATTGACTATTAGAGATATGAAACTGTATCTGTCATATCAGAGCAAGAAAGTTCATTAAAAAGGAAAATTTCATTAGAAAACAAAAAATAACACCAAGAATTGACAAACTAGAGACAAATCAGTCCAATTAATTCCCCCCAAAAGGCAAAGACTTTCAGAGGAAAATAACAGCTGGAGAAATTATGACTGATTTCTCTTTGGAGTGGCAGAGGTACTTGTGAAGGAGCTCCAGAGTCACTGCTTTGTCACAGAAAAGAAGCTTGGAGAATGATATTAAGTGGCCCTTAGGAAGCATGGCTAACAACAAGGCTAGTGGAGGTGTTGGAATTTTAGCCAAATTATTTAAAATCTTAAAGGATGATACTGTTAAAGTTAAATATGCCAGCAAATTTGGAAAACCCAACAGTGACTCTTGGATTGGAAAACATCAGCTCATGTTCAATTCCTAAAGAAGGGCAATGCAAAGGAATATTCAAATTACCAAACAACTGCACTCATTTCACCTGTCAGCAAGGACGTCCTAAAGATTCTACAAGCTAGTCTTCAGCAATATATGAACCAAAAATTACAAGAAAAACAGGCTGGTTTTTGAAGAGGCAGAGGAACAAGAGGCCAAACTGCCAACATTTGATGGTAAAAGCATGGGAGTTCTTGAAAAATATCTACTTCTGCTTCATTGACTATACTAAAGCTTCTGGTTGTTTGGATCACAACAAAATACAGCAAATTCTCAAAAAGATGGAAGTATCAGATCATCTTACTTAATTCCTGAGGAACCAGTAAAGACTCAAGAAGCAACAGTAGAACCAAATGTGAAACAACTGATTGGTTTAAGACTGGAAAACACTATGGTAAGAGTTTATATTTTCACCTTATTGAACTTATATGCAGAGTTTATCATATGAAATGCCAGGTCATTTGAACCAAAAGACAGATTAAAGTTGCTGAGAAATATAGCCACAATTTCAGCCATGCAGATGATACCACTCAAGATGGTAGAAAGAAGAATTAAGAAGTCTCCTGATCTGGTCTCTTAGCTGTGTGGCCTTGGGCAAGCCACTTAACCCCATTTGCCTTGCCAAAAAAACCTAAAAAAAACCCCCAAAACTAAAGAAGTCTCTTGAAGAGGGTGAAAGAAGAGTGTAAAAGGTATCTTAAAACCAAGATTTTGGCAACAGTTTCCCCTCATGGCAAATAAAAGAAGAAGAAATGGAAGTAGTGTCAGATTTTATATTCTGGGGTCAAAGATCTCTCCAGAGAGCAACAACAGGCATGGAATTAAAAGAACTTACTCTTTGGAGGGAAAACAAGGCAAATCTGGGCAGCAAACTAAAAAGCAGAGACAGAGCCTTGTTGACAAAGGTCCAGATAGTCAAAGCTATGTTTTTTCCAGGAGCAATGTATAACTATAAAGAATTGGATTATAAGGAAAGTGAAGTGCTGCAGAACTAATGCTTTCAAATTGTCCTGTTGGAAAAGACTTCTGAGGGTCCCTTGGGCAGAAGGAGAATAATTCAGTCAGTACTTATTAATTCAGGTTATTCACGGAAGCTGAAGCTTAAATACTTTGGCCACATGAGAAGATGGGATTCCCTGGAAAAGACTAAAGACAAAAGGACAGAGGATGAGATGGACAAATAATGTCATGGTAATAATGAACACAAACTTGGATAGACTTTAAGAGATAGTGGAGAAAAAAGATAGTGGAGGATAGAAGGGAAAGGTGCTCTGTGGTAACATGATTGAAAAACTGAACAATAACAGCAATCTTTACAGTGTGTAAAAGGCTTCTTAAAGTTGGAAGATCAGGAAAGAAAAAGTCCTAACAATTGCTCATCACTGTTATGAAGAAAATAATTTGGTCATAAAAAATAATACAAAGTTAGGAATCCTGAAGATTGGAAAAGGATACTTTTTACTAATGAAACTGTTTCATTCAAGGTTATATTAAAATTAGCATCAGAAGTCTATAAGGTCTGAGCATCTTCATAAGATTATAAAACATTTACCTATTAAATATTTTGAGCACTTTTCTTCTAGTTGGCCTGGAAATCTAATTCCCAATGAAGGAATGATGAATTATGACAAAACATAATAATAATAAGAGAAAATTGTTCCAGAACAACTCTCAAATGAAACTTGATTAGTCTAATATAGCCTTGCACTGTGCCACATATCATGAAAGAATAAGCATGAGATAATAAGATGAAGATAAGGTAGAAGGCATGATTTTGGTAGAGACAAGCTTGACTTTTGGATATTGTGGGGACTGGATCCAATTCATCTTCCTACCCTCAGTGAGTTGACCACACAAACCCTGGGTCAGGTCACAGCTTACATTCTGAACACTAACAGTCTAAATGACTTCTTAGTTTCCCTACAGACCTAGGTAATAGATGCTAGGGTGCTAATATCGTCACTAGGGATATTTCTTACTACTTCTTAATTGGGCTTAACACCACGTATTTGAAGCTTGGGAACTCACTTGATTTAAATTCCACAGAAAAGCTATGAGTTAAGATCTTGGGAAAATGTCAATGTAATATCCAATGTATTTTTTGGTTTTCAAAATAGAAGAAAAAATTAATCAAAATTTTGTAAACTCAATGCCAAATTGTGTAAAATTGCAAATGAGGCCATATTATCAAAAGTTTTTTTTAATATATGAAAAACTGTAGGGTTAATTGTAAAGTCAATAAATTTAATTCTTTTATTTTTCCAATTTGCATACTTCAATAGATAAATATACAGCAGGACTGTCCAAAATGCAGCCTGCAGAGCAATTTTATCCCATAGCATCTGACCTTAGGTAATTACATTGGTCCCATGGAAGATCAAAACATCAGAAGATGACAAAGTCCAACCTTCTGTATCCAAAGCCTCAAAAAAATAGGAACTGGGCTCAGACAATGGATGAGCTCAAAAAATATTTTTGAAAATTAAGTAAGGGAGGTAGAGGAAAAATTGGGAAGAGAAATGAGAGCAATGCAGGAAAATCATGAAAACCAAGTCAACTGCTTGGTCAAAGAGATACAAAAAATACTGAAGGCTGTCCCTGGGACAGGACTCTGGTGCTCTATCCATATTCAAATTCTGGTTGCCAGTCGCCCAGCTAGCTCAGTCAGTAGAACATAAAACTCAGATTCTGGTTGCAGTCTGATACCCTGCCCCGCCATTGCCATAGAGCAGGGCCCCTCCTCATAGCTCCAGGGCAGAAGGGAGAGCTTGTGGTCATCTACAGAGCAAAGGCCAAGAGAGCAGTTAGAGCCTCTCATAAGTAAATGAAACTGCTGTAGCAGAGCTCTCACTAAAATGGCAAATCAAAATACATTGTCTATTGTTTCAATGAAGACTTTTAAAAGTAAGGTTGGGAACGGCTAGGTGGCAGTGGATAAAGCACTGGCCCTGGAGTCAGGAGTACCTGGGTTCAAATCTGGTCTCAGACACTTAATAATTACCTAGCCTTAACCCCATTGCAAAAAAAAAAAAAAGTAAGGTTGGACAGCCCTAGTGTGTGTGTGTATATATATATATATATATATATATATATATATATATATATATATATATATATATATCACTAATTTTATCTAAACTAATACATGTTGAAATTTTTAGAAGATATTTTAAACCCACAAATTTTCATAGTTGTAAATTATTCAAAATAATTACTATTTTTTTTTTTTGCAAAGTGGTAGGATTGAGTGGCTTGCCTAGATTCATGCAGCTGGGTAGTTGCTGGGTGTCTGGGGTGAGATTTGGGCTTGGGTCCTCCTGGCTCTGGGGCTGGTGCACCACTTAGTTGCCCCACAACACACTTTTAAGGAGAAACAAGTGAAAAGAGAGAGAAAATATAATAAATGGGAGTGGGGATGAATGGATGGAGGGAAACACAATCAGCAATAGTAACTGTGGGGAAAAAAATATTGAAGCAACTCCTCTAATGGACTTATGATAAAGAATGCAATCCATCCCAGAGACAGAGCTGAACACAGACTGAAGTACAATTTCCTTTTTTCTTTCACTTTATTTTTCCATGAGGTTTTTCTATTTTTTTTGGGGGGGGGTTATGTTTCTTTTTACAGTAAGACTATTATAGTAATGTGTAAATAAATAAATGAAAGCATGGTATAAAACATATTTGCAGTTGCAGGATCAAGATTAGAATCGTAGATTTTTTAGGTACAATATCTTTGGACTTCAGTTGCCTTATCTGTAAAATTAAGGGACTGACCAAACTTTTTGATCACATTAATCTCTATCAGTAAAAAAATTTTTGAACACATTGTCCCAATAAGCATTTAACATTATATGCATATACTACTATATTGGGTACATCATAAAATTTACATAAACATAGAAATTTTTTATAGATGAAATAAAGATGAATTAAATTTGATCTTAGAATCAATGGGAGTCACTGGAATTTATTGAGTAGGGGAGTTACATGACACTTAGGAAAATCACTCTGACAGCAATGTGGCAAATAGATTAGAGAGAGGAGAAAATTGAATCTGGAAGAAAAATTAGGAGGAAACTATTACAGTCTTCTAAGTAAGTGGTAAGTAGGGCATGAACCAGAGTAGAAGAGCAATTGGAGAGATGTGAAAAGAGAAATGACAAGAACTGGTGATTGTTTAGATAAGTAAATTGAAAGGAAATAAGGAACTGAAGATGACACTTAAGTTAAAGGCATTGGTGAACGGGATGCAATTCACCAACAGCTTTCTTTGAAATCTAGAGCCAACCTCCAAATATCATCTGGTAGAGCCATCTGGGGTGTATAGGAACAGAGATGGGTATATTTCTTCCAGGGAACAGGGAGGAATTTTCCCATTGGAAATTTTGGGGTGTCAGAATGAAGTTAGGCTCTAATTTCCTTAAAAGATCTCTCTAATTCATAAGGTAGAAGGTATGATTTTGGTGGAGACAAATCCTACCTATTAGCTATTGTGGAGAGAGTAAGATCCAAGTCATCTTCCTTCCCTCAATGAATTGACCACTCAAACCCTGGGTCAAGTCACAGCTTACATTTTGAACACCAATGTTCTAAATGACCTCTAAGGTTCCTTACAGATCTAGATACTCTAATACCTATTATTAATCTTTAATAGCCCTCATGCTATTATCATCACTATGGATATTACCTACTACTTCCTGATAGGGTTTAAAACAAGTATTATATAATTTGCTATTTTCTATCACTCAGGTCGATAAGAGAAATAAAAATAACTAAAAAGTCATTTTAAATGAAAATTTGTTAATTTTGAGAGGTTATTAAATTTAAAAAGTCCACAAAACAGCTCTATGAAGTTGAAGTCACCATGAGACTGGGGAGGGACATGAGAGAAGGCAACACTTGAGCATGAAACTGAAAGATGATTTCAACAAACAGATATGGAAGAAGCCTAGTTCAGGATTTAAAGAGTGTCTAATGAGGCTGGAATTCCAAAGGAGCAAAACTTTACAGTATTTCAGTGATAGAATCTTTTATGATTTATGATATGCTATAAAATCTCCAAGTCTTCAAGTCTCCAAGTAGTTGTGAAGTCTCTCAAAATAAACTAAATAAAGTTTAATAGTAATAATTAATGAGCTAATTTTAAGAGAAAAAGAAATCTGATCCTGTCATGAAATTCTAAACTTGTGTGCTTTAGTATAAGCAAATTCTTTCCTTTTTTCTCCAAGTCTCTAAATATTTGGCATATTTAACTCAGCGTTTATTAAACACCTAATATGTGCTGAATACCATAGTATGGTAATGAAAAACAGCAAAGATCCTGTCCTCAAGGAGCTTAAAAGAAAACACTTGCACATAAACAGAAATGTAAGCTTCTTTAGGGCAGAGTCTGCTTTCTTCTTTTCTTTGTATCTCTAATCTTTAGCACAGGGCTTGGCAAACATTAAGGACCTAATAAATGCTTATTATGTTAGGATATATGTACATGGATGGGAGTGAACATTTACTGGCTGGGGCATCAGAGAAAGCAGCACTTAAGCTTGTATTAGAGGAAGATGATTCTAAAAAGCAGAGATACAAAATACTATTCAGGCTTAAAAGACAGGTTATGAAAATCACAGAGGCAGAAAAAGGGCATGAAGAGATCAGGGAATGACTAATTGACTGACTGGACCAACAATAAAATAACGGGGGGGGGGGGGGCGGGGGGCGGGGGGGGCGGGGGCTAGGTGGCATAGTGGATAAAGCACCGGCCTTGGAGTCAGGAGTACAGTACCTGGGTTCAAATCAGGTCTCAGACACTTAATAATTACCTAGCTGTGTGGCCTTGGGCAAGCCACTTAACCCGCTTTGCCTTGCAAAAAAAAACAAAAACCCTAAAAAAAATATATTAAAACAAGGGTGGAAAAGCAAGTTGGAGCCATAGTGGAAAAAGTTGATTGTAAATGTTTATTAAAGAATTTGTATTTTTATCCTATAGGCAATGAGGAATAATACAAGCAGACCTGTGCATTAGATTACTTTGGCAGGTCTATGAAGGATGAAGGAGACTAGAGGTATAGATCAATCAAGCAATTCTAATAGTCCAGATAAGAGGTGATGGCTTGAATTAGGGTAATAGAATGAAAAATGGGGGGGGGCAGAAATGAGAGATATTTCAGAAAATAACTGACAGTATTTGACTAATAAGAGATTAGGGGAAAGAGAAAATTTTGAACCTGGATAAGTAGGATGGTGCTATCAACAGAAATAAGGAAATTAGGAAGGACAGATACAGTTTCAGATGCGTTGAATTTAAGGTGTTGTTAGTGCATCCTGGTGGAAATGCCTAGCAAACAGAACTATATGAGTTAGGCTCAGGAGAAAAATAATGGTTACAAGTAATCATCTGCTTAGAAATAAGCAGATAATGGTAAATAAGTTGCCAAGGGAAAGAATGTAAAAAGAAGACTGAGAATAAAGCTGAGGTTGCCCACAATCGGGGAGCTAGGAAGAGAAAATATCAATATGTTTAAAAGAGGCCATCAGAAGAGAGCCAGTACAAAACAGTGCCAACAATGCCATTGGAGATGATGGTATCAAGAAGGGGCTGCTAGAGTCAAATATTGCAGAAAGGTTAAGACAGATGACTGAGAAAAAAACCTAAGGAATTTGGCAATTTGGAGGTCATTAGCAACCTTCAGAATGGTTGGCTGGGCAATCAGATAGGATGAGGATTCAGGATTGGTAGATAAGGAGGAAGCAGATACAATTAGTATACATTACTTCTTTTAAAACTGTGGCTAAGAAAGGGAAGAGAAAGATGGTCCAGAATCATCAAGGTTTGGGGGTTTTTTTTAGGATTTTGTCCAGAGAAGGTTTGGGTTTTTTTTTTTTTTTTAGGATTTTGACCAGAAGAAGATTCTCTTTATCCTTTGAGATATGAAAGAACAAAGAGATAGCTAAGGATAGTGAAAGATTTAAGGAAATGGAGAAACACTGTTGGGAAAACACAAAGAATATAGCTTTAATGTTATCAGGAAAATTTCTTAGGCAACAAAGAAAAGAACAAAAGATAAAACTGAGAGAGCACTTGCTTTGAGTAGGGTAATGAAATAAATGAAAGAAAATGTAGTTATGAGGACACTCGGGTGAAAATAGATAAATTTAAAGCAAACACAATTAGCCCAATTTCATGATGGACAAATGGTGGGGAAAAGGAAGATTAGTTACACTTTTGCCAAGCTCTAACTCAATCTTTAATTAAGTGCAGTTATGCTAAGCTTATAAAAGGGCTCTGTTCCAAAAGTATGCTTGCAAGTGAGTTAGTTGTCAGGGGCCCTAAATGCACTTTCTCCTTGAAAAACTGTTATATTGGATAGTTCTTTCCTAGGTCAATTCACAAAATTCCAATTTAATCCAAAATGGTCCAGAAATTAAGTACTGGTATCATGATGCTGGGCAATTCACTTAAGTGTTCAGTGTCCTAGGCAACTAAGAGTAGAAATTGTAGAGAAGGTGTTAAGCATAAGAGGGAATGGGAAAAGCTTCTTTTAAAAAGTGAGATTTTAGCTGAATTTTGAAGGAAGCCAGCCAGAGAGGCCAAGAATTGGAGATGTGGAGAGAAAAGCCAACATGCATGGGGAACAGTCAGATCTGAGAGATGAGTGTATTTTGCAAGGAGACCTGTCAGTGAATTTGAGAGTATATGGAGAAGAGTAAGGTTTATATATATAGACCCTCTTTACCTCCCATATGGACTTCTAGTTATTCCCTGCCTCAAGTCCTTCACTCTTCTAGTACATTCTCTACTCATTATCATGGTGATCTTCCTAAAGTGTCAGCTCCTTATTCAAGAACAAAACTGGTTCATTTTGTCTTCAGGATTGAAGATCAAATCCTTTGGCTTTGAAAATACTTCATAACCTGACCCTTCTTACCTCTTCTGTTTTCTCACACTTATTTCCCTCCATGGAAAATAAAATCCAGCGACAGTGGCCTTGCTATTCCTCAAACGACACACTATGTAGGCTATTCCCACCTCTGGAATGCTCTTCCTCTTGACCGCCACATCCTAACTTCCTGTTCTCCTACAAGACAGCTCAAATTTTACCTTCTGCAAAGAGCAACTCTCAGAAATTATCATCTGTTTATATTGTATATAACTTGTACACATATAATATGTTCCTCGCCTTCCCCCCTTTAGAGTATAAGCTTTATTGAGTGAGTTATGTGTTTTTGCCTTTCTTTGAAACCTCAAGGCTTAGAAAGAGTACCTGCTTGTTGACTGTCATTGATTAACATCCTTAAAACTCCTCAAAGATAAGACTTAGATTCCTTTGGCATTTTCACTGGTTCCCCCATGCCTGAACATTCTTCCCAATTACTTCATCTCCTGGTTTTCCTGGCTTCCTTCAAATCTTAGCTAAAGTTCCACCTTCTCCTTTATAACAATGAAAATAGCTAACATTTTTATGGTGTCCATACTATACTAGGAACTGTTAAGGACTAGGGATACAATAACAAAAAGCAAAATAGCCTCAAAAAGCCTATATTCTACCATAATTCTCTGTAGAGAGAAACCAGAGTTGGATAGGTGAAGAAAGGGTACATGCATTGCAATCATCTCTAGGCCTGGAAGTGGAAAGCCCAGGACTTGCTAAGATGAAATTTCACCAATTCATAGGGTGCTGATCATATCACTCATCTGCTCAAACACCTTCAACAGTTCCTACTACCGATCAAATGATATCTAAATTCCTTCAAGTCAGTCTCTCTCTCTCTCTCTCTCTCTCTCTCTCTCTCTCTCTCTGTCTCTCTTTTTAGGTTTTTGCAAGGCAAATGGGGTTAAGTGGCTTGCCCAAGGCCACACAGCTAGGTAATTATTAAGTGTCTGAGGCCAGATTTGAACCTAGGTACTCCTGACTCCAAGGCCCGTGCTTTATCCACTACGCCACCTAGCCATCCAAGTCTCTTCTTTATTGAATAAAATTTCTCCACTTATACATTACTTAGGTCAACCCTCAAGGTTCCTTGAAGCCTGAGCCCAACCAATGTTTTAAATCTTACCTCCAACTACCTGAGCCTCTTGGTTCATGGTCTACCTGAATGCTCTCTATAAACCTTCCATGTTCAGCCTTTGCGTCTGTGCTTATGTCATTCCCATCTCCTAAAATACATTCCCTCAGTTCAACCTGGACCTCTGGCCTCCAGGCCATGCCTCTTTTCAAGGTCTAGCTCAGTTGCCATTTCCTCCATAAATTTCATTCAAGGAACATGTAATTAAATGCCTATTTTGTGCAAGAGATTGTGTTAGGCACTCAGAATATAAAGGTAAATTATATAGCCCTCATGCTCAAGGAGATGGAGGGAGAGACAGACCCAAGACATAACAGGTACAAAAATAAACAAACAGAAAGTCAGATAAAATAATTTCAAGAAGGAGAGAGAGGGCTTATAACTGAATCAGTTCCATTCTGAGGGAAGCCAGAAATCTCTTAGGTGAAAGGGAGAATCTATTCCAGATTCTGGGAATGACATGCAAAGACACAAAAAGCAGGATGAAACATCATACCAAAAGAACAGGTAGCAGCCTTGTTTGACTAGAATTGATGGTGTATGTTGAAAATATAATGAAATACAACAGGAAATGCTGATGGAAGGTAGATTAAGAAGGCCTTTAAACACTAAAATGAGAATCTGGATTTTATTTGAGGCAACAGGGAAGTTATTAACCCCTTCCACCCATATCCTTCTTACACTTTCCTTTGTACTTAATAAGTGCTGAATTAAACTAAATTCTTTAAAGCCTGAAACCTCAAAGTTATACCTGCTTCATATTTATTGATAAATGAAAGAAAGTAGGAGTTGAAGAGTTGGGAGTAGGCCAAAAATTATGACTTATGTCATCAGAAAGGGGCTACCTGTAAATGTTTGAAAAAAACAAACATCCCAGTAAAATGTTGGGGACAGGGGGTATGTCTTAATCCCATCCATTGCTTCCAACCAAAATCCTTCCCTTCAAATGTAAAGATCTGGAGCTGTAGTCTTTTCCATGAAATTTTTCTAGACCACTCTTAAGTAGAAACAAATTTTTCCTTTTCATTTCAACTTTTTTTCAAAACCTGTCCTGCGCTCATGTCATACAATAACTTGCATTGTAGCTTTTCGTGTTAGTCTTATTCTAGAGGGACTCTAAGCTCCCTAGATATCAAATTTGTTAATCCTAACCAATGACTTAATATTTAATAAATGATTATTAGATACTTGTGGATGGGAGGCGATGGACTTGGACTCAAGAAGAGATGCGCTGGAAATCTGACTCATTTTTATATGAAGTTGGCCAAATTTTGGATACCGATTCTGTTCAATGAGGGGGCTTGGATTCAATGGCATTTATTTTTTTGGTGAGGCACTGAGGTTCAGGGACTTGTTCAAGGTCACATAGCTAGTAAATATCAAGTATTAAATCTGAACTCAGGGGGTCCTGACTCCAGGGCTGCACCTCTGGCTCTCAGTCATCTCTCATCCCCAGAGTCCTAGGGCCCAGCCAGTCCTCAATGGGCGCTTGTGAATGCAAGAATATGGAAGTGTGCCCTCTCCGCCCACTCCCCTACTTCCGGCCGCTTGTATCCACAGGGGTGGCAGAAGGCACTAGAAGCTTCCAGAAGGGCAGCTCCTTTAGGTCTCCGCGTGAGGCAGGAGGCTGTTGCTGGGGGGTCTCGGTGGGGACCAAGGAGGACGGAAAGAGAAGGCGCTGGAGGGGGAGGAAGTGTGGGGGAGGGGACTAAGAGGAAGGGGCGGGGCGGAGGGAGGGCACGGCGGGTCCCCTCCCAAGGTGCCTCGCGGCTAGGAAGTGACCCCCCGGCGACCCTAGCCGGAGGGGCCCCGCATCACCCCGGATTTTAACCTTCGCTCATCACCCTTTAAAATAAAAAAGCACTCCGGGGCTCACCTCCGTCCCGGACTCCGCCTTCCGGAAGTCGGCGCTCATCGCCCCGGCGGCTCTAGAGACCCGAGAGTCAACTTTCCCTCCTTCCGCGCCATTTCATGATTGCCGGGCTGGTGAGCCGCGGGAAGCACGGCGCGCAGGCGCGCTGCGCTCAGCGGCGCCCGGGTGGGGGTGGGGAGCAGGGTCCCGCGCACGCGCGTTTTCGGAGCCTGGGCCTCCTGGCCCCTCCCCCCTCAGCCGACCTCTGGACTCTCCGCACTCGGACGGGGGAGGTGGACTGCGCAGACGCTGATGCCGCCTTCATTTTTCTTTCTCAAGATAGTTCTCGAACAAGACGAGGAACTTTCAGAAATGCTGCTCAGTTAACATCCGCAACATAAATAAATAGATCTTTTTTACCCTCCATTCTTTTTTTTTTTTAAGATATTTCAAGGCAATGGGGTTAAGTGGCTTGCCCAAGGCCACACAGCTAGGTAATTATTAACTGCCTGAGGTAGGATTTGAACTCAGGTACTCCTGACTCTATTGTACCACCTAGCTGACCCCCCCCCTCCATTCTTAATAAGAGTGTATTTGTATGATTTTTTTCGAAGTAAGGTTTTTTATTATATTTTGATAAAATTTCCTTCCCAAGATATCCCCACACTGATGAAAACGCATTCAGACAAAAATAGAAATAAATGTTCGATGAAGCGTTTCTTAAGCTTTGAGAATGACAGGGAACATTGGAGTTTTTAAGAGGGGAAAGAAAAAGTGATGATTAGAGAAAGTTGTTTGGCAGAGTCAGCTTTTATAACTTATGCCTTAGTCTAGAGGAGAAGCTTTAGACTCATCCTGCCCTATTTGTCTTCATCCATTCAATAATAATTATTAGTAATAAATAAATTAGTAAATAGTAAATAATTTAGTAAGTAATCATTTAGTAAATTTAAGTAATTTAGTAATATTAGTAAATAATTATTAAGGATCTACCATGGATGATACCTGTGTGCAGCTCCTGAAGGATTTTACCCAGTTATCTTTGCAGCTCTTCACTCTTCTCTTCAGACACTCTAAATCTTCTTGGCTTATGTGATACCTACTTGTTGGGCCAATTTTCTTGCCCTCTCACCCATATCTCTGTCATAGGATGCTCTGCTTTCCATACACTGGTAAACCCAAATTGGTAACTTCATTAACTCTTGATGATGACTCCTAAATCCTAATATCTTTGGTCCTAGAGTAACCTCCAATGCACCCCCGGTTCTGTTTGATGTATTGTCTGACGGACATCTCTATGATATCCCAACTCAAATTACTTGCCATACTTACCTTTTCTAAATAGATGATTTTCCATCGCAAGTAACCTTTCCAAAATCATTTTCTGTTTAAAAACTCAAGGAGGGGGACAGTAAAAACTCAAGGATGGGGCAGATGGATAGAGCAATGAATTGAGCACCAACCTTGAAATCAGGAGGACCTAGGCCAAATTTAATCTAAGTTCAAATTTGACCTCAGACACATACTAGCTGTAACCCTGGGCAAATCATTTAACCCTGATTTTCTCACATTAAAAAGAACAACACCTGGCCCTGGAGTCAGGAGTACCTGAGTTCAAATCTGGCCTCAGACAATAATTACCTAGCTGTGTGGCCTTGGGCAAACCACTTAACTCCATTTGCCTTGCAAAAATCTAAAAAAAAGAGCAACACCCCCCCCATCAAATAAAGTTCAAACAGACTTTAATGATCCTATTTATGAACTTATCTCACCTCCTTTACTCACCACCCACTTCTTCTGAGAAGTAGGTTCAAGATGTATTATTGGATCAGAAAGTGATTTTTCAGTATTACAAATTGTCTATTTGTGAATGGAATGTCAGAAACAAGGGGAAAAAAATTACATAAAAAGACACAACTCTTGCCTTAAAGGAAAATAATTGATTCCAGGTAAAATAAATATGGTAAGCCAAATTACTGATTATTCATAAAATTTTTTTCTTGCCTCTATTAGATATTAAACATGTCTAATAAAAACAAATGCCAAGACAAATCTTTTTTTTGAATGAATGAAAAAGTACTAAACTCTCCATCTTTGCAAAAAGCCGGGGCTACAAAAAGAAAACTTTTTTCTTTTTTTTTTTTTTAATTTATTTTTTATCTGGAACTTAAGGGAAAAAATAAGCATTTCCATAAGAAAGTAGAATAGAAATAAGAGGATTGCACATGAAACTGCAAATCTGTTATGTACAACTTGACTTTTCATTTTGGTTAATTCTTGTCCTTTGTTGTCAAAGAAGACTAAAATGACATCACAATGTTTGAGACAAATTAGTGTGTCCAACTGTGGCTGATCAGACCTATAGGAGCTCAGAATGCTCTACCACAGGTTGGGCACAAGTAGTCCATGTGAATACCTGGGGTGGGTACTCTAAACTTTTGTATGTCACATTTTCTTTGAGCTATTTTCATTTTGACCTCATAGAGTATAGCACCCTCATTGATGAGGGCATGCTATGCTGGGCAGTCCTGTGCCAGTGTTTCCCATTCTGTATAGTCAATTCTAAAGTTCTTAAGAAAGACCTTCAGAGTGTCTCAGCAGTGCTTCTTTTGACCCCCTTGTGAGTGCTTGTCCTGTGTGAGTTCTCCATAAAAATTAGTCTTTTTGGCAGACGTACATCAAGCATTCTAACAGCATGGCAAGCCCACTGTAGTTGCACTCTTTGTAGTAATGTTGGGATGCTGGGCAGTTTGGTTGGAGAAAGGACCTCAGTGTCTGGTATCTTCTCCTGCCAGGTGATCTTCAGAATCTTCCTAAGACAATTTAAATGGAAGTGATTCAGTTTCCTGACATGCCTCTGGTAGGTGATCCAGGTTTCACAGGCATATAGCAACGAAGTCAACACAACAGATCTGTAGACCTTTGGTTTGGTAGTCCGTCTAATAACTTCTCCTCCACACTTTATTTCGAGGCCTCCCAAATACTGAACTAGCTCATCTTCTGTAGGGGACTGGTATGTGTAGGAGTGGCCTGAGGAAGTAAACCTTTATCACCTGGTGTCCTCCAGCACCTGAGAGTTGATTTAATTGTAGAGTGCTGTGGGAGTGGACCAGGGACTGGGGAGGATATTTAAACACTTTTATTTGGTTTAATAAACAGAAAACTTGTCATCTTAGTCTCCTGCTTCTTCAACATTCTCCTGAAAACTTGACTACAGCTGGATTGAGTCAAGTCATAGTTTATGAATAAAGGATAAGCTAGTTGGTCATATTGTTAATGTGTACCTTCTTGGAAGGGACACTGCCAAGGTTCAAAATTTCTCTGTTTGTAGGAAATCAATGGTTCCACATATGGATAGTGTGGTGCTGGCTGATGGAGCATCTGGGTTTTCTTGATGTTAATTGTTAGACCAAAATTAGCACAAACAGCAGAGAATTAATCCATACTTTGTTGTATCTCAACAGAGGCTGCAAACAGAAGATCATGCACTTGTAGTCTTTTCAAGTTGAAGAATTTGCCATCAGTGTGGTAGGTGACCTTGAGGCCATGTTCATCCTCCTTGAAGACATTTGATAACATGGCTGAAAATATCATACTTAAAAAGCAGAGAAGCAAGGATACATCCTTGTTTTACTCCATTGGTGACTGGGAAGTCTTGAGAGCATCATCCACTGTCCAGAACATGGAAAAGCATGCCATCATGGAACTGATGTACAATACTGATGAACTTCTCTAGGCAACCAATTTCTGGCATAATTTTCCATAAACCCCCCATGACTAATGGTATTAAAGACTTTGGGCAGATTTACTAATGTTGAATACAGACCTCTGTTCTGTTCTTGGCATTTTTCCTGGAGTTGTTGGGGCAGCAAACATCATATCAGCTGTACCTCTAACCCTTTCTGAAGCCACACTGGCTCTCAGAGAGGTGACCATCTCCTAAGGTGAAGGATAAGCCTAATGAGAAGGACTCTGGCAAGAATATTACCAGCAATGACTAAAAGAGAAATATCCCTGTGATTGTCACAGAACAATCTATTCCCTTTACTTTTATAGAGATGGACAATGTAGGCATCCTGGAATTCTTGGGGGATAACTTCTTCATGCCATAAAGAAATTAAATTTCAGAGGTCAAAATTTCAGTCAGATTTTAGATGAGCAATGGACCCCCCTGCCCCAGCTCTCACCTGGAATAGGATCAGTACCAGGGGCTTTGCCATTTGAAAGGAACTTAATGGATTGATTTCAACTTGAGGTAAATGGTCAATGGCTTCTGCATGATGATCTGTTAAGAACACTATGGAGGAGGCAGGGCCAAGATGGCCGAGAGAAAACAGGCACAGTTCTAAAGTCTCCTGATCTCTTCCCCATCTATCACATGAAACAAACCTCTTAAAAGAAATCCGAACCAGGAAACCCAGAAAGAAAAGCCAGGAGAGGAAAATCTACCTCAGGATTTGTCTCCCACAGCAGCCTTGGCTGAGTACCGGCAGGTGAGTCTGAGCATCCAGGGAAGATCAGCCAGACCAACAGCTGAATCAGAACCAGGAGTCTGAGGGCCCGAGAGCCGGACTTGCTGGATCAGCTGTGGGGCTGGACAAAGGGGGCTTGGGTCCACGGGGGAGCAGAGGCGCTGGTGTTGGTGCTGTCCCCCTGGAGCTTGGGGAAGGGGCTGCTGGGAGAGGTCTGGTGCAGGAGAGCTGCGGACACCATCCCTGGGCTCCTCAGGTCTGAGAAACTCTGAGCCCGCTCCTCCATTGCACTGAGGTCTACTCCCAAACAAATGCAAATTATTTCTGCCTCAGACCCAGGTGTGTGAGCAAAAGAACCAGCCCAGCTGAGGAATCACCTCAGGCCAGGGTAAAGCCCACCATTGATTGAAGGCAAAAGAATTCAATAGCTCCAATTCCCTCCCTCAAGCAAAGGGAGAAGGCCTCACATCCAAGGTCACTGACACACCAGAGAGGGCAACCAGCTCCTCCTACTGGCCAGCCAGAGAAACTACACTCAGTAAAGCCTTTAGAGATCCCAAGCCCAGGTGAACCAGCCCCACCCAACTCAAGGTCTTAGCATAATGAAGAAGGGTCAGCGGAAAGGTGGATCCATAGAAAAATTCCTGGAAGGGAAAGACCCCAACCCAGAATGACCTGGAACCTCTGAGGAGAATACAATCTGGTCTCCAGAACAGAAAGACTTCCTTGAAGAAATAAGGAAGGAGTTTAAAAATCAACTGGAAAATTTGGGGGAGACAATACCTTGCAAAATGAGAATAATTCTCTCAGATCCTCAAATGAGCAAATGCAAAAAGAAATTAATTCTCTCAAAACCTCAATTGGTCAAATGGAAAGCTCTTTCAAAAGTAGAATTGACCAATTGGAAAAGGTTAATGAAGAAAACTCCTCCCCACAAAAAATAATGGAGTCTACAGAAACTAATGACTCCATGAGACAGCAAGAGTCAGTTAAACAAAATCAAAACATAGAAAAAATAGAAGCAAATGTGAAATACCTCATCAACAAAACCACTGACCTCGAGAATAGATCGAGGAGGGGGAACCTGAAAATTATAGGACTTCCTGAAAACATTGAAGAGAAAAAAAGCCTGGACTTAATATTACAGGATCTAGTGATGGAAAACTGCCCTGACATCATGGAATTGGAGGGCAAAGTAGTTATTGAAAGAGTACATCGATCCCCACAAGAAAAAGATCCTAAAAGGAAAACACCAAGGAATGTTGTGGACAAACTCCAGAACTATCAGATAAAAGAGAAAATCCTGCAAGCAGCCAGAAAGAAACAATTTAAATATCAAGGAGCCACAGTAAGGATCACGCGGGACCTGGCTGCATCAACTTTAAGGGATCGAAGGGCCTGGAACAAGATATTTCGAAGAGCACGGGAGCTTGGAATGCAGCCAAGAATCTACTTTCCTGCAAAGCTGAGCCTTCTCTTCCAGGGAAAAAGATGAACATTTAATGAAATGGAAGAATTCCAAAAATTTCTGATGAAAAGACCAGAGCTAAACAGAAAATTTGGATATGAAACAGGAGGTTCAAGAGACACATGAAAAGGTAAAAAAAAAAGGGGGGGGGCCGTAAAAGGAAAAAAAATGCAATCCAGCAAGTTGAAACTGGCTATATCCCAGCATGAGGGGAGGGTAGAGACTCTCATAAATCCTGAGAAATGTAACTCTAACAGAGAGAATACACCTAGCCCGAAATGCTGGACATCCATGACCTATCCATGAGACTGATATCTAATGGGATGTAACTGGCTTTAACTCCACTGGGGAGAAAGACTCTAATAACTCTCAGGAATTTGGACTCTATTCAACAGAATATACTGAACTAGAAGGGACAGACATTCAGAATTTTCTATGACTTAGATAGAATGATCTAAAAAAAAATACACTACCTCCCTAAAAAGGGGGACAGGAAAGAGACGGGAGGAGAGAGGGGATTGAATGGGAAAAATCTCATTACACTAAGAGGTACAAAAAACCTATGGTAATAGAGGGAAAGAAGGGAGTAGAAGAGAAACACCTGAATCTTCTTCTCATCAGACTTGGCTTAAAGTCAACCTACACATACTCAGTTAACTTATAAAACTTCTAACCTTTCAAGAAGTAAAAGGGGAAAAGGGGAGGGGGGACAGAGATAGGGAAGGGGAGTGGAGGAAATAAGGGGAAATAACAAAAGGAAGGGAAGGGAACAGGGAAAGGGGAAAGAAAGGGGAGGGAGTGATATAGGAGGGTAAACACACTGAAGGGGGTGGTATTCAAAAACAAAATACTGGGGAATATGGATAAAAGGGGGGGAAAGGGGGAAAAATACAAACAGAGGGAAGATAGCACAGAGGGCAATAAAGAATTAGTAATCATAACCTTAAATGTGAATGGGATGAACTTTCCCTTAAAACTTAAGCAAATAGCAGAGTGGATTAAAAACCAGAATCCTGTAATATGCTGCTTACAAGAAACTCATTTGAAGCAGAGAGCAAAATATATTTTGCTTCAGCTGAAGTAAAAAAAGCAGGGGTAGCAATCCTTATCTCAGACAAAGCAGCAGCAAAAATAGATAGCGTTAAAAGAGATAAGAAAGGAAACTTTATCCTCCTAAAAGGTACCATAGACAATAAAGTCATTTCAATATTGAATATATATATATGCACCCAGTGGGACAGCACCCAAATTCTTAGAGGAGAAGCTGAAAGAATTACAGGAAGACATAGATAGCAAAACTCTACTAGTAGGAGACCTCAACCTCCTGCTATCAGATCTAGATAAATCAAATCATAAAACAAACAAGAAAGAAATTAGGGAGGTAAATAGATTGTTAGAAAAATTAGATATGGTAGACTTATGGAGGAAACTGAATGGGGATAGGAAGGAATATACCTTTTTCTCTGTAGTACATGGAACTTATACAAAAATTGACTATGTACTAGGACATAAAAACCTAATGATTAACTGCAGAAAGGCAGAAATAGTGAATCCATCTTTCTCAGATCACAATGCAATAAAAGTCATATGCAATACTGAGCCAAGGAGATATAGACCCAGAGCAAATTGGAAACTGAATAACCTCATCTTAAAAAATGAGTGGACCAAAAAACAAATTATAGAAAGAATTAACCATTTTATCCTAGATAATGATAATAATGAAACAACATACCCAAACCTATAGGATTCATTCAAAGCAACTCTCAGGGGATATATTATAGCTCTAAATGCTTATATGAATAAATTGGAGAAAGAGGAAATCAATGAACTAAACATGCAACTAAAAAAATTAGAGAAGGATCAAATCAAAAATCCCCAATCAAATACCAAATTAGAAATTTTAAAAATCAAAGGAGAAATTAATAAAATTGAAAGCAAAAAACTATTGAATTAATAAATAAAACCAAAAGTTGGTATTATGAAAAAACCAATAAAATTGATAAACCTCTGGTCAATTTGATTAAAAAAAGAAAGAAGAAAACCAAATTGCTAGTATTATAAATGAAAAAGGTAAACTCACCACCAATGAGGAGGAAATTAAAGTAATAATTCAAAATTATTTTGCCCAACTTTATGCAAATAAATTTGATAATCTAAGTGAAATGGATGAATATTTACAAAAATATAAGTTGCCCAGGTTAAATGAAGAAGAGATTAAATACCTGAACAACCCTATCTCAGAAAAAGAAGAGGTCTGGTGCAGGAGAGCTGCAGAAAAAGAAATTAGTGAACTCCCTAAAAAAAATCTCCAGGGCCTGATGGATTCACAAGTGAATTCTACCAAACATTTAAGGAACAATTGTTTCCAATCCTATATAAACTCTTTGGAAAAATAGGGAAAGATGGAACTCTGCCTCTTTCTATGAAACCAATATGGTACTGTATCTAAACCAAGAAGAGTTAAAACAGAGAAAGAAAATTATAGACCTATTTCCCTCATGAATATAGATGCAAAAATCCTAAATAAAATCTTAGCAAAATGACTACAACAAGTCATCACTAGGATAATACATTATGATCAAGTAGGATGTATTCCAGGAATGCAGGGTTGGTTCAATATTAGGAAAACTGTTAGTATACTCAATTATATCAATAACAAACCTATCAGAAACCATATGATCATATCAATAGATGCTGAAAAAGCTTTTGACAAAATACAGCATCCATTCCTATTAAAAACACTAGAGAGTGTAGGAATAAATGGACTGTTCCTTAAAATAATTAGCAGTAACTATCTGAAACCATCAACAAGCATTATATTCAATGGGGAGAGGCTAGAGGCATTCCCAATAAGATCAGGGGTTAAACAAGGGTGCCCATTATCACCACTACTAGTCAATATTGTATTAGAAATGTTAGCATCAGCAATTAGAGAAGAAAAATTAAAGGAATTAGAATTGGGAAGGAAGAGACAAAACTCTCACTCTTTGCAGATGACATGATGGTCTACCTAGAGAATCCCAAGAAATCATCTAAAAAACTACTGGAAACAATCAGCAATTTTAGCAAAGTTGCAGGTTATAAAATAAACCCCCATAAATCCTCAACTTTCCTATATATGACTAGCAAGAAACAGCAGGAAGAGCTAGAAAGAGAAATTCCATTCAAAGTGTCCTCAGACAGTGTAAAATACTTGGGAGTCTATTTGCCAAGACAGACTCAGAATCTTTTTGAAAACAATTATAAAACACTTCTCACACAAATTAAATCAGATTTAAATAACTGGGCAAATATCAACTGCTCATGGATAGGTAGAGCTAATGTAATAAAAATGACAATTCTACCAAAACTAAACTATCTGTTTAGTGCCCTACCAATCAAAATTCCAAAAAATTACTTTAATGAGCTAGAAAAAATTGTAAGTAAATTCATATGGAGAAATAAAAAGTCAAGAATTGCTAGGAGCGTAATGAAAAAAAAATGCAAACGAAGGTGGCTTAGCACTACCAGATCTAAAATTAGATTATAAAGCATCAGTAATCAAAACTGTTTGGTATTGGCTAAGAAATAGAGTGGTGGATCAGTGGAATAGACTAGGTGTAAAAGCAGGAGAGGATTATAGTAATCTGCTGTTTGATAAACCCAAAGAGTCAGGCCACAGGGATAAAAACTCCCTCTTTGATAAAAACTGCTGGGATAATTGGAAGTTAGTATGGAAGAAACTTAGATTAGACCAACACCTCACACCCTTTACCAAGATAAGATCCAAACGGTTACAGGACATAGACATAAAAAACAATACTATAAGCAAATTAGAAGATCAAGGACTAGTCTACCTGTCAGATCTATGGAAAGGGGAACAGTTTATGACTAAGGAAGAGTTGGAGAACATCACTAAAAACCAATTAGATGATTTGGATTACATTAAATTGAAAACTTTTTGCACAGGTAAAACCAATGTAATCAAAATCAAAAGAAAAGTAGTAAATTGGGAAACAATCTTTACAACTAATGATTCTGACAAAGGACTCATTTCTAAAATATACAGAGAGCTGAGTCATATTTTTAAAACAAAAAGCCATTCCCCAATTGACAAATGGTCAAAGGATATGCAAAGGCAATTTACAGATGAGGAGATCAAAGCAATCCATAGCCATATGAAAAAATGCTCTAAATCATTAATTATTAGAGAAATGCAAATTAAAGCTTCATTGAGGTACCACCTCACACCTCTCAGATTGGCCAGTATGACCAGGAAGGATAATGGTCATTGTTGGAATGGATGTGGGAAATCTGGGACACTATTACACTGTTGGTGGAGCTATGAACTCATCCAACCCTTCTGGAGAGCTATTTGGAGCTATGCCCAAAGGGCAACAAAAATGTGCATACCCTTTGACCCAGCGATACCACTACTGGGTCTATACTCTGAAGAGATGAGGAAAAAGGGTAAAAACATTACTTCTACAAAAATATTTATAGCAGCCCTGTTTGTGGTGGCAAAGAATTGGAAATCCAGTAAATATCCTTCAATTGGGGAATGGTTTAGCAAACTGTGGTATATGTATGTCATGGAATACTATTGTTCTATTAGAAACCAGGAGGGACGGGATTTCAGGGAAACCTGGAGGGATTTGCATGAACTGATGCTGAGTGAGATGAGCAGAACCAGAAAAATACTGTACACCCTAACAGCAACATGGGGGTGATGTTCAACTTTGAAGGACTTGCTCATTCCATCAGTGCAACAATTGGGAACAATTTTTGGCTGTCTGCAAAGGAGAGTACCATCTGTATCCAGATAAGGAGCTGTGGAGTTTGAACCAAGTACAAGGACTATTCCCCTTAATTCGGGAAAAAAAAAAAAAACCTAGATGTCTTATGGTTTGATCTGGTTACCTCTGAGAATTCTGTTCTCTTTAAGGATATGATTTCTCTCTCATCACACCCAATTTGGATCGAGGTACAACATGGAAACAAAGTAAAGACTGACGGAGTGCTATCTGTGGGGTGGGGGTAGGGGGAGGGAAGCAAGATTGGGGGAAAACTGTAAAACTCAAATAATATCTTTAATAAAAATTAAAAAAAAAAAGAACATTATGGAAATGTTCAGCTCTCTCTAGGATCATGACCCTATTGTTAAATCCATATGGATCCATCAGCACTGAATAGTTGAGATGTACCTTAGGTCTGGCCCCAAAATAGACTTCAGGGTGTAGGGTGTGGGGATGTTTTTCATTTTAAATTATAATAAAGTTATCATGTAAATTTTTTCCCCTCCTTTGCTCCGCAAGATGGCTACCATTAAATACAAATATGCCTCTCTCTCTCTCCATACATATATATATATATATGTATATACATATATAAAACCACATATATCCACATTTCTATGTAATCAGAAAGCTTACAGAAATTTAATAAACATGATCTGTTTAATAAACCTAATTCTGTTTATTCTTTCTTGAAACCAAACTTTGGAGGCTAGTAGTTTGGCCCTTATTAGGGAAAACTCTGGAGATTCAGTGGGATATTCAAGGCTCCCCCAAATAAGGGGTCCAGTCCAATTCTGAAGAAAGGCAAGGAAGCTCCAGCTTGATTATTTAAGTAGTTTAATACTCACATGGGACAGTCTAGGGCAGCAGCTAGACAACATATTGGAATTCCCACAAAACCCCCCTCTCAAACCCCCATGTAATTATAGAAATTAGATGGCAGAAGAGTTATAGAGTTTGTTAGCGTAGATTGGCTGATTTTTTTTTTGATTTACTCTTCTCATCTCTGGGCTTGGGTCCCAGATACCTGGCTGCCATATCAATGTTGTTTTGGTTAGAATTCTGGCGTGTGTGACTTTGAACTGATCATTATTGTCATGTCCCAGTCAGGGGATTGAGTCAAGTTATTTCTTTTGACTTACATTAATCTTGGTTTACATTATTCATACTTCTCAATAAGGGCTCTATATTATGATGATGATGATGATGATGATGATGATGATTTTCACTGATAGAAGCTTTTGCTAGGAAATTCACATAATTCAGACTTTTACTGCCAGAGATATTCACTAGGAAATCTACACTGTTCATAGTTTTTACTGCTTAATTAAGGGGTGCAGTTTTGCTTTCACCAATAGAGACCTTGAGTCTTAATAAAGGATTAAACATAGTTTTAACTTCCAGAGTTTGTCCTAATAAGGTACAAGTGTTGGTCTCCAGAGTTTGATTTCAAGAAAGAACAAACAGAATTAGGTTAACATGTTTATTACATTTCTATAAGATTTCTGATTAAGTAGAAATGCATAGGTGTCCAGCTAGAAAACCAGACCCCAAATGGAGTTTTAGAGAGGGATTCTTATACAATTCTACTATCAGAAGGTGGGATCTAAAAGAGCTGCTAGTGACTTGAGAATCAAGGGAGTGGCCCTCAACTGTGGAGGGAGCTGGATATCAGACATTCCCATTAGGGGGAAAGTCCAGGACTTCATACCTAGAGGAATGTCCTTTCCCAACTCAGGACCTTTGTGTGTTATCAGTTATGCTAAAGACCTCCACAAAGCATGTGAAGTTTTCCTCTCCGGAGTGTGCCATTCAGTGACAGTTTCATATTTGCTGATGATGAGAGAAAAGTAGACGATATGTAAACATATTATTCATACTCCTATTTATCCGCTCTTTCTGTAGATACAGATAGCATCTTCCTTCATATGTCCTTTGTAATCAAAATGGCTTAGTTGCTTAAAGTTGTTCTTAAAACAATATTACTGATACTTATATACAACATTTACTTGGTTCTGTTCATTTTCCATAGACTGCCTTTCATTCCCATTTTTATTGAGGGTATTGTTGTCTTTTTGATCACAAAATTTGTAACCTTAGAAAAACCAACTTTGGTTTTCCCCTTTTCTTCAACCTTCTATCAGGAATATACAACTTTATAGCTCTTCTGTTCTGTCCCCCCATTGTCCAACACCACATAGAGTTCAATACCCATTTATGAATACAATGCAACATACACCATCAAGGAATATAACAACAAATGCAACATTCAAGTAAGTGAAGGGCAGAAAGTTTTGTAGAACCTTCCTCCAAAATATCTATTCACTTTTCTCTACTCACAGTTTCCCATCTCCCTACTTCACATTAACTCTATTCTGGACTTTTGCCCTAGAATCCTATGTGGTCTCCCAGCATTCCCTTCTCAAATCCATTTTAATCCATTGCCCAGAGATATTTAAAACTTCCCCCCAATTATTAGTTCCCTGTCATTATTTTGAATTTTAAAAAATATAGTTCCAATGTCAACTTATTTGTAGAAAGTAAGTTCCTCTAAGATCCAACTGTCTCATTTTTTGTCTTTGTATCTCCAGGGTCTAGCACATATCAAGCAAAAAAAGGTCCTTGTGTTTTTTAGTTGCTTTATTGTTGTTTTTTTCAAAGAAGACTTATAACATCAGGGAGGTGATGTTATGACATGCATGTGAATTGGATTTGAGTGAAGAGGTGCCAAGTCTCCAGCCTAGCTTTTCTCTTCTGTAGTCATCTGAGTCTAATGGCCAGATGTGCATCAGTGTTGCTGACTGGAAGGTTGGCTAGAGGTAGATAGAGGCTTATAAAAGACTGCTGGGGTTCATTAATTTGTGAAGAATTCACACAGTTCCTTGACCCAGAAGTGTAAGGAGGGGCACAAATTTTATTTCACAGGTAACTGAAAATGTTTAAGGTAACAAGTAACAAAGTACTGAGATATGACAGTAAAATGGGCTCTATTTCCCATAGAAATTCACAGGATTCCTTAAGAAAGCAGCAAGGAAAAAAAAGTGAGTTCTTTAAGAAAGATAGTAAAGTTTAGAAAAGAAGGGAAGATAGCTGCAAGGCCATGCTTGCAACTAGATTAGCAAGAACAGCAGCCTGGTAGAGAGAAAGGGCAGAGCTCTTTTTTTTTTTTATCACATAAATATTTAATTTGTTTTCCAATTACATTCAATGGTTGTTTCTACCAATCATTTTTTTTGCAAGGTTTTGAGTTTTACAATTTTTCTCCCTCCCTTCCTTCCCTCCCCCTCCCCCCAACAGAAGGCAATCTGATATGGGTTTTGCATTTCCATCCTTGATAAGCATAGATTGAAATTGAACTTTTCCTTAGAAAAGAATCAGATCCTAATGGAAGAAAGAAAACATTACATAATACATAAGACTACTTTTAAAAATTGATAATTTTGGTCTTCAATTAAACTCCACAGTTCCTTCTCTGGATACAGATAGCTTTCTCCATCACAAATCTCCTAAAATTGTCCCTTATCATTGCACTGATGAAATGAGCAAGTCCATCATGGTTGATCATCACCCCATGTTGTTAGTGTGTATAATGTTTTGATTCTGCCCATCTCACTCAGCATCAGTTCATATAAGCCTTTTGGCTTTTCTGAAATCCCATCCCTCAAGATTTCTTATAGAACAATAGTGTTCCAAGACATTCATATAACACAATTTGTTCAGGCATGCCCCCAATTTCCAATTCTTTGCCACAACAAACAAAGCTGCTATGAATATTTGCACATGTGGGATTTTTACCCTTTTTCTTGATCTCTTTAGGTTATAAACCCAGTAGTGGTATTGCTGGATCAAAGGGTATGCACATTTTATTACCCTTCAAATATAATTCCAAATTGTTCTCCAGAAAGGTTGGATAAGTTCACAGCTCCACCAACAATGTAGCAGTGTCCCAGATTTCCTGCATCACCTCCAACATTGATAATTATCCTTTCTGGTCACACTGAACAATCTGAGAAGTGTGAAGTGATACTTCAGAGCTGCTTTAATTTACATTTCTCAAATCAGTAATGATTTAGATAGCTTTGATTTCTTTGTTCAAGAATTACCTTTGCATATCCTTTGACATTTTGTCAATTGGGGAATGAAAGTGGTTTTGTTTGTGCAAAAATTTAGTGGCTAGGTGGCGCACATATAGAGCACTGGCCCTGGAATCAGGAGCACCTGAGTTCAAATTTGGCCTCAGATACTTAATAATTACCTAGCTGTGTGGCCTTGGGCAAGCCACTTCACCCCATTTGCCTTGCAAAAAAAAAAAAAAACAACCTAAAAATATTTATTTAAGGCAAAAATTGTAAAACTCAAAACCTTGCAAAAGTGACTTGCCTAAGGTCACACAGCCAGGCAATTATTATTAAATGCCTGAGGTCAGATTTGAACTCAGGTCCTCCTGACTCCAGGGCTGGTACTCTATCCACTGAGCCACCTAGCTGACCTTAAAAACTTAATTTTTTGTAATTTAATGTAATCAAAATTATCCAGTTTGTTCTTTATAATGTTCTCTATCTCTTCTTTGGTCATAAACTGCTCCCCTTTCTATGGATATGCCAAGTAAACTATTTCTTGTTCTCCTAATTTGCTTATAATATTTTCTTTTATGTCTAAATCCTGTACCCATTTTGATCTTGTTTTGGTTAGGGTGTGAGATGTTGGTCTATGCCTAGTTTCAAGGGTAGAACTCTTAAGGGAAGTCTAGTATGCTGTCTATGTTGGGAGGACTTGGGGGAAGGATGGTGCTATGGAGGTGCTAGGGAATAGCTAACACCTGAACCTGACAGATGTCAGACATATTCCATATTTCCCCATGTATAAGATACACCTTAATTCTGGGACTTGAAATTTGAAAAAAATGTATTATATAAAGTTATTGAACTCAAGTTTTATTCATCATAAAATTCAAGGACCTTCTACTTTATAACATTCAGGCATCTTTTGGGCAAGTCTGGTGTGTGGACATAGGCTTAATCTATTCCATTTCATGAAGCATCAGTTGTGTCCTCCTTTGAAATCAGTCACTTCTTTTTCATCATCTTTCCTTCTGCTAGACCATCTTTGTGGACACAGGAATTCCAATGGCCCTTGGCTTTTCAATCCATTTATTCAATTCCCTCTGTAACTCAGGCCATTTGGTTGACTTGCCTCTCATGGCTTTCTACCATAGCATTTCTTCTTCTCATAGCCAGTCTTGGATTGTTTTCTCAGTTGGTGGAGGACCAAACTGACATTCAGCAGCATGATTTCCATTCACTTTTGCAAACTAGATCACTTTGAACTTGGATTCAGCACTAGATGAAAATTTTTTCTGAGCTACTTCTGGGCAGAATGTGGCAAAACATAACCTAATGTACTGGTAACAGATGCAAAACAATGAGTGCAAAGACAAAAACTATGAAAAAGTGGAAAATGTATTGCAAAAATCTACAACCACTGAATAAGAAGCTCCCAGTTTTTAGATTCAATGTGTGAAGAATATGGGGTGTTTGGGTTCCACAAGAATGTGAAGGGAGGGGGCGGCTAGGTGGCACAGTGGATAGAGTACCAGCCCTGGAGTCAGGAGTACCTGGGTTCAAATCTGGTCTCAGACATTTAATAATTACCTAGTTGTGTGGCCTTGGGCAAGCCACTTAACCCAGTTTGCCTTGCAAAAACCTAAAAAAAAAAATGTGAAGGGAGAATTGTTGCTTTACATTACAAAGACTGGCCTCTGCCTGTATTTTTGCCTTTGGGCAGGTACCTGAGTTAAAACAAGATTTAGCCTCAATCTGTTCAAAAACTGAGATTAGGTCAAGTCTGCCTCACCTAGTTCTGAGTTAACCTAGGGCCATTGTCCTTCTGCTTTGTACATACTGAGGAGGTAGCTGTTCTTGCTCATTAGTATAATGAGCAGAGCAGGGAAATCAATTAGATTTTTGACCCCAGCCAATGATTGGCAGAAACAAAACCTTTCAAAGTGAGTATAATACCTAGCAGTTCTGTATTTCCATTGCCCCACACCCCTTGAGAGAGGTGTGCCAGTTATTAAAATGTCTTAATTAAAAAGAAACATTTTAATCACTCTGGACTAAGTATTCATAAGCCATCTATAACACAAATTTTACAAAAGAGTGTGTCTTATATACCCTTTGGTTGTATGTGGTAGCTAGGTGAGTTGACTAGGAGAAGGGGTAAAGGGGGGGGTTTAGATTATTTCTATTATCTCAGTGGATTTACATATCAGAAGGAATTAAGGTGATAGATAACAATGGGAAAGAAATCAGATACTCACAGGCTATTCCAGAAGAGCACAGATAATATTTCCTTTAATAGGTTGCCTTCATCATCAGGAACACTGATGATGGCCCTGTCAGGGTTGACTTGCCTAAGGTTGTGTAAAGTATCTGAGGTCATATTTGAACTCAGGTTCTCTATCTAGCTACCCCTGTAAAGACAATTCTAATTGTACTTTAAGCCAAGTTTGGCTAAGCACTTCCTTCATATGCACTAGAAGAGATTTTGTTTTAGTTACAGATTAGATTTAATGCCTTCTCAGATTCTTTCCAACTAGTGAGTTCTGTGATTCTGAGCCCACAAATTTAAAAAGTCTGTTCTTCAAAAAAATTTCTTTGTGTTATGACCAGTTGTTTATTTTCTTGTTGCTTCTGGTCTAAATTCAATTTTGTGTTTTGGAATAAAGTAATAATTTTTCATTTCAGTTTCCTTTCAACATATCACATCTCTTTAACCCCTCACTCCCCAAATGTTTTCTCAGAAAAGAAGCTTAAATATTCCCATTGTTCATGTGCATGCATTGGGCAGTAAGAAAGGAGAAGGAAAGATAGGGTAATAAAAACTCATGACTACAGAAAGAACCCAAAATGTAGCACAAGTAACTGTCTGCATGTTGGTAGGCAATATGTTAGAAACATTACAATTTTTGGCACTTGGGTGTCTGCTCAGGGAGCTGGCATTGTTGTTGATTGAATACTTTTTATTGGTCATATTGTGCTTCCTTCTACTTAACTGTTAATAAAGTTGAAAGATGCCTCTGAAGTTCAATTATTGTTTATACTTAAATAAAAGGTATGGTAATAATAATAATATTATCTACCTTATAGGATGAAACTAAACATTCCCAACACGATAGAATTTTGACAGTGAACCTACTCTTATAGTGTAGACCAGGTGTGTCCACACCAACGCTGTTGCAAAATCACAAATTAGTTTATCTTTTAACTAACAGGTCTCAATTGTTTTCATATAACTAATATTATGCAGTCTCACAGACTTCTGGAATTTGGGGGGTTTTGTCTTATTTTATTTTTTTAACAAAAGATGCAAATATAGGAATTAGGATCTTTATTTTAATATGTTATATGACAGCATAATTTGCAATAGATAACTTTATGGTATGCAGCATTAACTGCTATTTTGTCACAGGTCTTTGAGAATAGATTCCAAGATTTTAGAAAACACCAATTGCCTTTCAGTGTATTTGCTACTCTATTTTCAGCTGACATCAACAACTTGCAAATATAATGTATAGAGTTGTAATCAGATATGCAACTTAAAGAAAAATTTATTCAAATGTTTTTATTGTACTTTTAAAAGTTGTACCTGCCTGAAGAAAAATATTCTACATTTCACGAACATGCCCTGTTCATGGCATCTCCTTTAGGGAGTTCATATATTTGAGAGCAACTTTTTTTTTCCCATATGAAGCATACAAAAAGTAAAAATTGAACAAAAATTTCAGATGAGCATCTTGGAAAATATTTATCACATTGCTACAACCTCTAACAAACCAGAGATAGATACATTTGATATACGTATCAAATAAGTAGACTCAGTGTTCACATTAAAAAGACATTTTCTTATTTTTTATTTAAAAAGTAAATGTTTTATATTACCTTTATTAATTTTGTTCCACATTGTTACATTTTATTATTATACTAATTGGTAATATGGGTTGCATTTTAGTCATAAATAAATATTAAATTCTATATGCAGCCCTTGATGAGTTTTATTGGATGATACAACCCAGAAGAACTAAAGGTTAGACAATGATGGTCTAAGCACTCTCTTTTAGCACTTTTACATTCAGTCTAAAAGTTTATTATAAAATATATGATCATAAAGAAATATCTCTTTGTTTTCTGAGAAATACATATGTGACTTTTGTTTTTGAGAAAAATATATACATATTATTTCTATATGCAAAATATGTACTGTTGATCTCCCACAACAAATCCCATTGAATCAGTGGTCGAGGGTTGTTGATTTACATTGTTTTGTAAGGTCTATAGCATAACTGATAAGGCATTTTTTTTCTTTTGAATTTAAACTTTTTTTTTATTTCTTTTACTTTTTTAAAAAGGTGCCATTATTATTATAATATCCACTTTACAGATGAAGAAATTGAGCCAAACAGAAATAACCAGCTAATGAGGAGAGAAATGGAAGTTGTAAATGAACAATAGTAACTTGGTCTGTTTTTTGGGAGAGGCAGGGGAATCATCTATCAAGGTTTCTCTTTTACAACTTCCATTTTTTTTTTTTTTTAGGTTTTTGCAAGGCACACGGGGTTAAGTGGCTTGCCCAAGGCCACACAGCTAGGTAATTATTAAGTGTCTGAGACCGGATTTGAACCTAGGTACTCCTGACTCGAAGGCCGGTGCTTATCCACTACACCACCTAGTCGCCCCATAACTTCCATTTCTTAATGCCTCAGAAATTTTTCTTACAAAACACTGTTTTCCCCTTTTGATAATCTTTAATAGGTATTTGTAATGTGTGACTTTCAATTTTGTCAATCCTTTTTCTTGTCTTCTATTTTTATAATTATATTTGATAAATATTAATTTATAACCAAAAACATGGTTCTTACATGTTGATGATTTTAATGGATAAAATTCTATCATCTTTATGAATAGAAAAGTATTGGACATCAAAAAGAAAACACATATGAAAAAATATTTTTAAAAATCCATCAAGCACTAATAATCCTTTATTGAAATAATATTTTTTATAAAGTACTCCATCGTGAGGTGGCTGTGTGGCGTAGTGGATAAAGCACCAGCCCTGGAGTCAGGAGTACCTGGGTTCAAATCCGGTCTCAGACACTTAATAATTACCTAGCTGTGTGGCCTTGGGCAAGCCACTTAGCCCCGTGTGCCTTGCAAAAAAACTAAATAAATAAATAAAGTACTGCATCTTGAAAATATCATTTAAAATTCTCATAGAATCATTAAGTTTATTAAGTAGGTGCCATTTATTTACTCAACTAAGAGGCAACGTGGAGCAGTAGAAAGTAAAGCATTTGAATGAGAGGACCTGGATTCCAACCCTAGCTTTTACATATTACTGTGTGACTTTGGACAATTTATTAGCTAATCTAGCCTCAGTTTTCTCATCTACAAAATGGATCTGGACTAGATAGTTGGTCCTTCACATTTTAAGTCTGTGATCAATAACTAAAGACTTAAATTTCCACGGAGGATGACAAAAAAACGGGAACCATTGGAATAGTAGGAGAGGTTTGCCAAGCAAGTCTGATTCTTCATAGTCAAGAAAATTTTAGGTGAGAAAAGGGAGCTCTCTAATTCAAAAATATCCATAGAACTTACTCTACTTCCTCAAAAACGAGAGAGTTTTGACCAATTCTCTGCTGTATCTCAACTTCTAGAATATGAGAGTCACAGACCAAGGTGGTGGTGTCTTTAAGGTTATTATTATTATATGTTTAAATGAAGGAGAGAGAAAACAAAGCCTTTGGTTTCTCCTTGGAAACCTTGTGGAGGCTGGTGCCTAGATCTGTCACATCAGCTAATGGGCAGCAGCAGGTCAAGGATAGAAGGCAAAAAGCCAGAAGGAAATTCAGGGATCCAGGCAACTGTGGGAATTAGAAACCAGAGATTTAGGAAAATTACAACTCAAATACCAGGGTTGTGATAAAGGTCCAAAGTTCAAGCAGGCCTCAATGGGAGACATGTGGACAAAGGAGGTGAAGGAGCAGGGAAAGGCATTGGTTCTAAAGGCCATAAGGTGTGAGCCTCCAGGAAATTTACAGGAAGTGAGGAACTAGCAACTAGTGACTAATCAAGGAGGAAAAGGAAAAAAATTCTTAATATTCAGGCAGCTGCCTAGTTTCCCTGCCTTCTCACTTATGGGAACCAGTCTTCACTGAGTCTGACCTGAGCCCTGCAGAGTGAACCTGGGACTATAAACTGAGCTTTCTGGCACAGATATTTCCATGATTTAGAGAAGAGGGCTCTGCAGTCAGTGTTGTGCAGTCAGTAGTGACAAAGATTTAATAAGTACCTTCCAGTTAAGCCCTAGAAATACAAAGACAAAAAATGCTTCTGGCCTCAATGAGTTTATAGTCTAATGAGGGAGACTAGCAAACAGCTAGGTAGAAACAAGCTACCTAGGAGAGGATAAATTAGAGGTAATAGTAGGGAAGGCACTCACACTGAAGGGGAACCCGAAAGGTCACTTGTAAATCACAGGATTTTAGTTCAGACTTAAGGAAAGCAAGGGAAGTCAGGAGAAAAGAGAGAATGGGCAATGAGGCCAGTGTCACTGGATCATAGAGTATGTGAATGAGAGTAAAATAAGAAGACTGGAAAAGGGAGAGAGGATCAGGCTATGAAGGGCTTTAAGCACTAAGTAGAATTTTATATATGATCCTAGAGGTGGTGGGTGACTACTACAGGAGATTGAAATGATCAGGTCTTTAGGATGATCAGTGGTTGGAGGATAGACAAAAGTGGGGAAGAGATTTGAGGCAAGGAGACTAACCAGCAGGATTTTGTAAAAGTCTAGGTGTGAAGTGATATGGCCTAAAGCACAATGGTAGCAATGTCAGAGGAGAGTGAAGGACATATTTGAAAGATCAGATTAGTTATGGGGATGAGAGAAAGATTGAGGAGTTGAGGATGATAATATAGAGAGGTCAGGAGAGAAGATTTAGGAAGGAAAGATAGTTCAGTTTTATACATTTTGAATTTAAAATGTCTATAAGACAACCAATTTAAGATGTAAGACCAGATAGAAGTCTACAGAAAGGTTAGGACTAGACAGATGAATCTGAGAATTATCTGCATAGATATCATAATTGAATCAATTGTTGAAATCACAATTGGAAAAAAAAGTAGAGTATAAGAGAGGGGAAACCAGGACAGAAGCTAGAAGGATAGCCATAGTTAATGGGAGACTAAGAATGATAGGAAGTGAACCAGGATAGAGCAGTGTCATTAAAAATTCAGCAAGAAGAGAGTTTCAAGGAAAAAAGGGCAATCGACAATATCAAAGCCTGCAGAGTGGTTAAAAAGGATGAAGACTGAAAAAAGGGCATCAGGTTTGGCAATTAAGAAATCAGTGGTCATTTTGGAGAAAGCAGTTTCAGCTGACTAATGAGGTCAGAGTTAAGAAGAGAATGATAGAAAAGAAAGTGGTGGTGTTGGTTGGAGACAGCCTTCCTACAGAGTTGAACATTGAAAAGGAGGAGAGATATACTAGAAGGATATTGTTGTTAGTGTTCATCCTTTGCTTTCAAAGAGGACCAAGACATTAGAATGATTTAAATGAAGTCTAGTTGCATAAAGTCATCAGCCTTACTCTCTTTTCCAGAGCAATCCATCGCAGATCAGTGGCAAGACAAAAGTCAAGATGACTGGCAATGGCAGATGACCTTGGTGTTGTCAATACTCCATATGTACTTGCTTCAGCAACCTTCATGGTCATTAGAATAAATTGTTTTGTCTGCTCTTATTGGTGTAGACTCCCCCCTAATTCACCAACATGTTTGTGACTTGTTTAGCTACTTTTAAGAAGAGATATAGTGATCAAATGAGGTCCAGTTTATAGGGAGAGACTGAAGATTAGTGAGAAAGTAGGGATGATAGAAGAGGCCATCTTCTGGAGAAGACAAAATGGAATACAGTCACTTGCACATTTAGAAAGAAGGAACACATCTTCATATCAAACATACATAAGGAAGAGATGTTTCCATAATAAGGATTCAAACACTACTTCATACTATTACAAGCTGAGTGACCCTTAGCAAATCATTAAACTTCTCTGTGTATTGGTTTATTCAATTGTACTTAATAGATTTTAAGGTTCCTTCCACCCTAAATCTGTGACCCAGATATGTTTCTAACAATTCCAATCACAAAGTTACAAATTACTGCTTTTTCTTCTAGTCAGAGCTTCTGAGTAGTGGTCTCACCTCCAGTATACTGGATTAGACTAGATCTCTTCCAGTTCCAGCCCTCTATTTCCATAAAGTATTTGAGTTAATGGGGCAAAAGATACACAAGAAAAGTTAAATAACAATATCATATTATTATTAATATTATAATAATAGAAAACTTAAATAACTTTATAATAATTTAAGACAATTTGTTGTTTTTAAGTAATTTTTCAGTTGTGTCCAACTTTCCATGATCCCACTTAGAGATACTGGAGTGGTTTGCCATTTCGTTTTCCAGATTATTTTATAGATGAAGAAACTGAGGCAATAGTATTAAGTGACTTCCCCATGGTCACACAGCTAGTAAGTATCTGAGGCCTGATTTGAACTGAGAAAGATGAGTCTTCCTGACTCCAGGCCCAGCATTTTATCCCCTTTACTAGCTAGCTGCCCCTTATAAGAGAACAATAGTTGCCAAATAAAAGGTATATAGGTAAAAGAAGTATTAGTTCAGAAAGACCTTTCTCCCCCACAAAAAACACAGAGAACTCTTGTTGAATGCATTCTGCTTGATTTTGTTTAAAAAATTTTTTATAAACATCATATAAATAAAAGATAAATAAAAATAAAGATAAAAAATAAAAGATTCCAAAGAGAAAAATCAAAGCAAGTGTCAATAGTTTGGAAAATAGAAAAGTATGACACAGAGGAAAGAAAAAAGCAATCAAGTAGCTATTTGAAGAATCCTTCATTTGGAACAGAAGGGTTTGGTTCTCATTCTTGGGTTTGGATTTTTTTGTGTGTTTTAAAAAATGAATATTTTATTGAATCATTTTCTTATTAAAATATTATTTTAAAATGTGGTAGAATTCAGAAGAAGTGATGATCTCTAAGGTTCATGTGCTTCTCTCTTTTTCAGCTTTAGGGGAGTTTATTTTAGATGAAAAGTTATGAGTTTAGTCACAATTACTCTAAGCCCTCAGGAAAATTCCAGCAGAACTTTGGCTATCTGCTTTAATTTAAATTTATATTTATCTCTAATTAATCACTGATCTCTTTATGGTTGAGAGAAAATTCAGTTTACTAGAAATACTTGGATAATGAAGCAAAAGATTATATTATATATTTGTGAGTCAACAGGCATTGGGAGGGAGACTTAGGGAAAGAACTGATCTTCTCAGGGGACCCCCCCCTCAGTTTGAGTTTTCTGTTCTAGTATACAAGGACCAAAGAACATCCCTTCTCTGTCACTGCTTAAGCTTCCCTTTGTTCCTATGGGGTGTGATGGAATGCTATACTTGCACCAACTCTCAAATAAATACAGTTCTATTTTTATAGTTTTGTTCTTTATTCAATTTGATTATTTGAATTATTTATTTCATTTATTTATTTATTTTAGTTTAATAGTTCAATTTAGAGATGGGCCCTAAGGCATGCCAAATTTTCTATAATTATCGCTATATTTCAAAAGACTTTTCTATATTCAAAAGTCTATGAGATTGATCAATTGTACATTTTGTCATTTAGTTTAAGTGGGTCATTTACTTTAAGATGAGTGTTTCAGTCATGTCCCACTTTTTGAGACCCCATTTTGGGAGGGATTTGTAAACTGAGGCAAATAGGATTAAGTGACTTGCCTAAGGTCACACAGCTAGTAAATGTCTGAGGCTGAATTTGAACTCTGGAAGATTCATCTTCCTGATTCCAAACCCACTGCTCTATCACTGACCAGTCTAGTCCAATAGCCTTATTTTTTTGGTTGCAAGGCAATGGGGTTAAGTGACTTGCCCAAGGCCACACAGCTAGGTAATTATGAAGTGTTTGAGGTCAGATTTGAACTCAGGTACTCCTGACTCCAGGGCCGGTGCTCTATCCACTGTACCACCCAGCCACCCCTAGTCCAGTATCTTTAACAAAAAAAAAACTCAAGATAGTGCATGTACACAGAAATGCCTGAAAAACAACAGATTAGCCCTAAAACCTGGATAGCTCCTTGGAAATTTTTTTTGGTTTTTGTGGGGCAGTGGGGCTAAGTGACTTGCTCAAGTTCACGCAGTTAGTATCATGTTTCTGAGGTCAAATTTGAACTCAGGCCTTCCTGACTCAAGGACTGGCACTCTATCCACCACCACCTAGCTGCCCCTGGAGATATTTTACATCTTGAATTCCCTGTTGCCCCAAGTGGTTTAAGAGTTTTCATCAAAGACTGTGATACAATTCATAATCAAATCTGGTAATTATTATTCTTTCCTCTCCAGAAAATTCAATTCACTCTGTAGCTGGGGAAAAATATTCTGCCAATTCTGATCTTGAGAGAAATGAAAGGGAAGTAACCTGTCGTGGTGCTGGTATCCTGTCCAGCATACACAGGCACATAGCAAAGAGGTCAGAACATGGCTCTCTAGACCTTCAGTTTGGTGGTCAGTCTAAGACCTCTTCTCTCCCACATTTTCTTTCTGAGCCTCCCAAAAACTGAGCTAGCTCTGGCATTTCGAGTGTCAACCTCATTGTCATAGAAAGTCAAAGGATCCTTAGTTGGGGGAGGGTCAGAAATGAGGTGATGTAAGTTTGTATTGATAGGGGCAGTCAGAGAGCTGAGAGGAGGTAAGGAGAGGTATGTAGATGGAGGGGATATGTCAAAGACTTAATCCTTTCAGGCTGAGGCAGAGATACATTACTTTATTGATAGAGGCTTTTTGAGATAGGAGGCTTTACTCCGAATTCCTGCCAGGGAGGGGCAAGGTATTTTACATTGAACTATCTCATTGCTTGGACAATGGGATGGTGGCAGAGGGAGTTGGTGGCAGTGTTAATTATATAGAACATATTTCTCTTAATATTTTCCTTGCTTCACTATGTTTACTTTTTAAAACTTTTTGTTTTTTCTTCCTTTCTCATGATCCTCCCCCCTCCTTAGTTCTAATTCCTCTTCCACACCATGACTAATATGGAAATATGTTAATTATAGGTGTACAACTCTTACCAAATTGTTTACTGCCATAAGGAGGGAGGAGGGAAGAGAAGAGTGGGCAGTAGAAAAATGAGAAACTCAAACTTGCTAATGGATGAATGATTAAAACTATTTTTGCATGTAACTGGAAAAAAAAATAAGAAAAACACAGACCTCTTCATAGCCTCACACATATAGTCATATTCAAGACTTCATATTAGAGGGTACTGAGGCAATAGAATAAGCTTGACATGAGAAAGGAGATCATCTTTTTAAAGCATCATATTTGCGATGTGACAACAAACCAAGATATTACAAATAGACCAACTTAAGTTCTATTGATTCATGAAGGAACAAATAGCACAACCAAAAAGATATATATATATAAATATATTTATATATATTTATATATATATATATTTCTAGTAATTTTGAAGTTCTGAACAGGGAACTGAACAAGTAATTTTTTCCCTATTAATTTTCTATCATGTATTATGCATTTTTATTTTGTATTTATTTAGCATTTTATTTTTTCCCCAGTTACAGGTAAAATTCATTTTTAACATTATTTTTCACTTATATGAAGGAAAAGAAGAGGGAAGGTGAATAGGCTGTCTTCATAAATGTTGTCTAAGAATAGAATGTTCATGGAAAAGCAGAGACAGGCAGGGCCAAACTAATGCCAATTGTTGGCAATTTCAGAGGGCATTTATTATTCAAAGGAGGAATCACACCGAAGACTAGGCTATAATAGGAAAATCTGTTTGGAGAATCAAGAACCAAATGCAATGAGGAAAACTCAAGAAATAAAACCAGAAATAACTGGAGCTGAAGTAAGAGAAATCAGAGTTAAGGGAGATACAACGCATACGTGGAAAAATGGAGAAGGAAGAGAGTACTGAAATGAGGAAAGACTGTACACTTCCTAAAGAAGAAGACACCTGAGCTAAACTTTGAGTACGGAGCTTAATGCTTTGAAGGAAGGCAAAGAGATTTTGGGGACTGGCTTTTTGTATGTTGATTTGATTAAAAGAACTCCCTTAATTTGTTGACTTAAAGGGATGATCTCAAGGTTTGGGATTTTTTCAGTGGCAAGAACTCTGATTGTTCCTCCAAGTGATTATTAACATCCCTGTGGAGTTTTTGTCTCTATCACGATGCTTATAAAATGTGACAGGCAGATCTGCTAGAGCCCAAGATGGGGAGTTGCAGAGAGCTAGCTGAACACCAACCAGAGATATGGAGCAACCCTAGGATAGTGGGGTAGAAGAATGTTCTTCCAAATAGCTCTACTCATTAATCTTTCCCTTCCTCAGCTCACTGGCTCAGAGATCGTCCACAAGATGGAAAATGGGTATTGGGCAAATTCATGAGTCTTCTGTAGCAGTGAAAAGTCAGAATGAGCCTGTGGGCCTGTAGCTGGAAGAGTAGACAGATCTATCTACATAGAATCTGAAGATCAAACTTAGACTTTAACTTCTGCTATGATAACCAGTTATTCAGATATTTTCTGTCATTCTTTCTTTCAGTTATTGTTAGTTGAAGTTCTTGCAAGGAGAGTTCTTAATTACATTTGTGGACCCAAGGACATGAGCTTTACTTGAAAGGCCTCAGGGAAATATGAGGTGGGGCAAAACAATCCAAAGAGCAATGCTTTTCTTTTTTAGGGTTTTTTTTTGCAAGGCAATGGGGTTAAGTGGCTTGCCCAAGGCCACACAGCTAGATAATTAAGTGTCTGAACCCAGGTACTCCTGACTCCAGGGCCAGTGCTTTATCCACTGTGCCACCTAGCCGCCCCATAGAGCAATGCTTTTTGAGATTTCCCCCAATATCATTTCCTATAAGTCCTTCTAAGACCTGAACTTATGGTACTGGACCCCAAATTGCACAGAGGTTTGAAATAAAATGTTAATTTTGAAATACAGCTAGTCATCTAGTTTGGCCTCAAATAACAATTATATCATTCTCTTCCACAAATGTGTTCCCATAGTTTTCAAATGGACTCTTGGTAGATTTCTTCCTAATGACCCCATAGTCATAAGAAAATGCCATTTTAAGATTTTTTTTTTTTATGGCCAACTTGATGGTCCAATAGATAGAGCACTGACCCTGGAGTCAGGAGGAACTGAGTTCAAATCCAGCCTCAGAGAATTAATAATGGCTTAGCTGTGTGAGCTTGGGCAAGTCATTTAACCCCATTGCCTTGCCAAAAAACAAAAAAAAGCTTTTTAAAAAATCTTTTCGAAATGCTTCTCAGCTTAAACATCCAAGGACAAGGTAGGATGGTAAAAGTTTTTACTTTTTTTGTTTCATTAACTCCTTCCCCCTTTACCTTCTTGGATTTCCTTTCACATGACTTCCTCCACTTTCTTTTTCCCTCTACATGAAGAACTTTAGCAACTTTATTACTTATCCAGCCACATTTCTAGATTCAGACTTCAATTTAGACACCACTCCCCCCACTACAATTATATTCAATTTCCTCCTTTGACTACAAAAAGAATTGGTTTCAACAAAACAAAACATTATTTATATTAGAGTAAATCTGGGTCTCAATATTTTGATAAGGGTTTCAAAAACTGGAGTTAGTGTTCTAAAGGCTATGCAATGATTCATTTTCCTATCTACCCATGGGACTTAGCCTAGTCCCAGAAACCTTTCACAATAAATCTTATTCTTCAGCTGACAGAGGATCAGGACAGAGGTAGACATGAAGATGGAAATATCTCTGTAAAGGTTGTTTTTTTTGTTCTTAAAAAATTTATAAAAATATACACATATATATGTATATAATACTTATAAATGTTAATATTACACACACACACACACACACACACACACACACACACACACACACACACACATATACCCTTAGGATTCTGAGACTTTTCAAGGTCCTTTTTAGACCCTGACTTTGACTTTATATATGGAATACTTTAAGCTAAAGGGGAAACTGATTCATGTGGTTTGTACTAGAGTCAATGGTCAGTCTAAAACTCAAATTCCATTGTCCTGCCTCCTTGCCCATTTCACAAAGCAGCAGAATATACTGCCATTCATTTGTTGCTTTTCGGCCCTTCACATAAGCACCAAGTATGAAAATAAGTCAAGTAATATGCCCTGATGACTTACTTCTGGAGGAATGAAAAAGACTAACAGAGTTATGAATTCAGTTCCAGCCCCTGGTGATAAAGAGGCAGGCAATGCCTCTTTTAAATGAAATAAAACTGAATTGGGAAGCTCAATTTTTAACCTATTTTTATTCAATCTAGACACTAAATATTTTTTTCCCCATTTCAGCTAGTCTCCTCAGACCACCTGTCAAAAAGAAATATATGTCTTCTTTTTTCTTTTTGATCTTAACATTTGTAAGGAATAAATAATTGATTAGCAGAGGAAATCTGGGACTATATTCTGCTTACATAGGGCACTAAACTATTTTCAAATGTACTTAGTGGCCCAGAATATATATCAAAAGAATGTCAATTAGAAATTGGAAAGGGAAGTGCCATTGTGGATTAGAATTAAGAAATACAAAAAATAACTAAAAGGACAGTACTATAGTTACTAGATTCATTTTTAATTAAACAATGAATTTCTTTGCTATATGAAAAATTGTTATTTTGTATTTTATGTATGCTGTATAATAAAATTAAGGATCAGGATTAGACTTGTAAATTCTTTGGCATAGGAAAGTGCAACATGACATAAAAAATAAAAATCTCCTTGCAAATCCAAAAAGACCAGAGTTCAAATTCAGCCATTGCTTCTTAATTAATAATAGCTAGATTTATACAAATTTTAAAAATTGCTTTACTATCTTATTTGATCCTTACAACTTATCTGAGATTCAGGTGCTATTATTATCCTATTTCTCATTTTATAGATGAGAAAACAGGCTAAAAAAGGTTAAGGAGCTTACCGATAATTACACAGCTGGGCAAAATATGAACTCAAGTCTTACTGACTTCAGGTCCATTACAATTTTAACCTACTATGCTTCTTGGTGCTCTAGGCAGCCCTTTGATGATTATAAGTTGCAGAGAAGACATCATCCCTCATTGGTAGAAGTTTCCCCTATGTTCTCTAAATGTATTCCACATATGTTCTCTAAATGTTTAATTCATTTTGGAGTCTCTCCAGAATTATTATGAGCTCTTTATAAGAAAAGACTGTATCTTCTCTTTTATCCCCCATAGTGTATGTTGTCTGAACCTCTCCTTTGTGCTGATCACATTTTGCCTTATATTTTAAGTAATTATGCACATCTTGTTCTAGCACCACTCTCCCCCAATTAGATTATAAGAGACTAATGAGCAAAGACTAGTATTTCTTTGTGCCCCCAGGACCTAGCATAGTACCTTGTATATCAATTAACTGATCACTCCACTAAGAGCTAGGGGATACAAAAAGAGGCAAAAGACAGTCCCAAAAGTTGGCAGAAACCTAACACATATTTTATGAATTTTATTTACTTTGTCCTAGGTACAGAACCAATTGATGTCTGAACTAGCATAATAATCTAGGTTGCTACCCTATCAACAATTCATTTTATTATATTATAGTAACTGAATGAGGAAGACATTTTTGGAAAGACATATGGCAATAAGTAGGGTGGATCAACCAGGATTTTGCCCTAGGGGGCCAAATTTGAGGGTATTGAAGGCAAGTTCAACAACAAAGAAACAACAGCTTATCATCTAGCTACCAGAATAATTCATTAACCTAGGAAGATGACAAATGGTGGCTATACTGTTACACCTTCATCCTTCCTTGTTTTCCACTTCCACCACTTTACTACCTCAATCTAGAGTTTTAGCGTATCATTAATTCCCCATGAATGGTAATCCTCAATTGCGTTAATTTTATATTTTATATAAATTTATATTATAGAACATATTTTATATTTAATCTTACCTGTTTGCAGCTAAAGTTAACCCAAATCATTTGGAGTGCAAAAAGACAAGCTTGTACCTCCCTCAATAGGAAAGTAAGATAGATGGAGAAACTAACTTCATGCTTCCTTATTAAAAATCCCAGTCTGCCCCTTTCACACTCCTTCATTCCTAATTTCTTCACTACAGATGAGTGCCTTTGTGTCTGCTATTGAAAACTATTACTTATCTGGTTCTCTTAACAAGTCAACAAACATGTATTGAGTATTTATTACGCACCAGACCCTGTGATAAGTGCTGGGAATATACATACAAGCATCAAGAAAGACAGTCCCAACCTTCAAGGAGCCTTCATTTTAATAGGGTAGGTAAGTGGGAGGAATGGGGTGATTAAATGTTGAGTGTACTAAAAGTGAAACTTTTAGAAGAATGAATCTATATATAGCTGACTTGGGGTCTCCTCTTATATAGAGATTCTGAGAGAATCCATCTAGTCCTAGGAAGAGGTCACAGGGGCAATTAGTATTTTTTTTTTGATTTAGAAAGTTTTGAGTTCCATATTCTCTCTTTCTGTTCAGGGAAAAGGGAAACAATTAGAAAACCATTATAAATATAAAGAGATACAAAACACATTTCCATATTAACCATGATACAAAATAAAAAAAGAAATATGAAGTGCAAAAATAGACTTTGTTCTATACTTTAAGTTATAGGTTCTTTCTCTGGAGGTGGATAGCATTTTTCATTAGTCCTTTGGAATTGTTGTGGATCATTGTGTTGATTAGAGTTGTTGTCTTTCACAGTTTATCATTACAATTCCCATTATTGTGTATAATGTTCTCCTGGTACTGCTCATTTCACTTTGCATCATTTCATGTAAGTCTTCCTAGGTTTTTCTGCATTTTATCTTATAGCACAATAGTATTCCATCACAATCATAAACCACAAATACTTTAACTATTCCCCAAATGATGGGCATCCACACTAAGTATATTTTTAACATTCTAAGACTACAGTGTATTTCCAGGATGAAAAGGTTCTTGTTTTGCCTAAAATTCCCCCTTGAAGGGGAATATTCAAGACTCAAATAAAGAAGCCAGAGAGCACCAGTTTGATTATATAAGTAGTTTAATAATCAAAGTGGGATACTTACTGGAGCAACCTGGGGCAGCTGACAAACAACAACATATTGATTCCCTGGAAAGACCCCCTCACCCAAAAAAACCCCAGAAACCAGACAAAGAGAGGAATTAGAGAGTATGTTAGTATGGATAGGCTGATATTTTTGGGTTTACTCTGCTTAGCACTAGGCTCAGGTCCTAAACACCTGAGTGCCCTATCAGTGCTCTTTGGTCTGGAGTCCTGGCATACAAGACAGGTGCCAGTCATGTACTGGTGAGTATACTTTCTTTCAGTCTACTTTAATCTTAGTTTATATTATTCATGGCAGTCATTGATACAGACTCCATTCCATTATTATTATTATGACTTTCACCAATAGAAACTTTTGCTAGGAAACCCATATTGTTCATGGCTTTTGCTACTGGAGAGGTTCATAATACAGCATTCACCAATAGGGACCCCACAGTTTCTGTGGTATGGGAGCAAAAGTCTGAAGTGCAGCAGTGAACTAAGCTATTTCAGTTCATGTTCTTATTGGGCAGCTCACAGTTGGTGGTATGATAGAGGGACTCCCTGAAACCCAGAGCCTTTAAGCAGATGGGATAGGACAGTTATCCTTAAATATCTTCCTCTACTATCTGCTACCCAGTATTTAAAGTCCATTGTTCCTTGTTTTCTCACCTTGTTGGAAATGGAAAGCAGGTTGTCATTGTTCTTTTGATAATACTACTGTAAAGAAATAATCAAAATGAATAGAATCTGGGTTTTTTCCTTTTTCTGTTGTTCAGTTTCTGTTTCCTCACAAGCCCCTAATATTTTTTTTAGGTTTTTTGCAAGGCAAATGGGGTTAAGTGGTTTGCCCAAGGCCACACAGCTAGGTAATTATTAAGTGTCTGAGACCGCATTTGAACCCAGGTACTCCTGACTCCAGGGCCGGTATTTTATCCACTGCATCACCTAGCTGCCTCTAGCCCCTAATATTTTCATACCAATTGACAGGCAGGCAGACAGACCGCTAGCTGGATAGCTAGCTAGATTGACAGAATTTTTATTGAGCACTTTATTTGTTAGGCATTGTGTGAGATATATATATATATATATATATATATATATATATATATATATATATATATATATATATTTATATATTATATATATGTGTGTGTGTGTGTGTATATATATATATATATATATATATATATATGATATAAAAGATACTCCTTGCTCTCAAAGAGCTTATATTTTAATGTAGAAAGCCACATAAAGAAGAGTTTTGGGGGTGAGATGTGGCTGCTAATCTGAGATTAATGCTTACCAGAACTGGAAGACCCAGGGATAGAGTCCAGGGTTCAAGTAGTTGAGAAATAAGGTTTATGGATAGAGGATGGAATGTTTGGTGTGCAGACAGCCAGGAAATGGTATTGTGGTGGCCTGGTCTCCTGCAAGATAAGTCCAATTCTACGTATCAGACAGAGCCAGGAAACTCGAGTAGTATGTTTAAGATACCCATTTGTAAAACTATAATGTTATTGAAATTTGCAAGGCAAGGGTATGAAAAGGTGAGTTGTATAATGCTTTAATTCTTACCCAATATAGTTGTTTTCACATTTTTTTATTTTTTTTTATTTTTTTGCAAGGCAAATGGGGTTAAGTGGCTTGCCCAAGGCCATACAGCTAGGTCATTATTAAGTGTCTGAGACTGGATTTGAACCCAGGTACTCCTGACTCCAGGGCTGGTGCTTTATCCACTGTGTCACCTAGCCACCCCAATATAGTTGTTTTCAAAGAAAAATTATTACTTGGGTATGCATAGAAATAGTACTAAAAATAGGAGAACAAAGAAAAGACCAGAAAAGAAGCTTGAGGATGGGAATGCTCTGCTCCATAAGACAGTCATGCATACATGATATGACCTTGCCATCTTGGACACAAAAGGAGGGGCTATAGAGTTTAACTCAGTGGAGCTAAGTTTTACAGTAATGCTGAATGACCATGTGGGTCAGAGTGGAGCAATGCATAGGGTGTGCATGGCTGCCCAACAGAGCCTTGTTAAGAATGTCTGGAGGTTAGCTAGGCTGGCACTAGAAGTGATCAAAGACATTTGAATAGACCTAGGCATGAGATCCAGAGCTAAGCAGGAGAAGGTGGGTGACAACTGAAATTGAGTTGGAAGTTTTGGGCAGCTGGGTTGGAGAAATATACCAATATAGGTCTAATACTGAGAAAATGCAACTGAGCCCATGGGGCTAGCCCATGGCACTGTACCCGCTCCCTTCTTTACTAAGGGGACCCTTTACTCTGGACACATTTACATTCAGATAGAGTTCAGTCCTGTGAGAACTCAGATTATAATGAGAAGGGGCTAAACTTTTTTTTTTTTGCTTAGTCTCATTAAACCTCTGCCCCAGAGACTAATTATTTAAAACTTATTTTGTGACAGATATCTTGAATCTCCCTAAAGGAAAAATTAGAAAAGCACTCAATATATCATATAAATCAGATATGGGATAGATATTTATTTCTCATACATAAAAGAAATGCTACAAGAGACTAATAACATTTATTGACAGAATGACAGAAGCAAGATTAAGTTACTAAATTACTAAATTATAACTTCTGTTATAGTCTCTCCAGAGACTGCTATTTAAACCTCATCAAAATAGAAAATAATCTATAGGATTGATATTAAAATATTTACATTCATTTTAGCTCTACACTATGGCAAGTCCTAGTCCATATTATCTGGTAAAGTGAGTCAGTCTTGAACTGTTTTTGTTGTTGGTGATCATCTTCTTTAAGAGTAGGAGAATAGTTGCAAGGTGTCTCCCCACCAATTAGCTCTGACCAAAAGGACTCAGGACTCCTGGACCTCTCAAAGTCATAGTTTGCCTTCAAGTCTGGACAGTTCCATTTCAGGATAGATAATCATTTGTCTAAGATCAGAAAATAATAAACACCAAAGGTCATTCCTAAATTCAGCTTCAGATTTACCTAGGGAGGGTATGTGTTTTAACTCCCAACTGCTTACAGTTGCAAGGTAGGGACAGTTTAGGAGGGAATAGAGAAAATTGTCCCCCTATCATCATTCATGAGAAGCAACTTGTTATAATTCTGACATGATTCATAAGCCACAAAGGAAGTTAGAATGAGTCTTCAGTTCTTTCTACTCAAAGTTCATTAAGAGAAGTACCCTTCATCTCCAGCTGCCAAGCTTCAACAGGACATATAGTTAAAGGCAGGAAGGGTATGGAGAAGGTGGTGCAGAAAAAGGAAAAGGAAAATTATAAAAGATTTCTTAGAATATATACATAATAAAAGTGATAAAATATATAATATATAGGGCTTTATATATAAGGTTTTATATGCACATATAATACACACACACACACACACACACACACATATATATATATATATATAAAATCTGTGATAATAATCAATCAAGCAATAAAAGAGGAAAACCCATGCTTAGCAAAGATGCTCAGACAATAGTCAAAGAGAAATTCCTGCTTTATTATAGGTTTTTAATCTGGGTCTTATGAATTTAAAAAAAATTTAAGTTTTCCTGTCAGATCTATGGAGAGAAGAATTTATGACTAAACAAAAGATAGAGAACATTATGGAATGCAAAATGGATAATTTTGATTATATTAAATTGAAAAGGTATTGCACAAATAGAACCGATGCAACTGTTGGGCAGTCCTATGCCAACATCTCCCATGCTGAATAATCAGTTCCAAAGTTCTGATGAGAGATTTTCAGAGGGTCCTTGCATCTTTTCTTCTGATGCTACTGTGAGCCCTGGGTGAGTTCTCCATAGAATAGTCTTTTTGGCAAGTGTACTTTTGGCAATATTAGTTATTATGAGAAGAAAAGGACATTGGGGGAGGGAAACAAACATTTATTACTTGCCTATACATCAGATACTGTGGTAAGTACTTTATAATTATCTCATTTGATCTTCACCACATCACACTAGCAGATAAGTATATTTTATACACTTTTATTTTTGAGGAAACTAAGGCAGACAGAAATTAAGTGGTTTGGGTCTCATGGCTAGCAAAGTAGCTGAAGCAAAATTTGAACTTATGTCTTTCTGACTCCAAGCCAACTGATAAATGCATAGTGCCATCTAACTGCCCAAGGTTTTTGTGGCATCCGTGATATGACTGGCAGTGTCCATATGCGTTATCTGCTTATGGACTCTACTACTGTTCTCTCTACTATTATACTCTGTGTGGTTGTTCACTCTTTCCACTGACTCCATGCATTTGTATCTTAGATTTGTGAGGAGAGTGCTGTCATTTCAGCAAATGCCTTTACCTTGGGTTTATTGCATGTACATACTATTAAAGATAAACACATTAGTAGGGGTTCATAAGCTATAATTTTGGGAGTATATATCCATAGAATACCTTGGATCTGATCTTTCCCAGGAGACAGAACCTGAGAATATAAATTGGGAAGTGATCCTGGAGGGGAAATAACTTCTCTGTTAAATTTCATAGTTTTCAGTTTAGTCCCTTGATCTAGCCTGTTGAGATTTTTTTGGATCTTAACTGTCATTCAGTGGATTAGCTATTCCTCCAGATTTGTCATACAAAACTTTGATAAAGATGCATGTATGTCTCTATCAAAATGATTGTGGAAACTATTGTTAAAGAATAAGTCTGTGAGGAATTCTCCTAGTAACCTCCTTCCATTTTTGCCAGTATCTCATTAATGACTTACTTAGCTCTTAATACACCTAACTAGTCTACATCCTTCAAACCAAGGATTTATCAAAAGCTTTACTGGGATATCCAGGACTTTGCTCTGACCCTTATGAAACCTTCACTAACCACTTCTAACTGGAAACATTTTTTCTCTTTTCCAAAGTCCTTTAACACAATGTCTATATTACTTAAAAGAAACTTGACATATGGTGCTTGGTATGGTATTTTGCAGATAGTAGGTAGTCAATAGATATCAGTTAAATTTATCTGAATTTCTCCTATTAGATCATTAAATGTTAGAGAGCATTTGACCATATCTTACATGGCTTTGCATTTGCCTCTACTTTCCAACTTGTACTCTCTTTATGCTCATTAGAGGTAATTATATTTTTTGAATGAAGGAATTTTCAGCTTTCTTGGAGTGTGGCCAATGGCCCTTATCCACAGGGGTCTCATTACTGATTTCTTACTCTGTATGCTATATGGGGAATGCAAAATCCTCAGACCAAAGAAATCAAGTCTCATCTATGCATTTCCCCCTTACCAGGTCAACATTAGTATCTCAGGCTCCATTTTATATCATGCTTATCAAATTCAATTTAGCATCTGAGAAAAAATCTGAAACCTAAAATACTATGAGATTGTGATTAATGTATAAATCATAAAGAAGATATAATATAAAAGAAATACCCCAACCCCCAAAGTCTGGGGAATATTCACAGACTCTCTGAGGAATATACACAATGCAAATAGGAAAAGTAAACACTAGAGAAAACTAGAGAAGCAAATATGCAGACAACACATGTGGCCAAGGCAATTCACAGTTCCAGTATAGCAGGGCCCTGATATTATTTCTCTTCCTGAATAAAGAAGCCAGAATTTGATCTTGTTGTTTTTTTAGGTTGATAATTCTGAATCTTTAAAAAGTGTCTTTGCCATTTTCCTTCAGGGAAAGCTTATCTTGAATGGGTAATTCATCTAGGTAAGTCCAGCTTTGTATTTACCTCAAATAAACAAAAAATCTCTTCCTCAATTATGTAATGCAAAGAAAAAAAGGACACCCTGAGTTGATAAATTGTTTTAGGTTAACTAGTCACACTGAGAAAAAGGAAAAATACCTAAATCGTGAGCTTCTGAGCAGACCATTAGGCAACACTGCCTCCTTGTGTCTGCCATAGAGACTCCCTTAAGTCTTCATTCTTTGGTGGTGAGACCATTATTAACCTGGAGGGAGGTCAGAGTCACTCCGAAGAAATTGTATTGATGTACAGCCAGGATCAGGTTATGCATACAATGGTACAATTCTTAGGTATTTGTTCTTTCTGATGGCTTCCATGTTTTAGGTTTCATAACTAAGGCACCAACTTTATCCATGGCCAAGGCACTTATCATCTCAGGCCCATTTCCTTAGAAACCAAGATTTGAAAGCTTGTGAAAAAGGACTCATCTAATTTCCTTGGGAAGAGGGACTCTTCCCTCTCTTTGCATCCTTTCAGTTCAAGACGTTTCTAAAATCATTGGTCTGTTGATTTTTATGCTGCAAATGTTAAAGTGCTTGAAAGTGATTAGATGACCTTAGGCACTCTCTCTTTCCTTCCACCTTGGTCATAACTAACAAGCTGCCTTAAAACTTGCCACTTTAACAAACACTAGGAAGATGCTCCTGTTAACCTCAGACCATTCTGCTGTCTTGCCCACCTGCCTTTTTTATATGTAGCAGTGAAAAGTCAAAGAGAGGGCTACTTACAGTGACACCTGGGCCCTTACTAACTCTTGTACCACAGCTATAACTATGCCTGGCTGTGTCCATGTCTATAGCTCAAGTTTATATTCTTTTAAAGAATATGTTCTCAGTGGATATCACATAGTTGGTAATGTGCAGTGTGTACAGCTGACATGGCTCCACGGAGGCAGCATCGCCTATGTTTTGTAGCTTAGTTATTTTTATTTTTGCTATTGAGATTCATCTATACTACACAGTGGAAGGGATATTTTTATATACATGCATACAAAAGCTTTAATATGATAATCTGAAGAGGTCTTAGATCATAGACTTAGATCTGTAAGGACCTTGTAAACTTTCTACTACAGCCTCTCCTTTTATGGATGACAGAATAAATGACTTGCCCAAAGTCATATGGGTTACTTGGATTAGTAGTGGGATTTGAACCAAAAATTCAGAACCTTAGATTTTCTGACCCTCCAGCTCCTCCCTCTCCCTCCCCCCATATATATATATATATATATATATATATATACACACACACACACACACACACCTATTTAGTTATTATTTATTTCATTTTTCCAATTGCATGTTAAGAAAATCTTTCAAGTATTACCCACTTGCATATTTATAAATTATGCATTTTTCTACCACCCTGCCTTCTCATCCCCCCCCCCCCCCACTGTGGGGAGTATTGTAAAAGCTGTACATATACATTTCATTTAACATGTTTATTATTCATTTTGTATATGAGGAATTAGAACTAAGGAAAAAAGAACCATGGAATAGGAAGGAAAAACATAAGACATGTTTTTTAAAAAAGTGAACATAGGGGCGGCTAGGTGGTGCAGTGGATAGAGCACCAGCCCTGGAGTCAGGAGTACCTGGGTTCAAATCCAGTCTCAGACACTTAATAATTACCTAGCTGTGTGGCCTTGGGCAAGCCACTTAACCCCATTGCCTTGCAAAAAAAAACCTAAAAAGAAAAGTGAACATAGTATCCATTCAGATTCTGTGGTTATTGTTTTGTTTTATTGTTTGATTTTTGTTTTCCTCTGGATGAGGATGGTATTGTCCATAACAGGTCTCCCAGGGTTCTCCTAGATCTCTGAACTGCTGAGAGGATCTTTATCCTTTATGATTGGATCTATCCTATCCAAGGTAGGTAGGTACAGCTTCTGGGGGTCATTATGTCCCATAACGTCTCGGCATGTTGTTCTACACTGTGTCACTAGCAATCTCAGGGCCTTAGAAGACAGCATAGATCTGCCAGTCAAAGCAGGCATTTCTCCACGTGTAATGACAGTCAACACTTCTCTAGCATTCTAGTAGCTTCTCACTGACTGGAGTTTCCTAGCAGAAACTAAAAACAAAAAACAAAAACCCTCCTTGTCATGGGCCTAGTTGTGGACAACAGAGTATTTCTGAGCTTAATCATAAGTCTCCACCAAGGTGTCTCTATTCTACAACTTTTCCTTTGCTTTCTGGTTCCCACCAATTCTCTTTCAGGCTCCAAGAATTTGCATAGGAGCAGTTATGTAGAGTTATTCAAATTATTTATGTGACGGTTCATTGGGGTTTTTTTTAGATTTTTTTCAAGGCAATGGGGTTAAGTGGCTTGCCCAAGGCCATACAGCTAGGTAATTATTAAGTGTCTGAGGTTGGATTTGAACCCAAGTACTCCTGACTCCAAAGCTGGTGCTCTATTCACTACGCCACCTAGCTGCCCCAGTTCATTGGTTCTTGTAAGAGTTTTTATCTTGGCTACAGGTACTTGGCAGAGCCCTTCTTGAAGTAATATATTTAGATAACTAAGATCTAGTATCTGCAAAACTCCATTCCATGTCTCCTAAGAAAGTCTTCAGATTTCCTCCTTGGGGTGGAACAGGAAAAGGATGGGGCAGGGGTGAGAATGACTTACTCTTTCACTCTACCACTTTTCTATCTGCAGGAGTGGTTTTGGGCTAGAATGATATCTATCTCCTAGGTATCTAATGTCTTTAGTCTAGGTGAACAATAGATATACTTTTGGGGATTCCTAAGAAAAACCACTTTCCTTTGTCACTTTGGATGGAAAATAGACCTACCACAGGACTGCAACAGCTAGTTTATTTTCAAACCACTTAGCTTCCTCCTATTCAATGCTTATTATACAAAAACAAAAGACATATTTCCAAGCAAACAATAATATAATAATCCTAGCTGTTACACAAATTGTGGTAGACAAGAGAATACAATTGTAAATGATCTTTTTCACTGAAGTGCAAGATTAAAATCTCAACACAGTAAAGAAGACAAGGCTTTCTCAATGCTTTTTTTTTAAACTTTTTTTTTTTTTTAGGTTTTTGCAAGGCCTTTGAAGTTAAGTGGCTTGCCCAAGGCCACACAGCTGGGTGGTACTCCTGACTCCAGGGCTCTATCCACTGAACCACCTAGCCGCCCCTTTTCATTGCTTTTTAGAAAAAAACTTTTTATTTTCCAGTTGCATGCAAAGTTAGTTTTCAACACTTATCCTTTTTGCAAGATCCATATTTTTGAATTCCATATTTTTCTATCCCCCTCCCTTCCTACCCCTCTTCCCATGGCAGCAAAGAATGTGATATAAAAGCTGTACATGTAAAATTGTGTTTAACATTTCTATATTAGAAGTTGCGAAAGAAGAACTAGAATTAAAGGGGAGAAAAACATGAGAAAGAAAAAACAAAAAAATTTTTTTTTAATTTGAGGGGTTGCATACACTACAAGTCACTAGATAAATGGGTAGGCAAGCTTTCCCCAAACTTGTGCAGCTCAGATGTTTATATTAATCATTCAAAAGTTTGTGTCTTTTCTCCTATCCTTTCTCTTCAACTGTCTGTCTACCTGTCTGCCTCTCTCCCCCTGCCATACCTGGGGCTGCCTCTTTCATGATCTAGGATGATGAAGAGATAAATAATAACAGGTTTTCTTATACAGAGAAAGAAAAAATTCCCAATTACATATGCTTCTCACACTGGCCAGTTCATTGATCTTCTCACAATGTATGTTTGAATGCCAATATGGTGACATCTCAATTATTTACTCTTATGTATGGGAAAAACAAGCATAGATCATTTATAAAACCAGATTTTAGCAATCATGGGTTTTGGACTTGGGATGGCACTGGTGCATGTATTTTCCTAATTAGGTTAATACTAATATTAATCTGTATTCTGAGTACTTACTAAAAGTTAGAAGGCTTATGTGAGTTGACCAAGGGAAACCACCTTGGGGCACTAGGAAAAAAGAATTTAGGAGTTAGCTTGCTAAGAGATTCTAGTGATGGCCTTTATGCGTGTTTTTGGGGTAGTGTAGAAAAAGAGCAGGTTTTAGAAATAGGCGAGACCTGGTTTTAATCTTACCTGTGATGCCCTTCTGGCTGCACAACCACAAGCAATTTCTCTGGTCCTGACCTACCTCACCTATTAAAAATGAAACTAATTAAAAACCTGTAGTTTCTATCTTATTGGGTTGTTTTGAGTCTCATGATTATGTATATGCAAGCATTTTATTAAGCAATACATCAATATCAGCTGTTATTAAAATCTTAGGACAGTTTATCAAACTTAAAACGTATCTAAAGGTAAATCATATAGCTCCATAAATAAATATTTATGATAATAAATGAAGCTTCATATAATATAGCCTGATTCTAAATAAGACTGATTCCAATAAGCACAGAATAGTCTTATTCTAGTCTCACTACTACCTAAGCATTTTGACCCTGATAGAAAAAATTTAGTACCTTTTAACAGAATCTTCTTGTAGCTCAAGAAATATTCCCAGGCCCTAGACCGGCATAAGCAGTTCAGAGTAGAGCCACATTTATAGGCAAATTCCCCTAATCTGAAACTGGAAGCTTTGTTGTATTTGGTCCCACAAGATGACCCCTACAAAAACTGCCCTTGGGCCAACATGTGAAGGAGACAGATTGCTCACTAGTAAGACCTTTTTGTCCAAATTCCAGCCTCATTTGGTTTCAACTTTCTTTTATGCCCCAGTCTCTCCTTACTAAAAGCCAGTCCTTTTTAGTGAGGATTGAGATAATAAATAGTGAATGGTACCTTTCTTCAGCCACCCAATTGATTAGCTTAAAATGATCTCACCTGTTTTGCATACCAGTGTGGCTCAAACTGATGTCATCACATCCAGTTAAATGGCCATTACTCCCGCTGGCAATCTACCCCTCCAAAAGCTTCAGCTGGAGGAGATTCTAAAAAGGCTTTTGTTCCAGCCCCTCCTTTTTTGGTTGTTGTACAATGGGCTTCAGCCTTGAGTTAATTAAGTCTCTGTTGACATATTAAGTCTCTGATTTTAAGTGGCCTGCATACAAACAACTTGTTAGGAATTAATGATCCACCCCTTCATTTCCAGTTTCTAATAAGAGGCTATTCTTTCATATGACCAAGAATTGGAATAAAAAGTTCAGATTCTAGTGAGAATTTATTGAGTTTAAAAGGTGTGTCAGTAAGGAGGTAAAAATAAGTGTTTGGATTCATGGATCATTGATAATGTCTGACAAATTTTATAGGTTTTTTTAATTTTATCATGATAGTTTAACACCTATTAATAATAAGAATAATGATAACCCTTAAAACTTTTATGATATCAACTATGTTCTAGGCAGTATACAAAGTACTTTACAAATATTTTTTCATTTGATCCTCACAACAACAAATAGTACTTGGGAAGTACTTACAATTTTTATCCTTATTTTACAGATGAGGAAACTGAGGCTTGAAATTACTTAATTTGTTCAAGGTCACACAGCTAATAAGAATATGAGACTAGGATATCCATGGATAAGGTTGTACATCAAAAAGATCAAGTCAGGAAACATGTGCTGCTTATGTACTTACTAGGGGTCAGGTACTATCAGCTGTACAGGACATACTCCCCTCCTCCCCCACAGAATTCATAGATAAAGGATTTGGCCAATGTTATGTGGCTAATTAAGTGAAACAATGAGGATTGAAGTCTCCTGACTCATCTTTTTTTTCCTTTACATCACCTAACTTTATTCTACCCAAGATAGGAAATGCTCCTAAAAATTTTTAATTATCCTAAGGCCATGTAATAAAAATAACTACTAACATTTAAACAGAACTTTAAGGGTTTCTAGGTACATAGTATTATTAGCTCTTTACCACAACCTTGAGAGGAATCGTATTTCCTTATGTATAAGATGTACCTTAATTTGGGGGCCTGAAATTTGAAAAAAAAAATGTATTATATAAAGTTATTGAACTCAAATTTTATTCATCATCAAATTCATACAACTCCTCATCACTGTCAAAACTTCTATCCATAGATAAAATCTTTAATTTTAAAAAAAACTTCTATCCATGAGCTCGGCCTCATCTGTGTTTGATGATGAATCGCTGTCATAGGAGAGGCTCTGACCCCTCTCCTGCCTGTGCTCTGGTCTAGGGTTGACCACAAGCACTCCCTGGGCAAGTCTGGTGTGTGGATGAAGGCTTAGTCCCTTCTGTTTCATGAACCTAAAGCACCAATTGTGTTTTCCTTTGAAATCAGTAATTTTTTGTTTCATCAGCAATTCTTCTGATCTCCTGCTGAACCATCTTTGTGGACATAGGAACTCCAATGGCCCTTTGCTCTTCAATTCATCTCTGATTCCCTCTCTAACTCAGGCCATTTTGCTGATTTCCCTGTCATGGCCTTCTTTTGCCATGGCATTTTCAGTTGGGTTTCTTCTTCCCTGAGCTAGTCCTGGATTGTTTTCTCAGTTGGAGGAGGACTGGATGTTCAGCAGCATGATTTCTATTCACTTTTGCAAACTGGATCACTTTGAACTTGAATTCAGCACTGGACAAAAATCTTTTTCTGAGTCAATTCTAGGCAGAATGTGGCAAAACATAACCTAATATACTGATAACAAATGCAAAACAAGGAGCACAAAGACACAAGCCTGAAAAAGTGGGAAATGAAAGTAAAAAAAATCTACAACCACTATATAAGATGTGCCCAGTTTTTAGACTCCAAATCTTTTGGTCAAGGATGTGTCTTATACATGGGGAAATATAGTAAGTGTTATTATTATGAACATTTTTAAGATGAAGAAACAGAGGCAGAGAAGTTACCTGGTTTACCAGGGCTTACATAGATGGGAGATATCTGAGGCAGGATTTATACTTAGGTCTTCCTAACACCTTTGGCCAATGATATCCTTTACAGCATCTATCCTACAAGTTTTTGAAACTGCCTGGTATCATTTCACTTTCTTCCTTTCTATGTCTACTCTCTTAGAGCAAAAAAGATTTTTAGAAACAGATATCTAGTCTCAACTTGCCAAATGTTCTGATGAATACAAGGGCTATCCTAAGTCCTTACAACTAAAGAAGCAGCTTGTCTTCTATTTTTGCTATTTCCCCCCCCCCCCCCAACCCCCAGCTCCATTGTACACCAAAGATCCAATGGATTCTTTTAAGCTAATACAGACATCAGGTTCAATTTGAAAAAGTTCACAGAATAATTAAGAAGTGTGAAATCACAGAAGCACATGGTAATAGAAAATATACAATCAAGAGAAATTTAAGTTCAAATTCAGCAAATGTATTATTAAATGCCTAGTATGAGATGTAGAATTGGGAATTTAAAAAATATTTCTTTGTATGAGTCAGACAACTTTTGGAACAGGGTACTTCTTCTCTGAATTCCCATCATGAGATTCTTGACAATTTTGGCTGCTCCCACCCTCCACTCTGTACATATCTGTATTGACATGCTCCTCTGCATATGGTACGCATGCTACTCCGTCAGCTAGTCAAAGGGCTGCCAGTTAAGTCAGAATAACCTTCCACCCACTCTTCAGCTGCTGCCTTATTTTACCCTGACTTAATCATGCCCATTCTGGCTCATTACCCAGGCAAATAAATTGATCATGTGTTCTAGCATTATATTCAATTCAAAACCATGTGAAGGTTCATTCCAAATCTAACAGGAATAGAAATTAAGATACTTGTGTCATTGGTGGGGGGGATGCAACATGAGTATGTTTTATAATAATTTGTACTGATATGCTCCCTCATAGGGCTCCCTGGAGTGCCTGGCTGGCCCAAGAATTATCATTCAACAATTCATAAAGTCCTTCCATGTGAGTGTTGGGTTGGGCACTGATAATAATAACAGCTTGCATTTGGAGAGCATTCAGTTGTTTATCACAGGACTTTCACATATATTTTTTAACTAGAGCCCTAGATAACTAGGTTATCTAACTAGAAAAGCAAGGCAGGGCAGGAAAGGTATCATTCTTGTTATTTGACAAATGAGGAAACTGAGGTAGCTGGCGCAAAATGGATAGTTCTACAGCATAAGAATGATAAAATCAGCACCAGAACTCTTACATTATAAATAATAATAGGGTGTGCTCCAATTTCATTCTCTCAGAGCAAGATTGACTACATTTTTCCTTTAGGAATCTACGGGTACCTCTGAGAGATTGCAGGTGTCTTTCTTTGCTGCTATCATTTCAAGCCATTTTCTGGTATATTCTACCCATTCCCTCCCCCCCATCCCTTTGCAGCTGGTTATTAATTCCCTACAAAGCAATAAACATCAGCTTTTACAAAGGGATATTTACTTCAAAGATTTAGAAGTACTAACATGGGGTGGCTAGGTGGCACAGTGGATAGAGCACGGGCCCTGGAGGCAGGAGTACCAGAGTTCAAATCCGACCTCTGACACGTAATAATTACCTAGCTGTGTGGCCTTGGGCAAGCCACTTAACCCCATAGCCTTGCAAAAACCTAAAAAAAAAAAAAAGTACAAACATTTCCTTCCCAATACCTAGGTCATATTCTTCCTCATACCACCTGGGTCTCTGTGGAGAGTGAAAACAGACTTAACTTCCTACACAGCAATGGTCTTACCAAGTTTAGTATCACGGCTGAATGAGTTGTATCATTCACTAGGTGGGCTGGTCCTGGAGGTTGCTCCTTCTTCCATGGGTTCTTGGAGTATTGTGGCTAGCTACAAACCCAGTTGTGGATTTTATTCCTGAATCTCACTGTCTGGCCATTTTGAAATTTACAAGACAAAAACCTCCAATTCCCTTCACCTAAAAGCAGGAAATAAAATCACAAAGAAGTAAATGCCTACATTCCTATTGGTCTTGAATGGGGAGGACTAAAGGCCTTTCCCCTTTCAACATTGTCTTTCACTGGAAGGTCACCAAACCAGGAGTCAAACCAAAAGAATCAGACTAAAAGACTCAGGCTCTGATAAACTAGTGCTTTTTGATTACACTTCAGTCCCAGCTATGTAGTCTTTTCTTTTTTTTTTGCAGGGCTAACGGGGTTAAGTGGCTTGCCCAAGGCCACACAGCTAGGTAATTATTAAGTGTCTAAGACTGGATTTGAACCCAGGTGCTCCTGACTCCAGGGTTGGTGCTTTATCCACTGCGCCACCTAGCAGCCCCTATGTAGTCTTTTCTATCCTCCTTGTCTAATGGATAAACAAGAGAATGTTTGCATGTTTCTGAAGAACATTGCATATTCATAAGGACTGGTTTCACTGGCCAGTCTTTTGTTAAAACACCACCACCACCACCACTACCACCAAGGACTAAGCTCAATGACCAGTCAGTCTCATAATGTTCCCATCTTACATTCCCATCTATGTAAGAGTCAGTCTCACTACCACTACCACTACCATTACCACTACTATTACTGCTACTACTATTACCGCCACTACTACTACCACCACTACCAGTACCACTACCAGTACCACTACCATTACTACTACTAACTACTACTACCACCACTACCCTACTGTTGCTACTGCTGCTGCTACTACTACTACTTAACTACCTACAGTATTTTCCTCAAAATAAGACCAGGTCTCATATTAATTTTTGCTCCAAAAGACACATTAGGGTTTATTTTCAGAGGATATTTGGAGATAGGCAGTCATTTCTGTGGGAATCATCATTTGATCTATTCTTCTCTCTGCAAGGAATTTCTTCATGTCTTTAGGGAGGTGAGTGCTGAATCCCAGACTAGCAGACCTCTTTGACCACTTCACAAAACAATTGGCAACATTAAATCAACCTGCTTCCTTTTAACTACTTGTGTGTACCAGGCTTTTTTGGTTTCAAGAACACAAATGCCTGAAACACACTGTCTTATCTTCTTGCCTTTAGTGATGATTAGAGGTGGAACTATGTTTCCATCCAGATGGTATCAAGTGAACATGTCATTTCTGTTTTCCAACTGGTCATTCCACAATAAGTTTTTAGTTATCTGTGTTTATAGGTGTTTACCTCTTGTCCAAAGATGCCTGCTTGAGTATTTACAAGTCTTTAATTATAATTTATGTTTTCATTTATTTTAAGTATTAATGTCAATATTATTAATTTATATTTAAATGTATATTAATATTATTATTTTGTAATTCAATACATCTGTCCTATGTTGCACTGAATGTACTAAATGCATCTGTTTGACTGACAGTCTTAGTTGGGGCTTATTTTTGGGGTGTTACAAGAATCCTGAAAAGGTTAGGTCCTGTTTTCAGGGGACATGATAGTACTGCATTTACTACTACTACTATTAATTTGTAAAATTCATTATTTAAATGAATGATACAGAGGTGGAGCCAAGAAGGGGGAGTAAAGGCAAGGATTTATCCGAGTTCTCCCTCAAACCACTTAAATGACTCTACATAAATTCTAAAGTGGAAGAACCAACAAAAAGACTGATTGAAGCAATTTTCCAGCCCAAGATAATTTGGAAGATCTTGGGGAAGGATCTATTGCTCTGGGGTAAGAGAGGAACTCAAAGACATGGGAGGGGATAATGGAAGGGGGAGGATCCTGCTGGAACAATCTGGCCCAGTAATTTAGGAACAGAACCCGGGGTAACTGGTTCAGTGGCAGCAGTGGCAGTTTGCAGACCCCTCAGCCCAGAGATTGCTAAGGATGACTTGGAAGGTCAGTAGGAAAAGTCTTCCACATTGGGATGAGAGTAGCACACAGTTCAGTGCAGGCCTTAGCATTGAAGACTAGACCCCAGCAGAACAGGAGCGGTCTTAGGGAGCCACTGTATTAGAAGCAGCTGTTGCTTCTGGAGCTCTGAGCCCATGAATAGTAAGGTGGTCTGAGAGGGGGCCTCTTTGCTATCACTGAGGCAGAACTCTGTTGATTTGCCCATACTCAGATCTGGTCCATGGTCTTGGATCCCAGTTACAGGAAAAAGAGCAGAAACACAATAGAGCTTACTGTACCAGTGGAGCAGAGCTCTTCCTCACAGTACCAAGGCAGGAAGGAATACTTGTGATGACTCACAGAACAGAGCACAGGCCAAGAGAATGGTATAAACCTCTCCCTAGATCATAAAATCTTGGAAGAATTGAGAACTGGCAGATTCTCTTAGATGTAACTCTAAAAACAGCTGCGCCCACCTCAAAAAAACTTGGAACAGTGTGCCCTCCATTCTGGGAGTAGAGTCCCACCTTAACAAAGAGTTAAAATCAAATCATAGGGAAATGAACAAACATCAGAATAAAAACTGTGACTATAGACAGTTACAATGGTTTTAAGTAAGATCAAAATATACAATCTAAAGAAGATAATAAAGTCAAAGCTTCTACATCCAAGCCTTCAAGAAAAAATATGTATTGGTCTCAGGCCACGGAAAAGCTCAAAAAGGATTTTGAAAATCAAGTAAGGGAGGTAGAGGAAAAATTGAGAAGATAAATGAGAGAGTTATGGGAAAATCATGAAAATTTATTCAACAGTTTAATGAAGGAGACACCAAAAAATACTGAAGAAAATAATATCTTAAAAATCAGATTGGGCCAAATGGAAAAAGAAGTCCAAAAAGCCAATGAGGAGAAGAAGACCAAAAAGAAAAGCAGTATTGGCCAAATGGAAAAGGAGATTCAAAAGTTCACTGAAGAAAATAATTCCTTAAAATATAGAATGGAGCAAAGGGAAACTGATGAATTTGTGAGAAATCAAGAAACAATAAAACTTAAACCAAAAGAATGAAAATCTAGAAAAAAATGTGAAATTTCTCATTGGAAAAACAACCCACCTGGAAAACAGATCCAGAAGAAATAATTTAAAAATTATTGAACTACTTGAAAGCCATGATCAGAAAAAAGAGCCTAGATATCATTTTTCAAAAATTTATCAAGGAAAACTGTTCTGCTATTCCAGGAGATGATAAAATAGAAATTGAAAGAATTCACTAATCACCTTCTGAAACAGATCCTAAAATGAAAACCGACAGGAATAATATAGCCAAATTTTAGATGTCCCAGTTCAAGGAGAAAATATTGCAGACAGCCAGAAAAAAAAACCATCCAATTTTCATGGAACCACAGTCAGATAACACAAAGGTTTAGCAGCTTCTATAATAAGGGATTGTAGGGTTTGGAATTTGATATTCTGGATGCAAAGAAGCTTGGATTACAAACCAAGAATCAACTATTCAGCAAAACTTGTACATATTCTTTTAGGGGGAAAGATGGATATTTCATTGAACTTTCAAACTTTCTTGATGAAAAGACCCAAACTGAACAGAAAATTTGATCTTCAAAAATGAGACTCAAGTGAAACATAAAAAGGTAAACAGGAAAGGCAAATCAAAAGGAACTTGATGATGTTGAACTGTTTATATTTCTCCAAGGAAAAATGATAGTGAAAACTCAAATGAACTCTCTCATTTATTAGGGCAGTTAGAATGAGGCATATTACAAACAAGGCATAAATGGGAGTTGAAAATGAAAGAATAATATATTAAAAAGATAAAATTCAGAGGTGATAGAGGAGCATACTAGGGGGAATGTTGGGAGAGATAGAATGGGGTGAATTATTTCATGTAAAATGATAAAAAAATCTTTTGCAGTGGAGTAAGATGGGGGGAGCTGATCCCATCAAAACTGGCTCAGAGAGGCAATAACATAACACACTCAATTGGGCATAGAAACCTATCTTACCTTAGAAGAAAGTAGGAGGGGAAGGGGATAGGAGAAAGGGGAGGTTGATAGAAAGGAGGCAAGATTGTGGGAGTGATAGTCAGATGCAAAACACTTTGAGGAGGGACCAAATGAAAGAAACAAGAAAATAGAATAAATGGGAGTGGAGGAATAGGATGGAGGGAAATACATTTAGCAATAGTAACCATGGGGGAAAAATAATGAAACAACATTTCAATTTCTGATAAAAATCTCAATTTTCAAACGTAGAGACCTGAGTCAAATTTATAAAAAAGGAGAATCATTCTTCAGTTGGTGAATGATCAAAAGATATGAACAGTTTTCAGATGAGGTTATCTGTTGGGAGCCAGGGTCTCTAAGCTGTTTGGCACAGTCACAGCAAGAAGACTCAAGGCAGTCACACTGCCTGATGGAACAACATTTCCTTCTTCAATATATATAGGGATTTCATGCATACCAACATTTGTAGGTTTATTATTGATTACAATATTTACTCACCCTAATACTGGAATGACTATAAAGGAAGGATTTCAGAAAAATTCCTTGAATGAAACAAATTGTAAACTCTGTCTAAATTTAACAGGACTGCCTCTCCCTGAGGCATACAAAAGGCTTCAACATTATGAAATCTTTGAAAAATACAACACTGGGAATTCCAAGGAGATTCCAGAATATATACAGGGAAAACAGATACAAGATGGTCAGATAGAATTCCAGGGAAATTAATAGTTTTCCCCCCTTACCATACACAGGAATATATGAAAAAGATGGCGAGAAAATAGTTAGTACAGGTGACCGATATGTGAACTCCAGCAGCCTTAGTTTCATGGAAAAGAATAAAAAAGTCACAGAAACTGTGGTTTCTACCAACAAGGCCTGAAAGAAAAATTGGTTATTGTAAGAGTTAACCGATGGGTGGACAAGCATAAAGACCCTCACTATAGATTGTTAAGAAGTGTATCTAAAAGCATTACTTACACAAAAAATATAAAAAACTTTCCATTAAAAGAATTGCTTAATTAATAACTTTAAACAAATTAACAATTATACAATGTAGTAATAAATAAGGTAACAGATAGGTTAAGGTCATCATGGTCTGAGTAGGGATAAAAAATCAATTAACTATATGATTATTACTTAAACTTGTAATCACATGATTAAAACTTGTAACCATATGAACTATATGATTGATGATGAAAATTGTACACTCTTGTAACCAAGGAAATGATCTCAGCTTGCTTGCTTGAAACATACATGATTCTTAAACTATAAAAATAAATCCAAGCAGCTGACAGTCAGTCAACCTGCTCCTGCCTTTACCCACTTGTTGACTCAACTCATTTCACCAACTCTATCCCTCCTGTCAGTTTCCAAGGACCCCATGGAGGCTGAACTCTGGCAGGCTGGAGCCTGAACAGGGACTTGACAGGTAATATATCCCCCCCCCCCCTTTTTTTATTTTCTTAGTGGGATAGATAGGTTTCTGCCCCGGGAATCTGCAGGCCCCCTGATGAATTATATCAGGCAAGAACGGGCAGTAATCTTAAGAACATCATGGGTAATAATAAAAGTAGGCAGAGAGTTCTTTTTATTGAAATTCTGACTCATTTATTACATAAAAGAGGAATCAAGGTTTCTAAGGTCCAAGTCACTCGATTCATCTCATTCGTGCATAATTGCTGTCCTTGGTTTCTTGAAAGTGGGTCTATAGATCTTGATATCTGGCAAAAAGTAGGAGAAGATATCAGAAAATATTATATAGAACAAGGACCAGAGAAAGTTCTTACAGATGTGTTCAGTTTATGGAGCCTGGTCAAGGACATTCTCGATCCTGACCATGAAATTAGAAAAATATGTACTAAGTTATCATCTGCAGTTTGTGCTGCAACTGAGGAAACTCCTTTATTAATAAAATCTAGAAATAACTCAAGGGCATCTTTTAGAGATGAGCCTGAGGAAGATCCCCCTTCTGATGAATTAACTCCTGAGTAAGAGGAGGATCTGGAAGATGAAGCAGCTAGATATAATAATGATTGGGGTGCATTTACTGTAGAAAAGAAAAAAGAACAAGGTAAGAAAAACAAAAAAATAGTGACCCCCACCTCCCTTATCAGATGTGGGATTTTATGGGGCTATTAAAGAAGCTCTAAAAAATGGAGATACCACCTTTGGGTGTTATCCCCTGCAGACTGGTTGCTTTCCGGCTCCTGGAAAGGTCCGCATGTTCTTTTAACTCCGGAGGAGAGTTTGCTTGTGTATTCCCACAGGATGCAGACTCACCTATCTGGATCCCTGATCGATTCATCTGTCATTATGAGGAAAAGACCAAAGTCACAAAACCCCCAGATGAATGATGACTCACAAGGTGTCCCTATTTTTTCCTTGGTGAACCCAGTTCGGGAGCTCTCTCTTGAAGCCACATTTATTTCTCCACCCATCTGTTAACTCTTACAATCTGTTTTATTCAAGGAATTTTTCTGAAATCCTTCCTTTATAGTCATTCCAGTATTAGGGTGAGCAAATATTGTAATCAATAATAAACCTAAAAATATTGGTATGCATGAAATCCCTATATATATCGAAGAAGGAAATGTTCCATCAGGCAGTGTGACTGCCTTGAGTCTTCTTGCTGCAACTGTGTCAAACAGCTTAGAGACCCTGGCTCCCAACAACTCATATCACTGAATTGGTTCATAAAAGTCTTCCCAGGTTTTTCTGGTTAAAAATTGACATAGTATATAGAGAACTCTCCCCAGGGTCAAGAAGAGCTAGGTGAAAGTTCAACTTATGATATGTCCTAGACGTGGGACCCTTGCATCTCATCTAGTACCTTAATGCTTCAGAAACTCCAAGCCTCTAAGACTCAGAGAGAGTACTGGATGAAGACGTTATTGATAGTTCCCCAAACTGATGAAAAGTTCTATCTCCATCACCATGGACAATTAGAAGAGGTGTTAAAGGTCCTATGCCTATTGTGTTTATATGTAAAAAATACTATATAATTAGCTACATGTACATATATATATATGTACTTATATATAATATAGTCTCATATAGTATATATGTCCCTGTTCTATGTATGGGACCTGATAAACATCTTATAATTATCTATATGTCACTTGGTTACAGTTGACTTTTTCTCTCTCTCCCTTTCTTTCCCCCAACCCATGCAATAGGCTGTAGGTGGTTATATAGAGATATAAATATATTTATGTATAGAGATATGAACTGATATCAGACAACCCTACATATGACTACTTTTTATATTTCTATATGATTATCATACATATATCTGCCATATAGGACAGCTGTTTTACATATATATACATATATATATATGCATACATACATATATTATTTGTATTTATTTTTTTATTCATTCCATAGCATTTTAAACTCCTTTAAACATGTACTCTGTTAGTTTTCATCTTTGTATTCCAAGTTCTAAGCACAGTACCTTAATAAGTGTTGTTGAGATTGATTTTTTCAAAACATCTAACAACTGCCAGAGTGTATGGAGAGAATGTGTTTTGAGTATTTAAGGAAGGCAAGTCAAGGTTTAAAAATCATAAAGATATATTAGGAATGAGATATATTTCAAGGCAGTTACATGACATTACATTTATTTTCAGCAATATTAGAATTCCATTTTGGCCTTATACACTTAGCTACTGTGAGAACCTGCATAAGTCACTTAACTTTTGAATGCTTCAAGTTACTCAGTTTATTTTTATAGAAAGGGAATAATAGCAACACCTGACTTTCAGGATGTTTTGTTAGGGTATAATGAAATAATATTCTTAAAGTGCTTTGCTGGCTTTAAAAATGCTATATGAATGTTAACTATTATATTTATTTATTTAGTTAGTTTTTTTGTCCCAAATTCTGTCCCACCCTCTTCTTCCTCTTCTGCCCTTTGAGAAGACAAGAAACAAAATACCCATTTGACACAAGAAGTCATGCAAAATATATTTCCACATTAGCCATGTTGCTAAAAAAAATAAGAAAAATAAAGAAAGTAAATCTATATACTTCAATATATTCATTAGTTCTCTCTCTTTAGAGATAGAAAGCATTTTTTGTGAGGAGTACTTTTGGATTGTCATGGATCTTTGTATTGAGCAGAATGGTCATGACTTTTATTGTTGATCATCATTATAATAGTGTTGTTACTTTATACAAGATTTTCCTAGTTTTGCCTGTATGACTGCATTGGTTCATAAAACTCTTCCCAGGTTTTTCTGAAATTATCCTATTTTTTTGTATTGAGCAGAATACTTATGACTTTTATTGTTTTTTTTTTAGGTTTTTGCAAGGCAAACGGGTTTTTTATTGTTGATCATCATTATATTATTGTTGTTACTATCCCATTTGTTGATTCTTTTTCTTTTTTTAAAAAATTAAATTTAATTATTCCCCCCATTTTAAGTTCTGAACTTTCCCTCTCTCCCTCTCCACCCTGAACTAAAGAAGACCACCATTTGACATAGATTTATAAATATATGTAAAACTATATTATGTATTCACCTATTTATAAATTCTTCTTCTAGAGGTAGATAGCATTTTCATTCATAAGTCCTTTGTAGTTGATTTGAGTATTTATAATTCTTCTAATTTTCTTATGTTATCTCCTTTTATATTTAGTTCATGTAGCCATTTTGACCTTATCTTGGTAAATTATGTAAGCTATTAAGTCTATACTCAGTTTCTGCCATCTTGCTTTCCAGTTTTCTCAAAAAAAATTTTTAGCAAATAATATATTCTTATTGCAGAACTTAAATCATTATATTTTTCAAACACAAGTTAACTTTAATAACTTAACAACTGTGTGCTGTATGTCTGCTCTGTTCCATTAATCAACCTTTCTATTTCTTAGTCAATATTAGAGAGTTTTGATAGTTGATGATACTGCTAAACCTCCTTCCTTTACATTTTTTCATTAATTTCTTTTTCTTGACTTTTTGTCCTTCACATGAATTTTATTATTATTTTTTCTAGCTCAAGAAATACTTTTTTTTGTTAATTTAATCTAATTGGCACTATTTAAGTAGATTAGTTTAAGTAGGGTAGTCATTTTTATTATATTGGCTCTGCCTACCCATGAACAATTAATATTTCTCCAATTACTTAAATCTGACTTTATTTGTATATAAAGTGTTTTATAATTATGTTTATGTAGTTCCTGAGTTTGTCTTGACAGGTATACTACCAGGTATTTTATAGAGTTTGCAAGCATTTACAAGCATTTACACCAATCTAATGGAAGTGAGATGACATGACAGTGCTGTTTTAATTTATATTTGTCTAATTTATTAGTGATTTTTTTGATGGCTTTGATTTCTTCATCTGAAAACTGTTTATATTTGGCCATTTATCAAGGGGGCAACTGCTCTTATTTTTTCTTTATAAATTTGGTTCAGTTCCCTGGATATTTGAGAAATGAAACCTTTACCATCTTGATACAAATTTGCTACAAATATTTTTCCAGTTTTCTATATTCCTTCTAAGCTATTATAATTATTTATGCTCTATGACACTAAAGGAGAGAGATTAAAAATGAATTAGATACACTGTTTGGACTTATTTAGTTTGTAATTTAATAAAGAAGGGTATCAACTAGTTAATGAATCATTTTAGTGCTTTAGTGCTAGAGATCTAAAGAAAAAAGGAAAAACAAAAACAGTTCCTGTCCTTGAAAGTTGTATTTACTAATGTGAGGAGATAATGTGTACACAAATAGGGACAATATTCAGATTGAATGGAAGATAATCTTACAAGAGAAGGAAATATGAGGAAGTAGGCAGCAATTTTCCTTTTTGGTCTCCATGAATCATCATTTGTCTGAAATATAATAGGAAAGTTTAGAAGAATGGAGACTTCGGGCAGAGGAGGGAGGGAAGATAGTAAGCTCTATTTAGAAAATGCTGAATACGGGAATCCTTTAGGACATCTAGTTCAAGATGTCTATTAGGGAATTTTTAACATGGGCCTGGATATTTAGAGTTGGAAATTATCTTCAAGGAAATAACAACTGAAACCATGAAATGAGACTATATATAGAAAAAAACCAGGTCAGAAGACAAAGTTTTAAGGGTCACCAACAATAGGTAGACATGTGATGCTTGAAGGTCCAACAAAGGAGATTGACAAAGAATAGTCAGACAAGTAGGAGGAGAAGCAAAGAATATATTCATATACACAATTAGTCAATACTGGCCAATTATATGCCAAATACTATGAAAAACATGTACAGAAGGTAGCGATGAGATTCAAATAAATTACCAACCAGATTGCTGAACTCAACATACAATTAGGTATTGGTAAAAGGACTATAGAAATTCAGAGAAGATAGCAGCTACATTAAAATGTATAGAAGAGAAAAATTTAAGGTGCACTTTGAAGATGGGTAGAATTTTCATTAGACAAAGTTGCAGAAGGGGACATCCAAAGGAGAGCATTTTAGGAAGAAGGGATGCATTAAGCCAAATACAGTCAGACAAACCCACATAAACATCACATCCCCTGCTCATTACTAGTATGCAACATGGAAACTAAAAACTTTGTGAATATTCCTTTAAGAGGAAGGGATAAAATTTGCTTTTTAAGAGCCTTTGCATGGCCCTTCAGCTGGTTGTTATTTTGTTGACACCATAAGACGCCTGGTAAAAATGAGTTACAGAAGTCTTATTATGGGAGGGTATACTTCCTGCTGGCATATTGGATTCCTGGGTCAGCTATGAATTGTCCTGGAAATACCATGCTGAGGACTTAAGTGACTGACATGATTGAAGGGCACCAGCTATTATTTTTAAGAACTCCTGAAAAATAGAGGTAGGTGCAAAAATAGATGAATGTAGTGCCTGCAATCACAAATCAAAGAGGGATTCTAAAATGACAACACTAAAGATCTGCATGCATTTTACTTTAGTTTCTAAAAATATATGTACTATAACAAATCACTAAAAAATAATCTGTAAAAAAACAACCTTCCTTAAAATCAGTTTTTAAAGATCCTTTTCCTTCAAAATAATCAAATTTATAAGAGAAAAACTATTCTGAATTAGTCATTCAATGAAGGTCAATGATAGGCAGACATCTTTATTTCCATTAATTTTTTACTCTTTATTCTTAATACCCTTTAGCAAATTGCACAAATCTATCTTTGGCTTATGGTTAATAAAGGTAAGGGCAATTGTATTGGTTTGGAAAGAACTATAATAAGCCTACAAATACTTGAGTTTATAATCATTTTAAGCTGAATTCAGGCTACTCTCTTTTCCCCTTTCAGCTTACTTTTGACTCTCTGGACTTCACAATCATGAATTACCCTTGAAATTTCCTCAGCATGTGAACCTTCTCAGTCTGTAATACTCCTCTGCCATGCTGACCCTCTCCTTCCACTGGTGAGTTCCTTTGGAGAAGATTCATTTTGAGATTGGGCTTGGGTAGGTCATATTACCCCTCAGTTGTGCATTTGATTTTCTAGACTCTGCCACCTTGCCCTGGAGCAGATATCTTCTCTCCCTCCTCCCCTAATTCAGAGATAACTCTAAAGAAAGTCTTTCTAATGTTGTAGCTTATAATCTCCCACTGGTGTGTTTCTTCCATTGATTATTAATTGATATCAATTAGTCAGTCAGGTATAATTAGATTTTAATTAGAGTATTTACTAAGATATAAAAATAGCTGGTACAAAATATTCCCTCCCAAAATCTGGAATACACACTTCCACAAATACATACAGAGTTCAAGGGAGGTGGGAATCTGCTTAAGAGAACAGGATAATTATTCTCTTAAGAGGTAACTCTACTGGGGTAATAGCTGAGTTGCTAGAAGTCCTTTCTCTCTTGAAGTCTTCATGAAGTTCACTTTATCTGTAATATAGTTTTCTTCTGGGCTTTTTAAAGAATCCTGAAACTTCCTTTTTATCATTATATCTTGTTTGTCCTAATGTGGACTGTGATCTGCCACAGCTGTACCAGAGATACTTGCTAGGATGCCTATGGGAGGTCCAAAAACTTCTGACTTTTCTAAATTCACAAGATCTAGCTAAGGAGATGGAGGTTTTTCTCTATTCCTAAGTGATTCCTTTTCAAGGACATCACTGGACATCTTTAGACCTGGCCCACCAGTTTAATGCCTTAGCTCCTAATAGCTTGCTATTTTATCCAGAACCCAAAGGGTGTGATTGAGTCTCTTCAGCTAATTTCAATACATTTGCTGTGAGGTATCATCTCATTTCATTCCATGACTTTCACTCCTTCCAAATGGATTATGTGCCTTTTCACCTAGTTTAATGCCTATGATTGATCGATTTGATTCAATAGAGATGTTCTTACTTGATTAAAGTAATTAACTTTTGGTGGGGCTGGGGGTGATTGATTGTTTCAGTGGACCTTTACCCTCATATATATGCAAATATACAGCTCTAAAATTGGAAGGGACCTCAGAGACTGTCTATTCCAACCTTATCATTTTACAAATGAGGAAATTGAAGCCAGGGATATGAACTGATTTGCCCAGTGTCACACAGATAATGTCAGAGGCAATATTTTAAACCAGTTCCAGATTCCAGAGGCTTAAATAAAATGGGCTATATGCATATATCCATGGATATATATGTATACTTACACATCCATATATCTATTTTCATATATTCCCATCTATCCATATATATATATACATACATATATGTGTGTGTGCTATATGTTTATGTTTATCAGATATATGTGTGTATGTGTATGTGTGTGTGTGTATATGTGAGTGATTCACTGGAAAATAATGGTAATTGTTATTTTACAAACTCAGGTTTCATGCTAGCCAGATTTTCAGAAAAAGTATGATCTAGACCAATATGCTATTTACTATTTACTTCTTTGTCTTCAATGAAAGAATAATTTGAATACACTCAATAAATTTGTGGATGATGCCATTTTTACTGATGGCTGACAGTTGTTGGACAAACCTCCTGTCATAATTAGAACAATTTTAAGTCCTTAGCTAATCAAGGTGAGGGGAGCAGGATGTTTCAAACAAATCCCTTCCTTGTTGCTAATTGAAAGTCTAGAAGGTTTTAGCCTCAGACATTGATTGTAAGGCAGGAGCTCTGAAGGTTTTTTCCCTCTCCTGGTTGTTTTGCATGTTCTTTATTCAGAGGAAACCAAAGGAATATTGTGGAGGCTTGGAGAGATTTATACTTTTTTATTGTACAGCCTTGGTGGTAGGAGGCAGCAGGGTTAAGTCAACATATAACTATCTACATAATACAAGTTTGCTTATCAGGTCCCCAGGTTTCTAGTCTGTTTCTCCCACTCCATGTCCACCTTTCCATCCTCTTGTCCTTCAGTCTAACTGCAACCATTGTTCACCAGGTTTGCTGTACATCCTGGTTAGGTCTGCCCCCTAACCTGGACATTTATAGGTGCCTAGAGAGCAAATTCAGCATCATGTCAAATCTGAGGCTTATATAAATATCATCATATAAACAAGGTATGTAATCTGTACCCAGTTTCCATATAAGGACTATACATCCAGATTGATTATATAACTATTTTCTAAGTGAATGTTCAAATATGAACCTTACATCCAAACCACTGTGATCAAGGGAAATTCATATTCACAACCCAGACAAATGGTTTACCTTATATTATAGTATCAAAGAAAAACAGAATTTTATAACTGAAATGGAAAGTAGAGATCATTTACATCGTCTCTCAATCTCCATGTAAGGAATCTGAGTTACAAAGATATTATGTGCCTTATTCAAAGTTACATAGTTTGTGGCAAAACTAGGACTAAAGTGTAGATCTTTCGGCTCCTCAATTCAGGACTTTTTTCACAGAGTAGGTAGTCAACTACAGAGTATGGTATGAATGACCCCATCAGTTTGATTTCCTCCAAAATATTTTCTTTATTGATCTTCCATGGTTTCTAAAATTTTCATCATTAAAAGCTTAGTCTTTCAGGGAGTAAGCTGCTTTCTCCACAGATATGTGATGGAATGGAACTATTTTACCTAGGGGTACATCAACCCATCTATATCAGTTGAATCAATAAATCACTTTCTCAATTGACAATTATTTGATAAGTGCCTACAACATTGTACTAGGTTCTGGGGATAAAAAAAAAGAGGGAAACAATCCCTGATCTTAAGAAACTTATATTTTATCAAGGAAGACAGTATGTATATGTATCACTACTTCCTCTAGAGCCATTCCAAGTTGGCATTTGATGGTTGATGATCAAGGTGGATCTTACTCATAATAAGATTCAAAGTACTCTATAGGTCCTCATTTCTACAGTTATAACTCACTAGCCCCCAGTGGTGTGTTTCCCTTTAGTAGTCAACAAGTTGACATAGTGAGCTCAAAGCAAAGGCATTTACTGAGATGGCAAGATAAGAATAAAAATAAAATTTCCCCTTTATCTGAACCAGGGGACTAGGGGGTGGGGGGTTATTCTCACACAAATGTATCTTGAATTTATGAGAAAAGGGGCACACACATATAGAATACACTGGTAGAGTTGTACAGAATTAGGGACCATACTGAGATAGCCCTAGCAAATCATGCCTCTGATGCTACAGAACTCAATATATTGTTTCCCTTTCTCCAAGTCTCCTGGGCTTATCCCTCTCTGTAGCTCAACACCAGGGCTGACTCTCTTCTTGACTTACAGAGTTTACCTGTCTCAGAGTTGTTTCTTCCTCAATTCATTCTAGAGATTGTTATTGTTGTTTGTCCCTCATTTTTAAAGGGAAACAATGACATCATGAGGGTGATGTCTTGACTTGCAATGGAATTGTATTTAAGTGAGGCCTCCCTCTCTCCTCTAGTCATTTGAGTTCTGTGCAAAGACATAGGCCAAGACCACTGGTGGTAGCTCAGGATGACAAAACCTATCCAGTAAAGGTTAGGTAAAAATTGGAACAAAAGATGACCCTATTTACCATCACAAAGAATCAATCTGGAATGAGATTGGAGTATGGAGTATGATTTGAATGACACCATCAGTTTGATCTCCTCCAAAATATTTTCTTTATTTATCTTTCATGATTTCTAAAATTTTCATCATTAAAAGCTTAGTCTTTCAGGGAGTAAGTTGTTTAGTGTGTCCGACCAGAAAAGAAAATAATTGCTATTTACACTCACTCTGAGCCATCAGAACCCAAACAATGACTAGAAAGACCAGAACTGGGACTTCTTGTTTGGATTTAAAGGCTTAGTCAAGTAAGTTCCATTTGATTCACAATGGGTTTATTCAAAGTCTGTTTTTTCAGATGTCTATTTCAAGAAACTTTAAATGAAAACTGCATAAGACCAAGAGGGACAACTTGTTCAAAGGTCTGACAGGCAAGAACTAGAATGTTCTATATAGGGATGGCTAGGTGGCGTGGCTAAGTGGCACAGTGGATAGAGCATTGGCCCTGGAGTCAGGAGTACCTGAGTTCAAATCTGACCTCAGACACTTAATAATTACCTAGCTATGCGGCCTTGGGCAGGCCACTTAACCCCATTTACCTTGCAAAAATCTTAAAAAAAAATGTTCTATATAGCTGGCCAGTTTAATTAAAAATACAATGTGAGAAAGGTAGTAGAAAAACAAAATAAAGTAAATGGGACCCACATTTCCATGACCTTTAAATGCCAGGCTGAGTTTACATTTTATCTTAGAGGGGCCAGCTAGGTGGCACAGTGGATAGAGAACCAGCCCTGGAGTCAGGAGAACCTGAGTTCAAATCCAACCTCAGACACTTTAATAATTACCTAGTTATGTGGCCTTAGTCAAGTCACAGAAGCCCATTGCCTTGCAAAAACAAAGAAACAAAAAACTCTATTAAGAGATTCTTGAGTAGAATTGGGCAATGTGCTTTATTTGTTTGAAAGTAACTATGAGAAGGATGGATTGGAGACAGGAGACTTGAAAGGAGACCAATTATCTATTGACATAATCCAGGTAGCAAATAATGAAGCTAAGCAATGTTAGAGGTTATATGAATAGAGAGAAGAAAGGTGTGAGACCTTGTTGGGGGAGATCATCAACAAAACTGGGGAGTTGATAAATATCAAAGTCAAAGGGAAGGAAAATGGCAGAGTAAATGCAGGAATTCCTATAAGCCCTCCCCCAGATCATTCCAAATATCTTCAAATAATGTCTATAATTAAATTGTAGAGTGGCAGAACACACAAAAAAACTTAGTGAAACAATTTTCCAGTCCAAGACAACTTGGAAGATCTGTGGGAAAGGCCTGTTCCACTAGAATTCGAAAGGTCCTGCAGCACAGCTCAGCTGAGCAGAAGCAAACAGGCTCCAATAATCCAGAAAGAGTCCTCAGGATGCCCAAGTCCTTGGGGACACCTGGGTCCATGGCAACAGTGGCAGTTTCCATACTTCTCAGTCAAGGATTGCCAAGGAAAATTGGGAAGGGCAGCAGGAAAACTCTGCCACATCAATGTGAGCACAGAACCCAGAGGTGCAGCCCCAGCTCCCGGAACCAGAATTGGGCCTGTGGAACCATCAGATGGGGAACTGCCAGGCAGCTGTTTCCAGAGTGCTCAGCCCACCATTGGTAAGGGGCCCAGGGGAAATTGCAGAGGTCTCTCTGCTATACCAGGGACAGGAATCCATGGCTTTGCCCATACTTAGATCCAGGTTGCAGTCTGAACTACATACTGCCTCCTCACAGTTCCAGGGCAGTAGAAGGGCTTATAGTCATTCATTGAACAGAGAACAGGTCAGGAGAGCAATCAGAACCTCTCATAAGACCTTGAAGGAATTAAGGTCCCTGGGTGGGGGGTAATCTCTGAAAATAGCTACAAAAACTTCCACTCAGGTCATAGTCTGGGGAAATAAACAAACAACCAAAGAATAAAAATCTGATTATTTTAGTAATCCTGTGGAAGTCCTGTGGAAGATCAAAATACACACTCAAAAGATAATAAAGTCAAAGTTTCTGGGTCCAAAGCCTCCAAGAAAAATATGAATTAGTCTCAATTTATGGAAGAATATTTTGAAAAGCAAATAAGGGAGTAGAAGAAAAACTGGGAAGAAAAAAATCATGAAAACCAAGTCAGCAGCTTGGTGAAGGAATTACTAAAAAATACCCAATAAATTATCTAGCTATGTGGCCTTGGGCAAGCCACTTAATCCCATTTGCCTTGCAAAAATCTAAACAAACAAACAAACAACCCCCCCCCAATAAAATAGCATTTTAAAAAATCAGTTTAATCAAATGGAAAAAGCCGTCCAAAAGTCCAATGAGGAGAAAAATACCTTAAAAAGCAGAATTGGCCAGATGGAAAAGGAGATACAAAAATGCGCTGAAGAAAATAACCCCTTGGGACTTGCTCATTCCATCAGTGCAACAATTGGGAACAATTTTGGGCTGTCTGCAAAGGAGAGTGCCATCTGTATTCAGATAAAGAGGCATGGAGTTTGAATAAAGTTCAAGGACTATTCCCTTTAATTTAGGAAAAAAAACATATCTTATTGTCTGATCTTGTTACCTCTTAGACTTCTTGTCTCTTCCTTAAGGATATGATTTCTCTCTCATCACACTCAATTTGGATCAATGTACAACACTGAAACAAAGTAAAGCCTGACAGATTACTTTAAGTGGGGGTGGGGTGGGGGAGGGAAGTTAAGATTGGGGGAAAATTGTAAAACTCAAATAATATCTTTAATAAAAAAAGAAAAAAGAATGTTAGCTCCTTGAGGACAGGTACTGATTCATTTTTAATTTGTAAATTAATAAAAAAAAAAGCAGTTATTAAATTCTTATAAAGTGATGCTGTACTAAGTGCTAGAGACACAAAAAAATGCAAAAGTAGACCTTGCCCTCAAGGGGCCCATATTCTAATGGGGGGGTTTGAACCATATGTAAATAAGTAGGTCAGGTCAAGTCAACATGGTTGGGGACATAAACTCATAACCTAAGAGGGGAGATAACATATAAACTATGTGCAGAAAAGATATAGACTGGATAAATTAGAGATACTCAAAAGAAGAAAGACACTAGTCCTGAGGGAAAGGTCAGGGAAAGACTGCTTCTTGTAGGTATATACAAGATGGTAGAAGGGCAGGGTATCCCAGCACCTAGCACATAGTAAACCTATAATAAATCCTTATTGATTGAGGAGGGTTGATCCAATTCCCCCTCACCAGATATCTGCTGGGTGTCTCCAAGTAGATACAGAATAGGCAATTTAAACTAAAGAGGTCTAATACTGAACTTTAAAAAAAAATAAATTGTTTAAGTCTTTTTAAAAAAAAATAAAGAAAATAATACCTTCGAATGTAGAATGGAGGAAAGGGAAGCTGATGAATTTTTGAGAAATCAAGAAACAATAAAACAAACCAAAAGAATGAAAAACTAAAAGAAAATGTGAAATATCTTACTAGAAAAACAACTGACCTGGAAAACAGATCCAAGAGAAATAATTTTAAAAATGATTGGACTACTTGAAAATCATGTTCAGAAAAAGGATTTGGACTTCATTTTCCAAGAAATTCTCCAAGAAAATTGCCCTGATATCCTAGAAACAAAGGGTAAAATAGAAATTGAAAGAACCCACCAATCACCTCCCGAAAGAAATCCCAAAATAAAAACTGAGAGGAATATTATAGTCAAATTTCAGAACTCCCAAGTCAAGGAGAAAAATATTACAAGCATCCAGAAGGGATTTTGTAGAGTCAGGATAACACAAGATTTAGTAGCTTCTACATTAAGGGCTCATAGAACTTAGAATATGATATTCCAGATGGTGAAAGAGCTTGGATTACAACCAAGAATCAACTACCCAGCAAAATTGAACATATCTTTCAAGGGAAATAGGGGACATTCAAACTTTCCTGAGGAGATGACCTGAGCTGAACAGAAAGTCTTAAATGAAACATAGAGAGGGTAGGTGGGAAGGGCAAATTATGAGAGACTTAATGATGTTGAAGTGCTTGTATCCCTGCATGGGAAGATGATAATGATATGAGCCTTCTCATTTATTAGTGCAGTTAGAAGGAACAGATATAGATAAAACACAAGAGGAAGTTGAATTTTAAGGAATAATATATTAAAGACATGGAGTTAATGGCTGAAAAAGAAATGTATTGAGAGATAGGGAAAGGAGAGGTAGAATGGGGTAAGTTATTTCACATAAAAGAGGCAAGGGAAAGCTTTTGCAATGAAGTGGAAGAGTGAGTGAACCTTTACTCTCATTCAGAGAGGAAATAACACTCAGAGAGGAAATAACATAAACACAAAAATAGAAATCTATTTTACCCTAGAGGAAAATAGGAGAGAAAAGGGAGGCAGGGCACAGGGAGAGGGAGGGAGGTATAGGCAATATGAGGGGGGTTTGTGGGAGACAGTAATCAGATACAACACACTTTTGATGAAGAACAGGGTGAAAGGAGAGAAATAGAATAAATGGGGGTGGGCGAATAGGATGAAGGTAAATACAGTTAGTAATAGCAACTGTGGGAAAAGTATTGAAGCATTTTCTTTGATGGACTCATAATGAAGAATGCATGATGGTGTCTGAATACAGACTGAAGCACACTTTTTTCCTCTCACTTTATTTTTCTTGAGATTTCTTTTTTCTTTGTGGTGGGGGAGGAGAGGAAGGATTGTATTTACTTTTGCAATATGTCTATTGCAGTAATGTGTTTCATATTTTTAACCTACACAAAGTAACTTGCTTTCTCAATGGAGGAGTGAGGTAGGAGGAAGGGAGAGAATTTAAAACTCAAGTTTTTCGAAGTGAATGTTGAAACTTGCTATGGCATGTAGCTGGAATAAAAAAAATAAAATAAGACAAACATAAGAAAGGAACTTAATTGATTAAAAAGTAAATAAAATGTCCATATACTTACGACTGAAAGAAATTCAGAGGTGAGGAGAGAATCAAGTCAAAGAAACATCAGTTTTGAAAATGTAGGTACCAGGAAGGTAGTGGTTCTATCAATAAAACCAGAGATATTTGAAGAAAGTTGGAGAGAAATATAATGGTACATTTAGGCATGTTGACTTTGAGATATCTATGGAACATCCAGGTGGAGATGTCCAGCAAGTGATATGGAACAAAAATATATGTATATACACATATATATTGCTTAGTCTTCTTTGCCTTTTGATTTTATTTTCATTTATTTATTTGTTTGTTTGTTTATTTATTTATTTGTTTGTTTGTTTGTTTAAGTTTTTGCAAGGCTATGGGGTTAAGTGGCTTGCCCAAGGCCACACAGCTAGGTAATTATTAAGTGTCTGAGGCCAGATTCGAACTCAGGTACTCCTGACTGCAGGGCTGGTGCTCTATCCACTGCTCCACCTAGCCACCCCTTTGACTTTATTTTTTAAATAACATTTTATTTATTCTCCTAATTACATATAAAAGAATTTTTTAATAATCACCTTTTTATTTTTTGCTCAATCTTCTTTGAAAGACTGGTAAATTATTCTTTCTTGACTAACTTTAACAGCAACAGTAACAAAGACTGCCATTTAAATAAGCTTTAAGGTTTGAAACTAGCTTTGCATTATTATCTCATTTGTACTTCCTAACTCTATGAGCCAAATATTATTATCCCTATTTTATCTGAAATATTAATGTAAATGACAGCAGCACTAAAAAACAATTAAAATATTATGAATTAAAATGATCAATCTCTCTTTTAGGGAATGGTAAGGAAACATTTTTCTCCTCTAGTAAAGAAGTAGAGACTGTTGATGTGCAATGGGACATACCCTGTCAGATGCAGTCACTCTATCAATTTGCTATTTAAAAGTTTTGCTTTGTTACAAGATGGGATTAATGGGGGAAGAAGAAGGGTGAGTAACAGGGAAATAATTCTTGTGTAAAAACAAAAAGTAGCAATAAAACTTTTAAATATTTCACTATAGTTTGATAAATTGGTTTTCATATATTCTGTCCTCTCCCAACTTCAGACATAATCCAAAGATTTACTTGTTTTCCTCCTCCTCCTTCATTCCATTCAATCTCATTCCGTATATCCCCCCAAAAAGTATCAGATATAAATTTTAAAAGGCAATGTATTTCAGTGTGCGATCCCATCCAACAGATATAGCACAAGAATTTCTGTAAGGACTTCTACTGCTGTAGGCTATATGAAATGACTTTTTATGATTCCTCTGCCTGCAGTAATGCTCTAGGTGATAAACTGTTTAATGCCTTAAGACAAAGAAATGTGAATTATTATATGTACAAAATTTATATCTGTTAGAACCTCATTTCCTACAAGGAGCATCTACTAAGAGTCACCAAGCAAGGACTTTGTCAAGGATGCAAAGGATGCAATAAAGGATAGCAGGTTTAAAAAGTAGTACTAAAAGAACTGTGGATCCAAGGAGACAAGAGCAACTATAGGCAGAAAAGTGCCTGATAATCTTGTTAGAAAACAGTCATGATATCCTGAACCCAAGAATCCTATCTGGGTCTTAATATTTCTATAAAGAAGCAAGAACTTTAAGTCATTCATCCATCTGTTCCAGTGTTTCTCAAATTTCACCACAGAGAGTTAGAACTGCAAAGAAGTAAATATACTTTTCTGGGGAATTAGAGAAATAGGAAGGGAATTAAATCATAACTTCCTTGGAGACATAGAAAATATAAGCTGTTTTGCATAAGGGCACAGAAAATGTTTTCACTCTGATTCCTTTCGTTGTTTCCAGTTTTAATTGAACCTTTTGCTGTTGAATTTTCGAGTATCTGGTATGCTTACCAAGAGAAGTAACTTAGCAGGTTAGACTTGGGCCTTTAATTAGTTATTATCCTTAAAATAATCATAGTAAAATCTGAGAGTAGTAAAGAGATGACACATAGGATTCTCTGAGCAGTTTTAGCTCTGCCAAGAATTTTTTCAGAAATGATATTCCCCGGGTGGCTAAGTGGCCCTGGAGTCAGGAGTACCTGAGTTCAAATCTGACCTCAGACACTTAATAATTACCTAGCTGTGTGGCCTTAGGCAAGCCACTTAACCCCATTGTTTTGCAAAATAAGCCCTTAAAAATAAAAAAAAAAACCAGAAATGATATTCTCATTCTTGGGATAATACTTTATGTGTTCTGTAAAATCATTATTATTGTATACTTAATTTAGAAAAATAATGACAATAAAATATATCTGTTTATAAACTACATTATAAAGAATTATCAGTTTATAAAATAGCACAACTTTTTATCTAATACCTGTACCACCAGGAATATTTGTCTATTCTCATTAATTTTCTTCTTCTTTGGTTACAATTAATTTACAATTTACAATTGTACATTGTACAATTGTAAATGTACAATGTACAAATTACAATTCACAATCAATTTACAATTGATTTGCTTTTTATTCAGTTCCATCTGACCAAAAGCTTAATGTGTTTCCAGTCTTATATTACTCAATGGGGCTACAAAGACAAAAGTGGAACAGTTTGTAGTTACAAGGAGCTTTCATTCTATTGGGTGAGAATAAACCATGTACATGTCTAAGTAAATGTAAGGTAATTGGAGAGAAAACACATTAATGAGTAATGGGGCAAGAGGAGGGGGGGAATGGATGTAGCATCAGAAAAGGTTTTATGGAAAACTTGGCACCTGACCTGGACCTTGGAGCTGGGTGATAAAATAGTCAGGAACGCATTTAGTGTTTGGGGCATAGTTTAAACCAAGGAGTAAGATTGGGAAATGGAAAGTCAAGTTCCAGGAGCAGGTGATTGGAACATAAAGTTGAAAAGGAATGATATGAGATAATGTTGGAAAATTATGGAAAATTGTGGAAAGTTTTAAATAGCAGACTCTGAAGTTTGCATTTTATCTTAGAGGTAAGAGGTAGTAAGTGAATACTTTGGAACAGGAATAATTACTATTACAAATCTATTTTTTCCCAACTGGGTGGAAACCTGCATCCACGTTTACCAATTAAGAAGTTATTACAGTAACCCAGAGAAGAGATGATGAAAAATTGAACTAAGGTATTGGCTCTGTGAGTTGGAAAGAGGCAAGGATAATTCAGAAGTTATACAATGGAATAGCTGGAAGGATCATGGTATCTTGAGAAAAATAGTAATGTTTGTAGGAGAGCTAGATTTAGGAGATGATGGAAGTTGGGGAGAAATATAACATATTTTGGTTATGTTGAGTTTGAGATATCTATGAGACATTCAGTTGGAGATGTCTAACTGGTAATGTAAGACAAATACATATTGACAACAAGGTTTGAGGAAAAGCTGTTTGGAGGGAGAGAAAATGAATTTCATTTAGACAGTTTGAGTTTCTGAGACCTTTGGGACATCCATGTGGAGGCAATTGGTCCTGTGGGACTGTAATTAGGAGAGAGACAATAGAATAGGATATAGGTCTGGGTATCATCTACAAAGAGATAATTGAATTTATGATAGTTGATGGGAAAATGAGAAGAAACAAGAGACAAAAGTCCAGGAAATAGCTTTAGGATACAGACATGGTAGAAATTGGAAAATGACTATCAAAGGAAGCTGAGAAGTATTCAGCCTAGGAATAGAACTAGGAGAGAGCAATATCACAAAAGCAGAGTAGAGAGATACAAAGGAGAAGAAAGCAGTCATTTATGTGAACAGCTGTGGAGAGGTTAAGAAGGATGATGATGGGAAAAAAGGTTATGTGATTTAGCTATTAAGAGATTGTTGATAACCTTGAAATCAGTTTATATTGAGTGGTGAGGTAGGAAGACAAATAAGAATTGAGTAGGGGGTGAAAGAATGTAGGCCTAGAGTTTGCTTTTATTAGAGAAACTTGATATGGGATGATGATTTTCTAATTTTTCCAATTATTCTTGGTAATTATGTGCTAAGTTGTGTGGCTAGTTTAGGGACTTTATCACCACTGTCTTTTGGACAGGCTTGAACCTGGGACAGAGACATAAGGTCCCAACCATGAAGTATGGCAGAGTGCTAGCACCTTCCATAAAGTTGAAGATATTGTAGGGATGGTCAGTCTGTCTAACTGACAGAATGACCCAAGACAAAAGGGAGCATACTCAAGAGGATGGCACTTTCCTCCTCACCTCCACCCTGTGATATAAATATGATCTCTCTTGGTAAGATTATAATAAATTATTGGTGTTTCATGAGGGCTCCCTTCCCTTCCAATATCTCCAGGAATAACTCCTCTACTCATTTCCTTCTCCACTCTTGAAGGAAGACCTGCATAGGAAGAAAGGGTCAAAGTCCTCCAGGTGCCAGAGCAGGTGACAATAAATAGCCACTTTCTCCAGTGCTAATAAGATCTCTCATCACACTTTCACTTATGGCAGGAACCCTAATCCTTTGGGGATCCTAAGATTCTGGCACTGCTTCAGAGTTTTTTCCATTTTCAGAAAGGTGATAGGCTACTAGAGTGTATATCTTGGAAGGGAGACTATGCCTTGTTTTGGGGCCTCTCAACTTCAACCCCTTATTTCTTTGGTCCAGATAGGAGCTCTCCCTTGTAATGGGAGGTTTAAGAACTGGAGGTCAAAGCCCTTCTCATTACTTCTTCTAATATAGGTTTATATGAGAGGCTGGGGAAGAGTATATTTCTGACTTAGAATCCCACTGGTTCCTATTGGCCATTGATGGTGCTGGATGAGTCTTCTTTTTAGGTGGCACAGATACTCTGAATATTGGCAATTCATCCTCTTCTGCCTATGTTCACCCCTTTTCTAACTCCCAGACTTTGGAAAGGCCAGTTTGGTCATATCTAAATTGTTCCAAGGACAAAACCCTTCCTGGCAGTCCTAATTAGGGCTCTACCAATTATCCAATCATATCTACATTTTTAAAAAGAGCAAATCTCTAATTGGTGGAATTTCAGTAAATTGAAAAAAAAGCAAGATGAAAAAGTTCAGGATTGTGGTGTGAGATATTTGGGTGCAGTGGAGCTGCTGTTAGATAGGCAAGTCCAACTTGGATATCAAGTCTTCTAAGTTCTTGTTTTTCTTGTTTGTTTGTTTTTTTAATTTTTTGCAAGGCAATGGGGTTGAGTGACTTGCCCAAGGTCATACACTGTTTATATCAAGCTAATCTATGTTTATAGAGTATATACAAATATATGTGTGTATATACATATGTGTATTTATTTACAGACACTTATGTATATATTTATATGTACATTTACACACACTCTCTATAAATACAAATTAGCTTGGTCAACAGTACTCTGTTTTGAGAGGCAAATTGGTATAGTGGATAAAGACCCAACCTTATCCCTTATAGGGCCCCTCCAAGATGGCCAGGGCGCCCCACCACCGGACCACGCGCTGACCGCTTCTCCTTGTCCGTCCTTCCCGCAGGCCCGCCCGCGCCGCGCTCCCTGCAGGACGCATGCGGCTGTCAAGGTGTGGGCCTCCATCATATGCTGACCTTGGCAAAGCTGCCAGAGATATTTTCAACAAAGGATTTGGTTTTGGGTTGGTGAAACTCGATGTGAAAACAAAGTCCTGCGGTGGAGTGGAATTCTCATCATCAGGTTCATCTGATACAGACACCGGTAAAGTTTCTGGAACTTTGGAGACCAAATATAAATGGAGTGAGTATGGTCTGACTTTCACAGAAAAATGGGACACTGATAACACTCTGGGAACTGAAATCGCAATTGAAGATCAGATTTGCCAAGGTTTGAAGCTAACATTTGACACTACCTTCTCACCAAACACAGGAAAGAAAAGTGGCAAAATAAAGTCTTCTTACAAACGGGAATGTATAAATCTTGGCTGTGACATTGACTTTGATTTTGCTGGACCTGCGATTCATGGGTCAGCCGTTTTTGGTTATGAAGGCTGGCTTGCTGGCTACCAAATGACCTTTGATAGTGCCGAGTCAAAGTTAACAAGAAACAACTTTGCAGTGGGCTACAGGACTGGAGACTTCCAACTGCACACCAGTGTCAATGATGGAACAGAATTTGGAGGTTCAATTTATCAGAAAGTATGTGAGGATCTGGATACTTCTGTAAACCTTGCTTGGACATCAGGCACCAACTGCACTCGCTTTGGCATTGCAGCCAAATATCAGTTGGACAGCACTGCTTCTATTTCTGCAAAAGTCAACAATTCTAGTTTAATTGGTGTGGGTTATACTCAGACCCTGAGGCCTGGAGTGAAGCTTACGTTGTCTGCCCTGGTGGATGGGAAGAGCATCAATGCTGGAGGTCACAAACTTGGGCTTGCCTTTGAATTGGAGGCTTAGTACAATCAAAGAAAACCGTGGAGAAAGGATTGCTAGCAGAAGATTTGGCCTTAAAATATATTTCCAATGTGACCAGCAGGCTTTTTTTTTTCTAAGAGGGATGATCTAAACAAGGGATGATCCAAAAAAAGAGCTGTATTTTAAATATTTAGACAGTTACTTGTTGGTTTCTAGTTAAATTGGTTACCTATCTAGTTACCAATGCTGTAGTAGTACAGTCACCTATACATTATTTAAATGTATTTAACTGTTAAATGGCGCTACCCACCAATAATGAAATAGACCTTTATGAAAACTGAAAAAGAGTTCCCTTTTACCAATAAAATTATAGATTCGGTTAAAAAAATCATTCCAGTTCTCTAAGAACAAAAGAGTCAGCCTAACAAGAATGGCATAGTCTCCTTATTCAGAATCCTATGGACAAGCATTTCTAGGTTCTCACGATATAGTTCAAGGGTCTGAGTGTGTAGGATGGGAATGAAATAGAGAGATACAACTTAGTGAAGGCAGGGCCAACTATTAAGATGTCAATCAACTTTCCTTCTGTAGAATTAACCTAAAATGACTGTAGCACACAAGGGAGAAAGTGAAGGCCACTTAATTCTCTGGGTCTCCATATCCTCATTTATAAAATGGGAGGATTGGACTGATGCTTTATAAAGTCCCTCCTTTCTCTAGATTTATACCCAATTACCCACTTACAGTCATAGAATGTTGGGACTGGGAAAGACCTCAGTCTTTAAGCTTCTTCCTTCATTTTACAGAAAAGGAAATTTTGTTAGCAAAGTAAACTGACTCCTCAAGATCACATAGCTAGAAAGTGGTAGAGTTAGGACCCAAACCTATGACTTCTGATTCCAAGTCCAATACTTTTCTCACTATATCAGTAGGCAACCAGGTAGTGGATAGAGTATTGGATCAAGAAGATCTGAGTTTAGATCAGACCTCAGACATTTTCTAAATGTGTGACCTTGGGGAAATCCTTAACCTCTGTCTGCCTCAGTTTCCTCAACTGTAAGATGGGGACAATAATAGCCCTTACCTGCCATGGTTGAGGTGTTAAGAAAATATCTTTAAAACTCTTAACACAGTGGCTGACACAAAAAAGGAAAAAAACCCAACAAATAATGGAACAGATATGAGAAAATGGGCATTTTAATGCAATGTTGATAGAGCTGTGAACTTGTCTAACTATTCTGGAGAACAACTTGAAGTTATATCTCAAAGCTATTAAACTTTGACCTAGCAATCTGACCCAACTATGAGGTCCATACCCTAAAGAGATCAAAAGAAGAGAAAACCTACCCTTAATGAGACAACTTTAACCTCTTTTCATTTATGAATTTCATATTATTCCTTTTATTCACTCTGAGGTTATCTGGTCTCTTTTTAGAAATGAATAGAATGTTTTAATCTTGAATCCTTTTGAATTATGTTTGATCAATGTGTGAATCATTTCCAAGTCTTTCAAAGTCTATTATCTTTATAATATTACTATAAATTATTACTATATTATTACTATATTACTATAAATTATTCTTTTTAAAAATTCTTTATTGATATTTTATTTTTCTTATTACAAGTTTTTCAACATTCATCCACATGTATATTATGTTACACAATTTTCTTCCATCCTTCCTTCCCACCCCAATCTCCTCAATGACAAACAGTCTAATGAATATTGTATAAGTACACTTGTGTTTAACATGTTTACATATTAATCAATTTCTGTATGAGGAATTAGGACTAAGGGAAAAGAAAGAAAACCACGGGAACAAAGGAAAAACAAAAGAGAAAAATTTTAAAAGTGAACATGGTGTTCTTTCAGATTCTGTAGTTTGTTTTTTGTTTTGTTTTTTAATTCATTTGTATGTCAATGATGCTGTCCATAACAGGTCTATGAGGGTTGTCCTAGCTCTCTGAACAGTTGAGAAGAGCTGCATTCATCAAGGCTGATTAACTCACAATCTTGTTGTTAATATGTACAATGTTCTTTTGGTTCCCTCACTTCAGAATCAGTTCCTTTAATTCTTTCTATGCTTCTCTAGAGTCTGACCATTCATAGTTTCTTATAGAACAATAGTACTCCAAAACATTCATTTACCATAACTTGTTCAACCATTTCCTCAATTCCTAATACTTTGTTATCATACAAAGAACTTCTATGAATATTTTGGAACATATGGGACTTTACCCATTTTTTATGATTTATTTTGGATATAAGCCTAGCATTGGTATTGCTGTCAAAGAGTATAATCATTTTTATTGCTCTTTGGGCAAAGTTACACATTGTTCTCCATAAATTATTCTTTTGGTCCTTCTCTTTTTTTACTCTGTATTAGTTTGTACAAGTTTTCTCAGGTTTCTATGAAACCATTCTTTTCATCATTTCTTATAGGATTGTTCCACAATTATTTACCATAACTTGTTCAACCACAAAAAGTTGCTATAAATATTTTTGTATATATATGTATATATGGATCATTTTCCTCTTTCTTTGATAGCTTTGGGTTATGAATCTCATAGAATTGTTGAATCAAAGGAATGGGTAAAGGAGAAGGGAATTTGGAACAGAAAGTTAATAGAGCAGGTAGAAGGAGCTTTTATAGTTGAAGCACAGGAGAAAGCTGAATTTGAAGATAAAATATGGTGTCAAAATGGAGTCAATAGAAAAAAAGGGAAATGGAATGGGAGAAAGAAAAAGGAGAGGGGGAATAGTCCAAGATAGTTCACATAATAAGATTTTTTTTATTACAATGAGCTATTGCAATGATATGGAAGTGGGGAGGCAAGGGGGAATGAGGGAACCTTTGCTCTCATCAGAGGTGGCTAGGAGAGGAAACAGCATATATACTCAATGGGGTATAGACATCTGGAGTAAGAAGGAGGGGGGAGCAGGGGGAAGGGGTGGGGATGTGAATAAACGAGGAGAGGATGGACCATGGTGGGAGATTGGTCATATATAACACATTTTCTTTTTTACTTCCTGCAAGGGGCTGGGATTGGAAGGCCTGCCCAGGACCATAGGGACAGTTGGATGCTGGGCCTAAGGGGTGGTATGGGGGCTCAGGGCTTCTTGGCCCCAGGACCAGGGATCTGTCTGCTGCACCACTCAGCAACCCTACAGCACAGTCAGAGTGAAAGGAGAGAGAAAATATAGTACATGGTAGTGGAGAAATAAGAAAGGAGGGAGTTGTGATCAGCAATGGCAACGTTGGAAAAATATGGAAGAAACTTTTGTGATGGACTTATCATAAAGAATGTGATCCACCCATGACAGAGTTGTTGGTGTTGGAACAAAGACTGAAGCACATTTTTTGTTATTATTATTTGGGGGAGGGTGCAGGGCAAGTGGGGCTGGGTGGCCTGCCTGGGGCCACATAGCAGGGTGATCTTTGGGTGTCTGGGGCCGGATTTGGACCCGGGTGCTCCTGGCTCAAGGGCCAATGCTCTGCCTGCCACCCAGCCACCCCTACTATGATTACTATTTTATTTTATTTTGGGTCTTTTTTTTTCTTCTTTTTGGTTTTTGCAGGGCAGTGGGGATCGGGTGGCTTGCATGTCACATGGCTGGGTGATTGTTGGGTTTACGAGGCTGGATATGGGCTCGGGTGATCATGGCTCCAGGGCTGGTGCTTCGTCCATTGTGCCATCTGGCCATACCTACAATTATTACTATTATTTTTTTTTATTTTAATTTTTTTCTCTCCCCTTTACTTTTTTGCCCAAGCAAGTCTATATTCATGGGGGGGAGGGGTATTTTGTTTACTTGTAAACAAGAATATTTCATTAATGTAAAAAAACATTTGTACAAAATGAGAATAAAAATAAATTTAAAATAAAAAAAAGTTATGCAGTATAAAGTAGAGGTAATCTTAGAGAGGAAGACTCTACTATCTCAGGGAGCCTAGGAAATGCCTCTTGTAGATGGTTGGTTTGAATTGAGCATTGAAGGGAATCAAGAAAATCAAGTATTCCAGACCCGGGTGATAGCCAGTAAAAATGCAGGCTTGGGAGATTAGATATCATTTGTGAGTAACAGCAAATAGATCAGTGAACTTAATAAAGTGCATGGAGAACAGTAAAGTGTAAATAGACAGGACAAGTCTGGTGGGATAGTAGAGGGAAGGTGTAAAGATCTTTAAGTGTCAGAGGACTATTAATTTTATCCTGGAGGTGATAGGAAACAGCTGTGTTTTTTAAAGTAGAGGGAGTGACATGGACAGTCTTATACCTTAGGGAAATCATGTTGACACCTGAGTGAAAGATATATTGGAGTTGGGAGAGGTTGAGATATTGATATCAATTAGAAGGCTATTGTAATAGTCCTAATAAGAGGTGATGAGAACCTTTAGTACTAAAGTGGTGGCTATGTGAATGGAGAGGAGGAAATACAAATATGGGAGATATTATGAAGGTGAAAACAATCTGATTGGAAAATACTACTTTAAGCCAAAGGAAGAACCATGTCAGATCAGAGTCAGAAAGGTTTGGAGGATAGAGAAGAATGTTCTTCCTGGTACCCTTCAAGTCATATAATTGATATGACTGCTTTATTATACCCCTGTGAAAAGTTACCTTAAATCACACTACAACATCAAATCTGTGGGTATAATGATTTAGATATTGGTCAAATGTTAAAAATTGAAAAAGAAAGCAATATTGTGTGTAGAAATGAAATGAAGAGCCCACCCTTGTGACACTGGGAAGAGACTTTTTCACAAAGCTATCAAGATATCCCAGTTTGCACTCTGGATTCTGTGGACAGGACTGGTTTTTATATACTTTTTGCACAACCTGTTATCATGTGGGCATTTACCAGGCTCTTTTTTTGTGGTGCTATGGAACTCAACCCAAATAATCCCCAGCACTTCCCTTGAAGTTTCTCATATGCCGTGTCCTCTGACAAGAGAAATCACTAGGGGTTGTGAAATAGAGTAAGAGTTCTAGGCTTTTGCATCCTAATGCACTAATCAGTTTCTGACAGCTTGGATAAAACCCTGGGAAGCAACCCTATTGGGCAGAAGGTAACTCTGCTTATATTAAAGTAAGACCTAGAGGTAGCTAGAGGAGTGAATAGAGCATTGAAATGGAATCAGATAGACCGGAGATTAAGTCCTGCCTCAGATTCTTACTAGCTGTGTGATGCTGGGCCAGCCACTTCACTTCTGTCTGCCTCAGTTTTCCTCATCTGTAAAATGATGATGATGATGATGATAATAACAACACCTACTTCCCAGGGTTGTTGTGAAGATCAAATTGAGATAAAAGTTCTTAACACGTTGACTGGTATGTGACATACATACTTAGTTCATAATGTCCACAACTGTGCAAAAACAAATTGCTTAGATTTCATCTTCCTTTTTCATCCTCCCTTCTCAACATTTGGAGGACATTACTACCTTTAGATGGTGCAATCTGACTATAAATTACACTTTATATTGCTTTAGATCAGGAGTGGGGAATGTTTGGCCCATAGGTAGTATAAGGCCCAAGAAATGTCTGACACTGCCTTGACAATTGTAGATGGGACTCAAAATTCAATAATAAAAAAATTAGGGCTGAATTAATTAAATGTTTGATCAAATGTAGCAGGTTAATTTTTAAGTTTTGACCCTTGGCAGAATAAAAGGTTCTCCAACCCTGCTTTAGATGAAATACTTCACTCAAAATAAAAGGCATATTTAAAGAGTCAAAATTAAAGCAATTAAGTATCGTCTTTGAAAAACCTGTGAGGTGAAACAGATATTTTCCCCATTTTACTAATTAGGAAACTGAGGCTTAGAGAGGTTACATGATTTCCACAGTCACACTGTTTGAAGTGTGACTTCTGAATATTAGTTTAGTGTTCTTATTGCTCTGTACTTCCTAAGGGCAAGCTTCTTTCCCCATCTACCTGCTCCCCCAAGAAAATAAGAAAACCCTTTCTGCTTTCTCTGTCAGAAGGAAAGTCCATGTTATCTGGAATATTATCTTATGAAGTATCCATGCCATGTTGAAATTCCCAATAATTGGTTATCAAGCTGCTTCTTGTAAGAATGATTGTTGATCTGCTGGAGGTATCATAGAAACTCAAGAGAAGATGGTTAATGAGTTTTATTGCTTTTACTGATAAAACTAATGATTACAAATTAGTTATAAAACAAATGACATAATATTATTCTGAAATTGCCCAACTTTACTCTAATAGGGACATATCTGAAGGAAAAAATTGTTTTTCCCTTAATTAAGGCTTCTGACCTCAAGGATGGGGCTGTTTGAAGTTCCTAGGATTTCAATTCCTATGAATATAGGAATTGGCATAGGCTGTGCCAATGGGACAAAGAGACTTTTGAGAAGAATAAGGAGCCCTGTTATGATTTTGTCCAGAATCCTAGAAGTCTAGCATGTTCTTAAGATCCAACAGATCGAGTACCTGGGTTCAAAGCTGGTCTCAGACACTTAATAATTACCTAGCTGTGTGGCCTTGGGCAAGCCACTTAACCCCGTTTGCCTTGAAAAAACCTAAAAAAAAAGATCCAACAGATCAAAAAGAGATAAAATGGAGCAGGAATAAACATCTGATAGTCTTCAAACATGTCTGCCCAACTCATGTTAGCTTGAGAGAGAAGAGAGTGAACATAAATCTCTGAGTAGACATCTCCTCCATTACTTACCAAAAGATATGAACCTAATCTCTGGATTATATATATAAATTGTACTTTCCTTTTTTCCTTTTTCCTTTGCTAATTGTTTCATTCTCAATTAAATGTTTTTGTTTAGATGATTTTAGAGGTGCCTAGCTGAGCTTGGATGGGAGTTTGAGCCAAATGAGGCATATTTATCCAATATGCCCCATATTGAAGCTATGGTTCATGTGGGGAATCCAAAGGTGGGTGTTATCTGTGTTATGTTTGTATTCACTCTGCATTTTTTTCCCTAAAATTACTTAGAATCTAGAAATCTCAAAGCTAAAAGCCTTTAGGGGTTGTCTAATCTAACTCTTGTCCAAAGTGTAAATTTCAATGATTAAAAAAGTTTTATTGGGGTGGCTAGGTGGCACAGTGGATAGAGCACTGGCCTTAGAGTCAGGAGTACCTGAGTTCAAATCCGACCTCAGACACTTAATAATTACCTAGCTGTGTGGCCTTGGGAAAGTTGCTCCCATTGCTTTGCAAAAACTAAAAAAAAAAAAAAAAGTTTTATTAATGTATTTTTGTTTTCATATTATAAACAGTCACATTTATTCTCACTTTAAGAGGTTTCTTGTAACAAAGTAAACAGTTGAATACAATTAATACTACAGTGGTCTCATCTGAAAATGCATATAACATTTCAGATATGTAGCACCTCTTTAACCTCTCATTTTTGAATGAATGGAAAGCTATTTCTTTTCTTTTAGCCTTTACCCCAATGGAAAAAAAAAGAAAAACAAATTTCTTGTAATAAATAGACATAATCAAGCAAAACAAATTTCCTTAATGGCTTTATACAAAAGTAGATGTCTCATTCTGCTCTCTAAATTTAACAATTGTCATGTATAGCCTGTTTTATCATTGGTCTCCTATAATCATGAATAATCTTAGTATTGATTATAGTTCTTTGGCATTCAAAATAGTTTATATTTTCCAGTCATATCAGTCATGTCTGACTCTTCATGACCCCATTTGGAGTTTTATTAGTAAAGATAATGGAGGGTTTGTCACTTCCTTCTCCAGTTCATTTTTCATATGAAGAAACAGAGTCAAAAAGGGTTAAGTGACTTCTCCAGGGTCACACAGCTAGTAAGTGTCTGAGACTGAATTTTAATTTAGGAAGATGAATCTTCCTGATTCTAAGCCCGGTGCTCTATCCACTTTAGTACTTTAGTGTTGTCATTGTGTGTGTGTGCATGTATACATTTATATGTATTTCTTGTGATTCTTTTCATTTCATTGTTTATCAGCATAAAAGTCTTCAAAATTGTTTACTTTAAAAATATTAGTATTATAGCATAAATTGTTCTTATTGTCCTGCCCACTTCACTTTATATCAGTTTATAATAAATATTTTTGAATTTACAGTTCAGTCATGCTTCATCATGTTTATGTTTCAAAGTCCCAATCTCCTCCTCAATTTCCTTTAAGTGGATCTGGCCCATGCTTGAACATGTCCAATGAGAAGAAACTCCTTGCTTCTCTTGAGATAGTCATTGTTGTCATGTACATTTGTTACAAAGGACTTACTTATATTGTACCATAATTTATTTCCAATTACCAAAACTGGAATAGAGCATATAGTCCAATTACATTATTTAATAGTTCATCAAAGTTTCTTACTCATTGCAGAATTCTAGGATTTGTTAAATAATCACATGATCCAAATCCTTCCTGATTTTGTGGACTTTGGTCCTATCTCCTTTATTCCTTCATTTTTCCTAATGGAAGGTTTACCTTTTTAGATCCTAGGCAATGACTCTATCATTTCTTATTCTTTTCTTGTGCCCTCTTCTGAAATATCTTCAATTCTGTAAAATCTTCCTTTTTGCAAATGAATTATTATTGTAAAAATGAATATTAATAATTTTCTGCAAGAGTAAGGTACTTTAAAAAAGCACCTTTTCCCTCCTAATACCATTTGAAATCATGCTTAAAGGTTGAGAGGCATGATGAACTATACAGGCAAAATATACTGGTAAATGTTTCACAACCAACTCTCTGGGGGGGAAAAGGTATATACTGAACAAAAGTTTAATCTGCATTATTTGCACTTTCTTAAATTTAAACAATTAACAAAACAAATGAAGCCCTGATTTGTAGCATTTGCGGATTTCTGAGAGATAAAGGCTCACACTGAAAATTTAACAATTGGATCTCTTAAACCAATATGCGCCAACATGAACCTGCTGAAGCATACCATTATCTATAATTCTCTTCTGCTGAACCTGACAAAGGTTACATTTTATTCAGCTGGTTACCAAGAGATTTAGTTGGTGACTGTTCCTTTATTCATTTTGTTGAGTTTTTAAATGGGTCAGGATATTGAGAAGTGTTTGTGTGTGTGTGTGTGTGTGTGTGTGTGTGTGTGTGTGTGTGTATGTTGTGTGCACACAAGAACATTCACCCCACCTGAAAACTCATAGACTTCCTAGGGATTTGAGAGATTGGATCATATCTGGAAGTTTAGGCCAATTTGAAATTGTGCAACTGTATTCATGATATTCCCTAACAGTGGGAGCTAAACCTGTGCCAGGAAGGCACTGACTTGAGAAATGCAAAAGGAACAAACAACTCTCTGTGATTTTTAATTATCAAAAAAACCAAGTTTTGCTTTGTTTTCTTCCTTCCTTTTTTCTTTTTCTTTGGAAAGTCAGGAGTGTTGAAACTCTCTTGGAAAGAGCAGTCTAGAAAAATAAAATCTGGTTTGTCCACAGTCATTTATATTATCTGGTTTAATTAGTTCAATTGTTTAAAGTAGAGCACAGATAAGGCAAAGGTTATCAATTTTTTTTGTATAGTTTTAGAAAAACCTGTTTCACAGTGGCAACATATAATCATATATAGCTCAAGCTGGTAAAGGAGCATTGTTAGGCAAAAGATGGACCTGACAAGAGAGTATGGATGACTCAACACAAGCTAACCTCGCTACTAAAAAATAGCTTGCATCCTATGCACTATTGAGGGTGGATATCTGTAACCAGGATCTGTAATAACATCTTTGGATAAGGTCAATCCATTCCTTTTCTTACATATGCATTGTATTCAGTCATGAATGAACCAATGAATTGAGATATTTCCATGGACTTAGTCAAGTTCCATGTTCAGGGAAATTATCAAGAAAAAGCAGAACTGTTAATGGGAACACAAATGCCTGCTAAGGGAAAAGCAACATACATTTTTATCTCTTATTATTGGAAATTATTAACTTCAAACATATTTGGGTTATGAAAGTACTCTATTTCATCATAACCAATAGCTGGTTATTTGGACACAGACTTATCTTTGGAATCAATGGAGGATAAAAACCTTCTAGGGTCCCCCGTACCACAATTTCAAGAGTTGTGTAAGGACCAGTATTTACCTGCATTTCTCTACAATAGATTAAACTCAACCATTCTTCTTTCCCTCCTATGAGAGGGACTAGTCTTTTCTTAAAAAGAGACAAAGATGTAGCAGCACCTGATTGTCTTGTTTCCTTGATACATCCTCTTGATCATTTAAGGGAATAAAAAGTGTGTAATTGGTTCCCTTCAACTTGGTGCATTTCTGAGAACCTCATAAACCACTCTTTCATCATAGCTTGTCCTTATGACTAGACACATTTCCATATGGAGACAAAGGGAGTTCCATCCTGAGAAGCTAAGTGCCTTTATAGCCTGCTTGCACAGTCTGGCTGTATTAGGACAAACTAAATGTTCATTTTGTTAACTGCTGATCAATTACTTATAAATGCCTCCTCATTCATCCCAATATCACCTGTGAACTGAAAGAATACTGGTATTAAAGCTACCTCCAACAGGAAACTTTGGATTGTTTGTTAATTAATCCTCTCCCCCTTGTTCCCCAAATATGACACCACACTGAAAATGTCTCTTAAGATAATTAAAATTTTAAAAATGGGAAGTGGGTATACTGTTCTATTGTTTTGTTAATTTAGGTTACAATTACCAAAGAGTTCATCCCCTAATGATTGACCACTTTCAAGTCTAGAAATGTGGTAGAACTTTACCGAATCCAGGGTCGATTATAGAGCAAAGCACTTTCAGAGGAGTACTTTCATAGATGATTCCAAAGTTATTTCAATATATATATGTATATATATATATATACATATATATACATATATATATTTTAAGACTGAGACCTAGAAATAAGCTATCAACATAGCTCTAATTTTGAAAAATGACTCAATTAATCAAATATTTGGAAGGTATTAGAGAACAAAATGGTTTCATTATGTTTAAAAGTGAAGAATATGGACTAAATGAGGATCATAACAACATTTACCTTGAAAGGCTCTTGTGAGCATCAAATGAGATATTTGCCAGACACTTCATACAGTGCTAACAAAATGCCTGTTTCCTTCCCTTTTCTCCTGAAGCGTCCTGACCATGTAACCTTTCCTATTCAGTAACCTTCAGTGACTTCTCTATTAGATAAATGCAAAAACAAACAAAATCCTCTGATACTTAAGCTCCTTCATAGATTTATCATAAGTGTTTAGCATATAGTAGACACTTAATAAATGTTTATTGATTATACAATCTGCCCTCAGTCTACCTTTTCTGCTATTCTTTTTTGACCGAAAATCTGACAGCTCTGTGAATTTGCCCATGTGATTGACCCCCAACAATGTGGTGAAGTAGATGTTATTAGTACCCCCATTTTACATTTGAAGGAACTAACACAAAAAGAAGTTAAGTGAATGTAAGTATCGATATACTTATAGTATATAAGTGCTGGGAAGGTGCCGAGACTTAACTTTTCTTAAAGAATTGATAATCTAGTAATGGAGAGAAGATATCTGATATTAAAAGCATACTGTACAGGGGAGAGTCCTGGATCTGGAATCCTGAGTCTGGAATAAACCCTGTACATTAATGTGTAGATTTCATTACCCTCCTAGGGCTTAGTTTTTTTTATCTTTAAAATTGAGGAATATAGACTGAATAACCTATAAGATACCTTCCAGCTTTACAATTCTATTAACTATAATACTTTAAAGATTTCTAATTTTGTATGTATGAGTATTCTCTCAAGCAATGAAGATTGTATACCACTATTTCTTTGATCATTTGGTCTTTGAGAATTCATGTGGGTGAAAAATTTATTGTCCTGTGACCAACATGGTATTGCATCTGTAACTATAAGCATAATTTAAAAAAAATGTGATCAACAGTTGAGAAAGGCAAAAACAAAGTGCTGAGAGGACAGAAGAGGAAGAGTTTACTTCTTATTGAGGGATCAGAGAAAGCTACCTGGTGGAAATATCAATGGAACTGCAGTTTTTCAGAGCATGGTTAGAATTTAACAAGTGAAAATGAGGGAGGAATGAGAATATTCCTGGTTTGGAAAATATCAAGAGGGAGCCAATATAGATCATTCTTTCAAGAAATTTGGTAGTAAGATAGAAAAGATATGGGAGAGTACTATGAAGAGGCAGCAGGTTCAAAGAAAGGCTTTTTTTAAGGTTTAATTTTTACCTTTTGTTTTTTATACTATAATCATCACCTAGACAGACTCCTCCCTCTCCTCAGCCCTCTCATTACCACAAAAAAAGGTCTCCTGAACCAAGTTATAGATCTTTGCAATGAAAGGAGTGTGTTATAGTAAAAAGTGTGCTGGAGCAAGCTCTGACAGGTCAAGAGAATCATTTGCTTTGGAGGAGAACAAACCCAAAAACCTAAAAAAGTTTTAAGAAAATATTTTATTGTCAAATATTTTATTTGGCAAAGGAGAGAGTCAGAAATGGGTGTAACTCTTGTCAGTCTCTTAAAGATTTATGTTTTATAGAATTTATGCAAGAGCATAAGGACAAGGCCTGGAAATTACTTGAAAAGGGCAGCTTGAGATATACATCAATAGGTAAGTAAATGCTCAGTATAATTTGAGTAAAGTTAAAGCACAAGCTTTGGGGGATCCAAAATGCAAGCTTTGAAGTTGAGGCAACCCAAAACACCATGTTTTAGTTGGACCTAAGCACTCTTCTAGGCAATTTCCAACTTCCCTAGAACATCTCTGAGGTCAGCCTGACCTCTACTGTAAGCTTTAGGTTAGACAATTTCTAGACACATAGCTAGGTTCAAACAATATTATTGATAAATTTAAAAAATAATTTTTTTTGGCCATAATTGTTAACGGAGCATTTGCACTTTGGAAATAGATAAATGATACAAATTAGGACTTGATTTGTTTTGTCAATTGTCTATGCATAAGGAAAGTGATGGAAAAAATGTTAATCAAGCAAATTAAAATAAAAAAAAGTGTCCTGTGTATCCTCTTCCCTCCTCCCCCAGAGCCTGTGGTTAAGCATTTACCAACACACATTGGAATCAGAAGACCTCAGTTCAAATTCTATCTCCTCTTATCACCTGTATTACTGCCAGTAAATCACTTAACACTTTAATGGGCCTTTTTTTTAATAAGTAAAAAAAATGGGCCTCTAAGATCCCTTCAACTTTTAGTATCTATGTAGCAGAGTATTTGACTTTGATACTGCATCTTAAGTGTTATTTTCATTTACATTATGTAGTCACTTGTCTATAATATTCTGTTTATTGTTCTGTTAGTTCATGCATGTCTTCTCATGTTGCTGGGTACCTTCTATTAATTAGTTCTTATGTTTTGGTTGTATTCCTTGAAATTCATTACTACTTTTTGTTCAGTCATTCCTTTTTTTTTTCTTTAGGTTTTTGTAAAGCAATGGGGTTAAGTGACTTGCCCAAGGTCACTTGGTAATTCTTAAGTGTCTGAGGCTATGATTTGAACTCAGGTCCTCTTGACTCCAGGGCCAGTGCTCTATCCACTGCACCAACTAGCTGTTCCTTCAGTCATTCCTTAATTGATAGGCACCCACTCTGTACCAAAATTCTTTTTCAGGATAGAGGACACCTGACCATATATAGAGGCAGAAGATAATTTATGGAAAAGAAAAGATTGAACACACAAGATAAGATAGGGAATAGAGAAGAGTGAAGAAGGTGGTCTTATGGACACAAGAGGAAAGCCAAGAACTTTTATTTTAAAAGAGGAACCATGGACCTGTTGGTTACATACATCTATTAAGCACTTACTATGTTTTTTTAGGGATGGTCTTGGGTGTCAAATAGACAAAGATAAAAATGAAACTGTTTCAGCCCCAAGGGACTTATGTTCTTTTGAGGAAAACAATTTGTCCATATAGAAGTATATATTAAATATATACAAAGTTAATACAAGGTAATTTTTGTGGCATTAGGATCTGGGGGGGGGATCAGGAAAAGTTGTATGTAGAAGGTGGTGCTTGAGCTGAGTTTTAGATGAAACAAGGGATTCTAAGAGGCAGAGGTGAGGAAAGGGGACAGGTATAGGGGATGGTCAGTACAAAGTTATAAATAAAAGAGCTGGAATGACCTGTGAGGAATAGCAAAAATGCCAGTTTCACTAGGTCATAGGGTGGGGGAGAAGGAGAATAAATAGTAAAGTTGAAAAAGCAGATTGGGTCCAAGAATGAAGGGTTTTAAAAGTCAAATTGAAGACTTTATATTTTATTCTAGAGGCAATAGGAAGCCTTTGGAGTTTATTGAATAGGGGATGACATAGTCATATCTGTGATTCAGGAAAATTACTTTTCAGGATGCATTGGAGAGGGAAGATGCTAATTAGGAGGCTATTGCAACAGTAAAAGAAGTGATAAGAGCCTAAACTAAGATGGTGGTCATTTTACTGGAGAGAAGGGAAGCTAGAGATATTGTGGAAGTATAAATATCAAGGTCTGACAACTGACTAGACACGTAAAATAAGGAATCAAGTTGCAAACTTAAGTGACTGCAAGAATGGTGGTTAGTAATACAGATAAAACTTAAAAAATCCCATTTATACAAGTTTCCCCCTGCAAGTATACCACTCTAACTCCCTTGAGATAACTAGACATACCCAGGAGTGCTGCAGTAACAAGAGCTATTGGTGTAATGTGAGTTCCCAGAATTTTAGAGATGAAAAGGGATATACAGATTGTGCATTGTTGCATCCAGTCTTTTTACAAGTTAAAATTTGCTTTTTTTTTTGCTTTTGAGATAAGTTACAATGAATTTTGTATTTCCTCTAGCATGTACTCTAAAATTAAATCAGGAAATTGCTATAGGATGTAGATAATAAGTTCTTTTTAGACATGTTGAACTTGAGATTTCTTTGGATTGCCATTTGGAAATGTGTAATAGGTAGTTGGTGGTATAGGATTGAAACAATAGAAATGCATATATCTGGGACCCATAGGCAGAGAGCATAATTAAATCCTTGAGAGTTCAAAAAGATCAGGGCAGGAAAATATAGAAGAGGCCTTAGAAAAGAACCTTGGAGTGAAAACAAAAAGATTTTATGTTTCTTCAAATTTTATAAATATCTTTTTTTTCTAGAACATATAATTTTTCCATTCCCATAAAAGTATCCCTTATAACAAAGCAAATCAGTTAAACAAAATCATTCAGCACAGTGACCATGTTTGATAGTCCATGCAATATTTCTCTCCCCAAAGAACAGAAGTCACATACATTTTAAAGCAATCCCGAATTCTTTTAAAAAATTTTCTAATTAATTAATTAATTAATTAATTTAAGACAATGGATTGAGTGATTTTGCCCAAGGTCACACAACTAATTAATAAGTACGTGTCTGAAGTCGAATTTGAACTCAGGACTTCCTGACTCCAGGACCCATGCTCTCTTCAGTCACCTAGCTGCCCCTAATACCCAATTCTAATCATAATACTCAGAAACTTCTCCACTTCATTTCCATTGTCTTTCTCCTCAGTTCTTTCTCCTGACTCCTTTCCTATCACAGGTAAACATTCTCCCTTTCTCAGTGGGATCCCTCTACACATTTCCATTCATTGCTGATTTAGAACCATTTAAAACAAAATGAAGTGTCAATATACTTTTGAAAGAGAGCTATTGGTTAAACAAATTTCAACCTGTCTCTGACAAGTATGAAACTAGGCAATTATCCTATTTGCAGGTACTTAAGATATTCACACTTTAAGCCTAATGAGTATCTAAAAGCAACAATCCTGACTGGGGGAAGGGGTTGTTTATTAGATTCAAGTTTATGTTAATAGCCCTAATGACTTTGAAGGACACCAAAAATTTCTCAGAATTTAGCCTATTTTGAAGGTTAATCTATGTAGCTACACTTTCCTGTATGACAATAATATAAAAGGTCACATTTATACAGTGCTTTTCCCAAAGGCTATTACTACTATTACTATTATTGCTATTATTATTCTTCCCATTTTATAAAGAGGGAAAATGAAACAAAAAAAACACTTGAGTGATAAATTAGGGTGATATATCTCAAAATGTCAGAGCTGGGAATTGAACACTGAGATCTTACTATTTTCCACTATACTACATAGGCTCCCTATGCAGTGTAATACAACCAGCAACAAGATCAATGAATTTGGCTCCACAAAATGTGACGAAACCTGAGATAACTCCTTAGCTCCAGTAGCTACTAGATCTTTGACCATAGGCAGGTTGTTTAAGCTTTCTGAGCCTCAGTTTCCTCATCTGAAAAATTAGACTATAATCCTCATTTTTATGAGTATTATAATAAGGTAGGTTTAGGGGGTTGTGGTGAAAATCTTCATAAATTGTAAATACTGCATAATCAGAATGATGATACTTTGTAAGTCACTGTTGCAAGTTTATGCCACATCATGAAGTTGATTGTTCAAAGGTTTCTATGGAATGGAAAAGATCAAAGTGAGACCAGGATCCAAAAAGACCAAAGTGAGGACTCATGGTAAGACTTTAGCAACAATTTTAGCATATTGGTTCTTGGAGACTTAGTCCTTTAGTCTACCAATTGTCTTTAAAAAGATCTAATGCTTTGGTAACAGAACAGTTATTTGTTGATCAGTAGATCAACTTTGATTTTCCAACTATTCAGTTATACCAAATAATTAGATATTGAACTTCAGAGTCATTTGTTTACTATGTCAAGTTCAGTATCTCCTCACTTCAATTTTTCTTGTGCAATTTTGTTCTCGAATCCTATGATTTCCCCATTCTTTGGACAAGTTCAATCTAATGCAGTTTTGTTGCATTTCAGTAATTGTTGTAGAAACAATGACACTTTATATAGTAAAATGTATCAAATAAAACAATGTTTTATACATGCCTTTTATGTACAAGTTCCTGAGACAGAAATTATAACATTATATGTTTAATATTAAAGTATAGCATATTACATATTAATGTCAACAAATCAGAACATTTGAAAGAACAGTGCTAACAGTTGACTTAGGTAGTCTTTCCTATATCTCTCATTAGTTATTTTCTCCTTGCTTTACAAAATCTGAATCTGATATTTGTTGGTTGCAAGCATTTCATAATGTCTTCTTTGTTTATCCACAAAGATTTTTTAACTGTTGATTCCATTTCAGCATATAGGCCATACCTGGCTAACCTCTTTAGTTACCTTCAACTTATTTTCTTTTATTGGGTGAAAGGAATGAATTGCTGCTATCTAGTAAAGATGCTCTATAATAGCAAAGTTTTGCTTCATTCACTCAATCATAATCATGTGATAGCTTTTGCTGTTATCACTTCTAAAAGTGTTTTGGAATTGATATAAGGAAGGATAGAAAGATTCCCCAGAGAAGTTCTAGCCTTTGAAACCTATTGTTTTTGAGATTACACAATGACATGAAATATTGAGAATTAGTTTTGGGCAGACTACATTGCATGAGGTCTAACTATATTACCCAGCAATATCATTCCCCGGCAGCAGCAGAATTTGATTTTTATTGGCCCCAACTCAATGTCCAAAACATATAGCAATCTCCTGATTTAATTGTAGAGTACATGCTTGTGGAAAAAGAAAATTCATTGTAAATATCTCAAAAGCAGAAAAACATATTTGAATTTGTAAAAGGATTGGATGCAGCAATGCACAATCTCTATGTCTCTTTTCATCTCTAAAATTCTGGAACACTCACATTAGACCAATAATTCTTGTTATTGCAGCACTCCTGGGTACCTCTAGTTAGCTTAAGGGAATGTTACAGTAGTGTGCTGCCAAATGTTTAATAACTAGTTCTGCAGAAAAAAAAGTACTCTGCAGTTTAATCTGACTATTAACATTTTCTCCATCACTTCCTTAAGTCTAGACAATCAATAAAACAATAAATCTATCTCTGATTGATAGTTTTTGTGAACTCTTAAATCATAAAAACTCACACTGAAAAGCAATGAAAATTTAACAATTGACTCAAGAACTGCTTCAAATTGACTCTAGCACATCTCTGGTCCAATTTTACAAAATTTTCAATCAGTTTTCAGAATTAAATGTGTCATGCTTCATTATAACCCCCCCCCCCCTTTTAAGGTTTTTGCAAGGCAAATGGGGTTAAGTGGCTTGCCCAAGGCCACACAGCTAGGTAATTATTAAGTGTCTGAGACTGGATTTGAACCCAGGTATTCCTGACTCCAAGGCCCGTGCTTTATCCACTACGCCACCTAGCTGCCCCCATTATAATCCTTAAAAGAAATTCAGTTTACTACCTTGTAGTAATATTGAAAGGAAGAGTATTACAAAATTAAGCAGCAATAGGCTGTCACAGTTTCAGAAGAGTCAAAAGTCATTGAGGCAGATAAAGTGTAAGTGAAAAAAAAGTGAATTCTCTTATTTTTTGGTATCTATTGCCCAATAAGGAAGATAAGAATGAAACTGGACCAAGAATATGGGATAGGTGATACATAGATAGCACATGCTTAATATATGTGGTATGTCCATGTTCAACCCTTAGCAATCAGAGGTAAGGCTCAGCTTTGGCTCAGCTGCCACCCTCTTCCTGCATGTCCCTGATTAGACCTAAAGTGTTATTGTTATCTTGGTACCAGAATGCTATGGTTATTGTCTGGTGTTTGTCCTTAGTTCTTGAAGAGGACCATGACATTAGGGATGTGATGGCATTACATGCAAGTGAATTAGATTTAAGTGAGGGAGGACACTGCAAAATCCATCTAGGTCCAGTGACCAGATACTTATTAGGACAACTAGAGATGGACCTGGATAAATGAGAGACCTTGGCTTTTTTATAAATTTATACTTTTTTTTGGGGGGGGGGGAGTTGCAAGGCAGTGGGGTTAAGTGACTTGCTTAAGTGTCTGAGGTTGGATTTGGACTCAGGTCCTCCTGACTCCAGAGTTGGTGCTCTATCTACTGTGCCATCTAGCTGTCCCAATCTTGGGCTTTTAAAATTAGGGTCTTTAATAGTTCTCAGTTTGACTGAGGCAATACCCATTCAATGATTAAAGCTACTAGAAAGAATAAGGCATAAGGGGCCTCTTCAACTTAGTTCCTCCTGCCCCCCCAAAAAAAATCAATCTCGGAGGGGAAGAACCTCAGGGTTTCTGGTCAAAACACAAATATTTTTATTTACATTCATTATTAGTCAATCAGGACTCAAACAAGGACCAGCTAGGGTTTGACCTGGAACCCATTGTTGGTCAATTGATAAGAGCCAGAAACAACTCTAAAGATTAGTGGCCTCTCAACCAAGTGTACAACCTTTGGTATAAATGAAATAAGAATTCAGTTTGGCTGAATGCTATGTCAGTCATTGGCAAAATCTTGCGCAACAGCAAATATGTATGCAAATTTACCAAGGAACTAATTTTGTCAGTGTGAGACTTCCATCTATAAACACAGATTAAAACATGGCGTGTCAATCTTAGATACTTCAAAGATGGTAAGTCACTTGCCCATGTTTATACAGTTATTAAAAATAAGAGTTTCCTCCCTCCCTCCCTTCCTTCCTTCCTGCCTTCCTTCCTTCCTTCCTTCCTTCCTTCCTTCCTTCCTTCCTTCCTTTCTTCCTTCCTCCCTCTCCCCTTCCTTCCCTCTCCCTCCTTCCTTCCTTCCTTCCTTCCTTCCTTCCTTCCTTCCTTCCTTCCTTCCTTCCTTCCTTCCTTCCTTCCTTCCTTCCTTCCTTCCTTCCTCCCTCCCTCCCTCCCTCCATTTCAGACCTCACATGTCACTTCTTTTGGTATCTCTCTAATACACTTGTTTAATCCTCTTGATGTCTTTTTTTTAAAAAAACATCACAGTCATTTCCAGATATAGTTCTCATCACCTCCCAACCACCACTGAACTTTCCTTTATAACAAAGAAAAGTAATTAAGTATTGCTTCCTGACAAAGCAACCCAGTCTGACAACTTATATAATACTCTGCATAATGAAAGAGGGATGTGTATTACAGCCTCTGTGCTTTAGAACCAGAATTATCCTTTGAAGCTAATTTGAGTTCCTATCCTTTTTAGTTTTATTTTCATTTATATCAGGTTAGTCTCTCTCTCTCTCTCTCTCTCTCTCTCTCTCTCTCTCTCTCTCTCCCTTTTTTTTGCTCACTATTAATTCATAAAAGTCTTCCTGTACTCATTCATCCTTTTCTACAATGAAATAATATCCATATACTGCAATATGTACTGAGCTGTTGATGTTGGGTTAATCTCCAATCAATGTATAGTCATTTACTTTGTTTCCAGATTTTTCCTCCAACAAAAAGTGTTGCTATGAATAATTTTTTATTATTCGTGAACTTTTTTTTTTTATCATTGATTCCTTGGGGATAGTGTGTTAAATAGTGAGATACTGGGAGAAAGGCACAAATTTTTTTGCTTCTTTCTTTAAAAAAGTTTTATTTACATATTTTTTTTAAATGAGAGACATAGGGGCAGCTAGGTGGCATAGTGGATAAAGCACCTGCCTTGGAGTCAGGAATACCTGGGTTCAAATCCGGTCTCAGACACTTAATAATTACCTAGCTGTGTAGCCTTGGGCAAGCCACTTAACCCCATTTGCCTTGCAAAAACCTAAAAATAAATAAACAAACTAACAAATAAATAAATAAATGGGAGACATCTATAGATTGCTCATGAGAAGTCTCTCGAAATAAAGTGAGATAATTAAGGAAAAATCAAAAATATTTGAAAGTGTATTCCACATCTGTAGCACCCCACCCCCATATTTTTTCTTTCATAATTTTTAATTTTTTCCAGACTTGTTAGACCAATTTGCAATCATACTATTAACAGCATATTGTATTTTACTACCTTTCCACATCTTTTCATCAAGGACTATTTCCATTTTTTATAATCTAAAGTCTCAGATTTACTTTAGTTTGCATTTTTCTTATTATTAGTGATTTGAAACATTTAAATGTAATTACAAATAATTTTCTTTTAAACATTAATTGTTGATCCCTTTTGATCATACTGAGGAATGAGTGGTTCGGGAGCATATATATTTGTGTCAAATAATTTGACCTTCATTCCTCAATTGGTAAATGGGTAAAGGATATGAACAGACAGTTTTCAGATGAACAAATCAAAGCTATCTATAGGCATTTGAGGAAGTGCTCTAAATCACTTTTGACCAGAGAAATGCAAACAAAAACAACTCTGAGGTACCACCTTACACCTATCAGATTGACTAACATGACAAAAAAGGAAAATGATACATGTTGGAGAGGATGTGGGTAAATTGGGACATCAAGGCACTGTAGGTAGAGTTGTGAACTGATCTCTTATTCTGGAAAGCAATTTGGAAGTATACCCAAAGGGCAATCAAATGATGTATATCCTTTGATCCAGCAATACTACTATTAGAGACACTACTATTTGGAATTCACAGAGATCATAAAAAAGGAGAAAAAACTAACATATACAAAAATATTTTTTGCAGCTCTTTTTGTAGTTGAAATTGAGGGGATGCCCATCAAGTGGGGAATGGCTGAACAACCAGTGGATTAGTAATATAATGAAGTACTACTGCTCTGTAAGAAATCATGAGTGGCCTGACATCAGAAAAGCATGGATAGACTTGTGTGAACTGATGCTGAGTGAAGTGAGCAAAGCCAAGAGAACATTTTTCACATTTAACAATAACATTGTAAAATGATCAATTATGATGGATGCAGCTCCTCAGAGCAGTTCATGATCAAGGGCAATTATGCGAGACCTGTTAAGGAAAATGCCATCCACATTCAGAGAAATAATAGTAAAAATCTATCAAAATTGGTTTCAATGAATACTTTTTAGATATACTGTTTTAGTAGCTTTTATAATATTTTGTTTCTTATCAATATTTTCTAGTGATATTGATCAATAGTTTTCTTTATGCCTATATCCCGTTCAATTAGGATCTTCCTAATTTGAGTATCATATCTATATTTTTCTCATTGTGGTTTGCTAAAGTACCTTCTTTTTTAAATTTTGCAAATGGTTTATATAGCATTTGCATTAATTTTGTTTATTCAGTAAGTCAAAAAACATTTATTGTCAGCTGACTATGAGCTAAGGGTGTTGTTCTGGGGATACAAAGAAAAGATAAAAGACAGTTCCTGCCTTCAAGGGCCTCACAGTCTAATGAGGAGACAACATGCAAATAACTAAATACAAGTAAAATATATGCAAGATAATTTAGAAATAATCAATGGAGAACAGGCACTAGAAATAAAGGGGATCTATATAAATATTTTATTTGTTTCCCAATTATATATAATAGTAGTTTCTACACATCATTTTTCTGTAATGTTTTGAATTTTACAATTTTTCCCCAACCTCCCTTCCCCCCCCACAGAAGGCAGTCTGATAATCTTTACATTGTTTCCATGCTATACATCGATCAAAGTTGAATGTGTTGAGAAAAAACTCATATCCTTGAGGAAAAAATAAAAGATAAGAGATAGCAAAATTATGTACATGACACTTTTTTTTTTTTAAATTGAAGGTAAGAGTCTTTGGTCTTTGTTAAACTCCACAGTTCTTTCTTTGGATACAGATGGTATTCTCCTTCACAGATCCCCTAAAATTGTCTCTGATAATTGCATTGATGAAATGAGCAAGCCCATTACGTTTAATTATCACTGCCATGTTGCTGTTAGGGTGTATAATGTTCTTCTGGTTCTGCTCATCTTGCTCAGCATTAGTTCATGCAAATCCTTGCAGTGTTCTCCTGGTTTCTAATAGAACAATGGTGTTCCATAACATACATATACCACAGTTCGTTAAGCCATTTCCTCAATTGATGGACATTTGCTCACTTTGTAATTCTTTGCCACCACAAACAGGGCTGCTATGAATATTTTTGTACAAGTGATGATTTTATCCTTTTTTCATGATCTCTTCAGGGTACAGACCCAGTAGTTGTATTGTTGGATCAAAGGGGATGCATCACCTCAGTTGTCTTTCTTTTAAAAAAAAGGAATTATTATACAGTTACAAGGGATGATTAGATGAAAGTTTTTAAAAAATAAATAGTTATCTGCATGTATTTTATTTTATTTTGTGAGGCAGTTGTGGTTGACTAGCTCAATGCTAATTGGAATCAAATGTCTAAGGATGGATTTGAATTCAGATATTCCTGACTCCATCATCACTGCTCCACCATCTAGCTGCCCCTGTCTTCTTGTTTTAAAAATTTATTATCAGTTTGATTTTTAGAATTTATACTTTTGTTTTTCGTAGAAATATGCTACTTCTCTATTTTTTTCAGTTGTTTGTTCAATTCATTAGGAATTTCTTTCTCACTTTTCTTGCTATAGAGTATAAAATTCTTTCCTCTTCCCTTCTCCTCCTTCCCATGAAATTTTTATTCATTAGCTACATTCTAGATATTTTTGGTGTGTTATCTTATTAGATTGTTCCTTATTATAATTATTTGATATTTTATTGTTTTTGTTTTTATTTTTGCAAAATAATGGAGTTAATGCCCAAAGTCACACAGTTAAGTAAGATTAAGTGTCTGAGGCCGAATTTGAACTCAGGTACTCCTGACTTCACTGCTGGTACTCTATCCATTGCACCACCTAACTGCCTTGTTATTTCAAATTTTAATGAATTTTTTAAGTTATTAATTCTTGGTTCTTTCTTATTTGGTTATAGAAGAGAAATTGAACAGGATAATCAATTTCATGAATTTTGATCAATTCGATGAGTTTATAGAGCATAGGCCTTTGTTTGTAAGCATCTAATGCCCTTAGGAGCCATTATGAAGCATAAAAAAAAATATGTCTTGAATGATTTATCAGTGCCTAGAGCTGCCTCTAAGATGATCTGACTTTCTTTGACTCTAAGGAGTACAGATTCTTTCTTTTTTCCTTTTGCAAGTAAACTCTACTAAGAATGAATGCTAGGGGCGGCTAGGTGGCGTAATGGATTAAAGCACTGGCCCTGGAGTCAGGAGTACCTGGGTTCAAATCTGACCTCAGACACTTAATAATTACCTAGCTGTGTGGCCTTGGGCAAGCCACTTAACTCCATTTGCCTTGCAAAAACCTAAAAAAAATGAATGAATGCTAAAGGCCCTTGGTTGGTGTTTATTTTTAAAAATTAATTAATTTGTTTTTTAATTTTATAATTTTTCCCCCAATCTTGCTTCCCTCCCCCCACCCCCCCCTTCAGAAGGCAGTCTGATAGTCTTTACATTGTTTCTATGCTATACATTGATCAAAATTGAATGTACTGAGAGAGAAATCATATCCTTAAGGAAAAAATAAAATATAAGTGATAGCAAAATTATATAATAATATCTTTTTTAAAAAAAAATGAAGGTAATGGTCTTTGGTCCTTGTTTAAACTCCACAATTTTTTCTTTGGATACAGATGGTATTCTCCATTGCAGATAACCCTAAAATTGTCCCTGATTGTTGCACTGATGGAATGAGCAAGTCCATTAAGATTGATCATAAACCCCATGTTGCTGTTAGGGTGTACAATGTTCTTCCGGTTCTGTTCGTCTCCCTCAGCATGAGTTCATGCAAATCCTTGGAGACTTCTTTGAATTTCCATCCCTACTGGTTTTTAATAGAACAATAGTGTCCCATAACATACATATACCATAATTTGTTCATCCATTCCCCAATTGATGGACATTCACTCAATTTCTAATTCTTTGCCACCACAAACGGGGCTGCTATGAATATTTTTTTGTACAAGTGATATTTTTACCCTTTATCATCATCTCTTCAGGATATAGACCCAGTAGTGGTATTGTTGGATCAAAGGGGATGCACATTTTTATTGCCCTTTGGGCATAATCCCAAATAGCTCTCCAGAAAGGCTGGATGAGTTCACAGCTCTACCAACAATGTATTAGTGTCCCAGATTTCCCACATCCCTTCCAACATTGATCATTGTCCTTTCTGGTCATATTGACCAGTCTGAGAGGTGTGAAATGGTACCTCAGAGATGCTTTAATTTTCATTTCTCTAATAAGTAATGATCTAGAGCAATTGACTCTGGTTAGCTTTGATTTCCTCAGCTGCAAATTGCCTTTGCATATCCTTTGAACATTTGTCAATTAGGGAATGGGTTGATTTTTTGAAAATTTGACTCAGTTTTCTGTATATTTTAGAAATGAGTCCTTTGTCAGAAATACTAGTTGTAAAAATTGTTTCCTAATTTACTACATTTCTTTTGGTCTTGGTTACAGTGATTTTGTCTGTGCAAAAGCCTTTTAATTTAATGTAATCAAAATTATCTAATTTTTTTTTTTAGATTTTTCAAGGCAATGGGGTTAAATGGCTTGCCCAAGGCCATATGGCTAGGTAATTATTAAGTGTTTGAGGCTGGATTTGAACTCAGATACTCCTGACTCCAAGGCCAGTGCTCTTATCCACTGTGCCACCTAGCTTCCCCTCTAGTTTATTTTTAATGATGTTCTCCATCTCTTACTTGGTCATAAACTGCTTTCCTTTCCATAGATCTGACAGGTAAACTACTCCTTGATCTTCTAGTTTGCTTATAATACTGTTTTTTTATGTCTAAATCCTGTATCCATTTTGATCCTATCTTGGTATAGGGTGTGAGGTGTTGGTCTAATCCAAGTTTCTGCCATACTAACTTCCAATTTTCCCAACAGTTTTTATTTAAGGGAGAGTTTTTATCCCCCAATCTGGACTCTTTGGGTTTATCAAACAGCAGATTACTATAATCATTTCCTGCCACTGCACCTAGTCTATTCCACTGATCCACCACTCTGTTTCTTAGCCAATACCAGACAGTTTTGATGACTAATGCTTTATACTATAATTTTAGATCTGGTAGGGCTAGGCTACCTTCTTTTGCACTTTTTTTCAGTAAATCATTTCATTAAAGTCAAGAATTTGACTTTTTATTTTTCCATATGAATTTCCCTTTTTTTTCCCCTAACTCATTAAAGTAACTTTTTTGGAATTTTGTTTGGTAGGGCACTAAATAAGTGGTTTAATTTAAGTAGGATTGTCATTTTTATTTTATTAGCTCTGCCTATCCATGAGCAGTTGATATTTGTCCAGTTTTTTAAATCTGATTTTATTTGTGTGAGAAGTGTTTTGTAGTTGTTTTCATAGAGATTATGAGTCTGCCTTGGCAGGTAGACTCCCAAGTATTTTATATTGTTTGAAGTTATTTTTGAATGGGATTTCTCTTTCTAGCTCTTGATCACCAGTAGATAATTTCAAGTTTTCAGTGTCTGTTGAAGTAATCAAACTGAGTAAGGAACTCTATACTTAAATGAGATGGTGATGGGGGTGGGAAGGGAGTAAAGCAGTGATACAGTAACTTCCATTTATGTAGTACTTTAAAATTTGCAGAATGTTTTCCATATCTTATCTCATTGAATCCTCTCAATAACCCTTTAAGATGGATAGTATTATTATTCTCACTTTATTGATTTTTATATTTTATTGATGAGATAACTGAGGCTCAGGAAAGAAGATATACTCATTGGTAGTAAGAGTCTGAGGCAGGCTGTGAACCTGTTTTCTTCCTTCTAAGTTCAGTGTTGTATTCATTTTGTCACATGGACTCTTGGATTCTTTTTTTTTTTGCAAGGCAATGATGTTAAATGACTTGCCCAAGATCACTCAGTCATGTAATTATTGTCTGAGGCAGGATTTGAACTCAGGTTCTCTTGACTTCAGGGCCTATGTTCTAGGTACTGCATCACTTAACTGCCCCTGAATTCTGGGGTCCTTGGGGATTGTCCCTATTATCTATAATTTGATTCAGCTGCTACCATAGCCAGCTAGGAGACAGAATCTGGGTTGAAGATATAAGAATGCTATCTGGGAAAGTATGGGACTACTCAAATACTACCTTTTTTTTTGTCTTTTAATTTCCTTCAGGGATTACTATGTTGGCAATTCTTCCTATTCTTTCCTTTTGATTGTTGTTCTTTTATCTTACATGATTTATTTTTGACTTTTTGCAGGGTAGAGGTAGAAAGAACCTGATTTGATCCCTAACCCTCACTCTACCACTTTGTGAGCAAATATTTAATATGATTTTCATATAGTTTAATGTACATTATTGATATTTGTATATATAACATCCTCATTTTAGGCAATAAGTTCCATGAGGGGGATCATAGTATGGTAGAAAGAATACTATATTCCATAGCTTTGAATTCTGTGTATTCCTGGGTAAGGGACTTTACTTTTAGGAGTCTCAATTCCCTCATCCACTAAAAAGTAGAAAATATTTTGTCTTAATTTATTTCCCAGGTTTGTTGGGGAGGAAAAGCACTGTTAAAGTTTAAGGTGCTCTACAATGTGATTTATTTATCTCAACTTTGAATTTTCTCTGGCAAAGTCCTCAACACACTGGAGGTGCTTGAGAAATTGTCAGTGAATTAATTTTCTGAGTAGTTGATTTAATTTTAGGTGAAAATTGTACAGTTCTGAACCCAAGAAATTGTTCTGAGCTTAAAGGATGTTCTTGAGGGCCAAAAAACAGAGACAAAGTCTTGTTTTTCTCAGCGATTCATTGCCTTGTAGCTCTTGGCCTAGATTATCTCTCTGATTTTCAACCAACGCTAAACAAGGTTCAGGAGTTATTGAATGGGACAATATCCTGCACATTGGATCTTTGCCCCTCACTGTTGCTGAGAGCTATTGGCGCAGTTCATCGTGGCCTGTGACAGTTCCGCCCTCCTTTGACAGAAGTTGATGCCAACTGCTTTGAAAAGAATGGGGTGCTCAGGGCCACTTCTTAGATGAGTAGACCTTGGTTGCCTTAGAGATCCCTTAGCTTTGCCTGCATTCTCATGGCAACTGAGAACAGAGAAAATGCTACTGCTCTTAGCTCTGAGATTTAAGATTTGCAGTGCTGGTGGCTCAGCCTTTTTTGAAGGGAGACTTTGGCATTTGATTTTTCCTTCCTTTTTGGCCCAGCTCAGTTAGATATAAAGAAATTGCTTGGCTTTTCATGTGTTGAATAGGATTAGAAAGGGGGAATCACTGACTATTTTTTTTACTTTTCAATTTTGCATGCAGGTTTTTTTCTTTAACCAAAATCTTAACCAAAACAAACATTTAAGAGATGTCTTTTATATTCAAGATGTTGGGATTATGAAAATTAAAAATGAATCAGAGCTAACATACTCCTTGGAAGGATATTATAGTAGCACAAAGATAAGTAAGTTAGGGTGGAATGTGAGAGGAACAAATGAGAGATCCAGACAAAGTGTCCTAGGAAAATTTGAGGAGGAAGAGAACATATTTGTTAAATGTTTACTTAGGTGAGGCATACTATACTATATTTGTTGTTCAGTCATTTTAGTTGTAGCCTATTTTTTTTGATGACACAAGGTTATTAATGATTTGTCCAAGATCACACAGTATTAAGTATCTAAAGTAAAATTTGAACTCAGGTCTTCCTGGCTCTATCCACTGCACCACTTAGCTGCCCTAGTTGTATCCAATTTTTCATGACCCCAATTGGAGTTTTCTTGGCAAAGATATTAGAGTGGTTTGCCATTTCTTTCTCCAACTTTTTTTTTTCTACAAATGCGCAAACAGAGGCAAACAGTGTTAAGTGACTTGCCCAAGATCACACAGCTAGTAAGCCCAAAATTGAACTCAAGAAGATGAGTTTTCCTGAGTTTGGTCATAGCACTCTATCTACTATGTCACTAAACTGTCCAGTATACTATATAGTAATCTATGTATATATAGCATACGGATTATTTAGCTTTCTGATTCAGAAAGAATAAGCACCTTATTTTTTTGAATTCCCCCCAAAACTCCCAACAATAACAAAATTTTAAAAGAAGCATGAAAAGTCATAAGGAGACTAAAAAATCACTGACCCCTCACATATTTTCATAAAGCTATGGAAGTGTAACAAGTATACTTATGTAGCAGAGTATGGATGCTCTCAAAAATGATGTTCTCTTGGAGAGGACTCAGCTGGAATGAATTTCCAGCTGGCTGGAGACATGATCAATTTAGGATGAAGACTGATACTGGTTCTTATATATTTGAATGAAAATTTTCTTTGCTTGGACCATGATTGATCATTTGAAAAACAATGCTTTTCCCATTTGTTGACATAGTTCTTGACATGCTTGTGGAAGCTTTATTAAGACAATGCTAGCCAGTCTCTCAGTGAATTCCTGGTCTTAAGCCACTGCTAATTAAAAATGAAAATGCCTTTTTGGGATTTTCCCATTGGTCATATTCATATTGGTCTACTCCAAGCACAACATCATCAGAGTATCCTTAATTCATTTAATTTCTCTAACAAAAGCTGAGACTAGTGCAAAAAAAAAGATGATTAAAGGGGGAAGCAACATTATTTACAACTATGGACCATAATGGATTAAATTAAGAAGCATCATGGTAGAGTAGAAGAGAAGAAAGGCAAGTCCAAATTCTAGTTTCACTTCCATCATTATTAATAGCTGTGTAATCTTGGACAAATCACTTAGATTTTCTGAGTTTCAGTTTCCTCTTCTGTAACACAGGATTAATAATGTTTGCTTCAAAGAGTTGTTGGCAGGATCACATGAGATAATGTATGTGAAAACTAGTCTTATTTTTGTCACTAATGAGCTATATGGCTTTAGGCATAGTGCTCTCATCTGTTAAAGCATGGGGTTAGACTACATGATTCCTAAAGTCTCCTTTGAAAATCATTTGATGATTTTAGAATACTTTGAAAATGATAAAGCAACGTAGTAAGTTATTATTAGAGAATTAATATAATCAGTGATGATCATTGGTAACCAGCAAAGCTCAAAACAGAGAGACATATGTTTGTTCATCAAAACATTTGCTGTTATCATGGAAGATGTCTGATTCACATGGTGAGGCCCTCCAGATGCTCCTGTGTTAACCTTTGTGCATGCATGTGTGTGTGTGTGTTTGTGTGTGTGTGTGTGTTGTGGAACACTTTGGAAGTTTGGTGAGGCTTATGGATTCCTTCTTAAAAATAAGGTTTTTAAGTAATTGAAGGAGATGTTAAATTTCAGATAGATATCAGTGAAAATAGATATTTTTCCCTTCCAGATTCTAAGCTTGAAATCTATTCATGGGGGTAGCTAGGTGGCGCAGTGCATAGAGCACTGGCCTTGGAGTCAGTAGTACCTGGGTTCAAATCCAACCTCACACACTTAATAATTACCTAGCTGTGTGGCCTTGGGCAAGCCACTTAACCCCATTGCCTTGAAAAATCTAAAAAATAAAAATTAAAAAAAAAAAACCCTTGAAATCTATTCATGGACTCCAGGTTAAGAACCCCTACTATTGAAGCTCCCAAGCAAAGTTCATGAGAAGAGTGAAAAACCCAAGTAGATGAAGAATGCCTATAGTCAGGATTATTATAGACAGTTAGATAGATAGTCCACAAAACTGATCTTTCATTTCATAGGTCTTGAATAGATATTACAAATAGTCCATAAACTATACCTAGATTTGAATCAACAAAAAAAAATGATCTTTCTTGAGTTTGGGGAACTGAATAACATTTTCACTTTAGCAAACTTATTTTTAAAACAAAAGTCATTTAAAAAATTAGTATTCTTCCATGATGCTTTTATACTTATATTTAGCCCTTCCTACAATCTTCAAGGGACTAATGAGATAGTATTCCAGAAGAGAATTTACAATTGAAATATGTAGGATTTGAGAAAGAGATAGATTCCAAGTCATCAGTGGAGAAGACAGATTAAAATGAGTTCAGCTGTCCTTTTTTAGACAGGTCATTGGTAACCAGAGTAGAGCAGAAATTCAAGTGTTTTTTGCCCCCATGGCGGCAAAGGCAAATATTTGAAGACATTTCTCTGTCTTTTGCTCCACTCCATCTTCTTTCAAGACATTTTTTTTTTCCCCTTAGAGTTTTTTACTCCCTTTACACAGTTCTTTCACTGTGCAATGTTTTCCTCCCCTTCATCTTGATTTGTTCAGATAAAGAATTGTTTTTTTTCCATTGTTTTGCTGAGTATGATAGTAAATGTAATCCTGATATGATAATGTGATGGGGAGACAGCTCTGAAATGGCTTTGTATTTTATATAACACATCAGCTAGGACTCTGCTCAAGGACACTATCTGAAGGCATATTTTTGAGTAATTTTATTCTAAATCATCTTCCACTCAAAAGAATTTGTTTTTTTATTTCTATTGCTTGTAATCATCAGGTATGGCTCACTGTAAGAGGAAGAGGTTGGTGGGTCCCTGGGGCAAAATATTTTATTCCCCTCCATCCCTTAGTCTTTATGCATGCATATATGTGTGCATGTGTGAGACAGAAGAGAGACAGAGTAGAGAGACAGAGGCAGAGAGAGAGAAGAGAGACAGACAGAGATAGAAAGAGGGAGAGAGTGATGCAGAGAAAACCTGGGCATGGGAGTGATGAGATCAGTTGTAGACAAACATTGTAAATCTTTTGTTGGCATTGTTAAGGGAATCTTCCTTCCTTTAACATCTAATTTAGACCACACCTGAGGGCCTGACCTTCAACTTGATTTGGATTGCATTGTTTTCTGGTGGAGCAGCCAGGGAGCAGACCCTGGAAACACCCAAGACCACCCAAAAGAGACCCCACCCCAAAAGGCAAAATCTCCAATGAGGGACTTGGGTCACTCCTAGGTTACCACCCCCTCCTAGGGACTCTGGGAGAGCATTTAGGGAGATTGAGGAAAGGGCTTGCTCTCTTTTGCCTTCCAGCCTCCTGATGAACCCTGGCTACCTGGCCTGGCCAATTCAATCAGCAATCCACGTGGTCTTCTCTTTAAACTCTTTTTAACTTTTCTATTACTTTCTTTTTTTTTTAGGGTTTTTTTTTTTGCAAGGCAAAATGGAGTTAAGTGGTTTGCCCAAGGTCACACAACTAGGTAATTATCAAGTGTCTGAGGCCAGATTTGAACTCAGGTACTCCTGACTCCACAGCCAGTGCTCTATCTACTGGGACACCTAGCCTCCCCTATTACTTTCTTATTCTTGATTTTTTTTTTTTTTATGTTTTTGCAAGGCAAATGGGGTTAAGTGGCTTGCCCAAGGCCACACAGCTAGGTCATTATTAAGTGTCTGAGACTGCATTTGAACCCAGGTACTCCTGACTCCAAGGCCGGTGCTTTATCCACTACGCCACCTAGCTGCCCCTATTTTCTTAATATGTTATAACTTCCTTTAATAAATTTCTGTTTCCTTTTCAAAACCTGCATTCCCGAGTCTACAGAAGAGGAGAGAGAGAGAGAGAGAGAGAGAAAGAAATACACAGTAAATACACTGAAAAAGAGAGAATCAGTGAGAGAGAGAAATACACAGCAAATACACTGAAAAAGAGAGAATTAGTGAGAGAGAGAGAAATACACAGCAAACACTGAAAAAGAGAGAACTGGAGAGAGCGATAGAGAGAAGAGAGATAGAAGAGAGTCAGAGACAGAAAGAGAGGAGAGAGAGAGAGAGAGAGAGAGAGAGAGAGAGAGAGAGAGAGAGAGAGGGACATGGTGACAGGGACTTGGGGACAGAGCCCTGCCCCAGATGGTCCAGCAGGTTTCTGGCTGCCCGTTTCTAGTTGGAAGGGTCAGGAGTGAGGACACAGATAGTCCAGCACTGTAGTGACACCTATGGACTAATGATATGTATGCATGCAGATGAGTATAGATACACAAAAATACAAACAACATGCAGCTCCACATACATACACAGGTGTACATGATGAATCATGAAACATGATTTCCAATGAGTCAAATTTTTGATCAAATTATGATCAATTAAAAAGACAGTGTCTGAAATTCTCAGAATATACCATGGTAAAGAAGATCAATGGTTAAAATAGTAAGAGTGATGATTTGAACCTATACCAAGAGATGAGCCTTTAGCACATTAGATAGACCCCTGTATAAGATTTATTGTAGACTTTGACAAAAGTTTCACAGAGTGAGAAGGCATGAAGAGGTTATGACCAGCATTTTTGGCGAAAGTATAGAAATAGATGAAATCAGAGATCTATTAATTATTAATATTATTGCAACATTAAGCACTCATTCTCTAATGACCACTCATGTGGTGTGGGAATACTTTTATAGAAATCTTATTGAATAATCTATATATTACTTCATCATACTTGGAACAAATGCAAAGTGGGCAAGGGTGGATTTTGGCAATCCTCTATTCAAAGCCTTTCCTGATGGACTAAGAATTGTTTTAGGAAGATTCTGAAGATCACCCGGAAGGACAAGATACCAGATGCTGAAGTCCTTTCTGGTACTAAACTGCCGAGTATTCAAACTCTACTAAAAGCCGGTGGTGTTGTTCAAATGCCAAACCTATGCTTGCCTAAAAGACCATTTTATAGAGAGCTTAGCCAGAGCAGGAACTCACAGGGTGGTCAGAAAAAGCCATACAAGGGCGCTCTCAAGGTCTCTTTTAAGAACTCTGGAATTGATTGTGTGATATAGGAGATGCTGGCACAGGAATGCCCAGCATGGTGTGCCCTCATTGGAGAGAGTACTGTGCCCTATGAGCAAGGCAATATTGTAGTAGCTCAAAGGAAATTCAAGATGCACAAATTTAGAGAATCCGCCCCCAAGGACAACAACCACGACCATCTCAGTGGAAGTCTTTTCTGATGGCCTAAACTGCTTCACATATAACACAGATATGGAAAGGAACTGTGCTATTATAGCAAGCTCCAAAATATATAGCAATTCAGTGACTTGCCAAGGGGCACTCAAACTATTGTTTGGGGGGGAATTTGATGCTAGGTTTTCCTGGCTCCAAGCCCAGTACTTCATGTCCCATCTTCCTAGGGTAGCATCATGCCTTCATTGAGACTCACTATCATATATGGGAAAAGATCAGAAGATTTTAGAATTGTGCCTGTCTTCTCTCCGCTAGAACCAGACTCACTATCAATACTATTGGTAGATCATCTAGTCTAAGCCCCTCAGTTTACAGTTGAAGAAAAAAGCAGACTGAGCTGGAGAGGCTTGGAAGTCTCTTAGAAGGTAAGTGGTCTTCACCCTCAGCCGGATCTCTGCTTTTCCTTCAGAAAGACTTTAAAATAACATTTTTTGGGGATGGGGGTTAGAATCTATGATGTCATAAGTGAAGTCCCAGTGGAGAAAGTTAGTTTAATCTTAGTTTTTTATAATTCACTGAGAAATGAAGTGACTTTTATTAAGGTAGCGGTAAAGCCCTGGATGTAGAAAAGGCCCAGACATGGGTCCTTCTCGATTTCAGATTCGGATGGAGGGACTACCAGAGGGACCCATGCAAAGTATAATTAGGGTACATGGGAAGTCACACCACGTGTCACAGGAGGGGTTTGAACGTGGGCATCTCAGATTTCAAGGCAGACCCTCTGTGACAAGCTACTTACCTCCAAAAAGAGGTATTAAGGGTGGAAATATAGGGGTGGCTAGAGCACCAGTCCTGGAATCAGGAGGACCTGAGTTCAAATCCTGTCTCAGACACTTAATAATTACCTAGCTGTGGCCTTGGGCAAGCCACTTAACCCCATTGCCTGCAAAAAAAAAAAGAGTGGAACTATATAGGGAATATATAGAAGACTCTTGAACGTGAAATCTGAAACAAAAGCTGTCTTCATTACCTAAACACCCGCCGCTCCGAAGGAGGAAGTCAGAAGAGGAAAGCTACGGGCAAAGAGCCATCCTTGCCCTCAAGTAAGATGGCTGCCGCGGCTTCACGCGGGCCCCACCCGGGGGAAGGACGGGGGCGGAGCCTGGCGTCACGTGGCGCCGGCGCCAGCTGGAAGCATCCGGGCTCCGGTGCGGCCTCGCCTGTGGCAGCGCGAGGTGGCTCGGGGGACCCGGCCCGGGGGGCAGGGGGCGCGCCGAGGGGAGGCTCTGCGTGCCGCCGCAGCCGGCGGGACGCCCGGGCCGAGGCCGCCCGGCTGCCGGGCCGGTGCGAGCGCTGACGGCTCCTGCGGAGCATGGCGAGCTACCTGCCTCCCTGCGTGGTGGACTGTGGCACCGGGTAAGAGCCGCGCGCCCATCCGCGCCCATCCGCGCCCCCGCCCCGGCCTTCGCCCTGCCCCCTTCGCGGGGCGCCACCCTTGCCTTCCCCTTGGCACCAGCCCCGCAGCCGGAGGCGGCAAGAGTGCGGGACCCTCCCCTCCCCCATCCTCACTCCTACCTGCCTCCCGCCCCTGCCCCCTCCCGCCCGCCTCCTCCCCAGCTCCCTCTCCTCTTCCACCCTCATCGCCGCCCCCTGACCCCCATCCCCATCCTCATCCCCCATGCCCATCCCCACCCATGCCCATCCCCATCCTCATCCCCATCTTCACCCCCACCTTTCCAGTCCCGTTAACACTTGAGGAAGGATAAGAATACCTTTCTCTTTCCCACAATTTTGTATCTTCCTCCTTTTCACCCAAGAAACTTAATTCTTTTCTCCCTAGCCCTCAAAATCCAGTATTTCCATTTGCCATTCAGGGTTTTATTTATGTGACCCCTGGGAATGGACACCCCTGGACCACGTGGAGGGGAAAAATGTATTGGGCCAGAAATATAGTGGGAGAGGGAACCCGATTTAACCCTTCTGCCACCTCTTAGAGGGTCAAATTGTAGGAGTAAAGAAGTCTGTGAGCTTCAGTTTTTTCCATAATATTTTGGTTATTGTTTTTCAATAAAATTGGATTCCATTGTAATTGTATGTATTTTGTTTTTTATGAATTTAAAAACATTCTGAGAAACGTTTAACCCTTGCTTTCACCAAACTGCTGAAATGTTTATGACACAAAGGTTAAGAACCTCTGAAATTAGGAGACCTTTTTCATTTAGTGTCATTCTTTTCTTACTTGGTACAAGATAAATTTGGAACTAATGAACCCGAATTAGTATTCTAGCTCTGGTCCTTAATACCTCTTTGACCTTGGAAAGCCGTTATCTTCCCTATGCCTCAGTTTCTTCATCTGCAAATGTGATAAAATCTGCAAAGTTTTTTCCAATCCCCAAATCCAGTGATCCATCACTAATACTGTTCATTAGCTTATAGAAAAGATGTTTTTATCATCTTTGTGTTGCTTTGCATTTACTGACCTTAGTCTTCTTTAGGCAGTGTGAATCACCACTGTTTGTGTTAGTTCTGTTCCTTACCCCCCTCCTCCCTTATAGACTAAATGGCAGTTTCTACTTCTTCCACATCACTAAAGGCATCTTGGGTAGTATGATCCTCCAACCTACACTAACTCCAGGACCCCTAAATAGATTTAGTGCTGAAAAACCCTGGGATTTGAACACAGATTCTGTCTCTAAATTCAGAATTCTTTCCACTGTTCCTCACATTTTTCCTGAAAATTCCTGTGCAGTATTCCTCCAATGACATAAGTATTACAAGCTATTCCCTACTCCCTGCCCCCTACCGCTCTTCACTCTGTTCTAATATTAAAACAACAGTATTCTAACCTATTCTTGTCCAATACTAAAACCATACACTCTAAAGGTTAACTCCTGTTTTCAGTTTATTTAAAACACTTTTGAGAGACTTAAAATATAGTGGGTGAAAATGACATACTCCATTTTTGGGAAAGTCTACATTTTGTGAAAGCTCTTTTTTTGATTGGAGTTTTTTTTTTACCTTCAGTGTGATTACTTCTCCTAAAATAGTACTGGTAAGAAGATTCTATATTTGAGTTCATAAGAACTCAACTCATTTGAATTCTAAGGAATTTATGTACTTTTAGTTGCCTGAGCTAATCTGATTTGAACAAATTTATTATGGTGATGAGGTTCTAAAAATAAATTCTCATTCTCTTGATATTTATATATATGCATATCCATCTTATATATACATATATACACATACATATTCAAATATTTACAGATATATGGGCTTGGTGATTTGAAAAATCTAGTTTACATTCTTACATATGAATGAAACATGTAATAAAGTAGCCTGGTATTAAACATTTAAAAGACTTAAAGTTTTTAGCAATTTTTGTCATAAAACATCTCAGTATAGTTTTCACAACCTTGATTCCTTTTAATTTAGATTTTCTTTGAACTTTGTGGGAATATATTTTTTCAAAATTTTAAGCTTTTTATTTCTGTCTGATCATATTTTCCTTTAGAATTTGAAACTAATACTTGTGTTTATAGATTCTTTCTATGCTAACAGTTATACTTGAAATACAGTGTACTGGGACTTTTTGTAGGTTTTTATTTAAAAGTTAATTTGGCATGCAAAACTCAAGAATGGGTCAGTATTGTTAAACTCCTGGGAAGAAATTATTGGCTTCCTCTTTCTTTTCCTTTCCCTTGGAATGCTGTTTTACTCAGTGGAGACCAAAGTGAAAGAATTAAGACTATAGAAAAACTTTTTAAAATAAGAATTCTAGCATCTGTTTTTGAAAGCTTTGATTTTATTCTTGGATTCCTAATATTTGTTTCATCGTAAACCATTTCTGGAAGATAGCAATAAGGTCTTCCACTAGATCTTTCATGCCTTAATTTCTTACTAACTTTAGTCCACTTCTGAGTTTTTAGATGTAGACAAAAGTAAATTATCAAAATTTTAATTTTTTTGGTGGGGAAATGCATATTTCCAAACTGCTGTGTACTTATGGCTTTTTTGAAAAAAATGTGATTTTTATTTTTTACTGTTTCAGTAAATTAAATAAAGTTATTTCTGATGGAGCTATTATTCCATTGCCCAGAAATAATAATGTTTTCAGAGTTTTTCCCAGAAGGTTTGATACAGATACACTGTTCTGGTAACCAGTGTGGGGTTTTATGAACTCCCAACCAGCATTATATTTCCCAGATGACAAAAACTTTACTAGAGTGAATGAGTTTTATTTGAACTTTACATTTGTTTCACTTTATAGGTATGGCAACTTAATCTTTTTTTCCAACCTTTGAATTCAAGAAAAAAATATAATTTTATTGTTAGGTTAATTAGAGGGAAATTAACTGAATGAGAACAGTGATAACCAAAAGCTATAGATCTGTGTATATTTAGAGAATCAAATGATTTCTCACTTTTCTTTTCAACCCGTCATTTCAAAGACTCTGTAAAAGAATATAAGAATAATTTTTTCATGTAATATCTAAATTCTTATTTAATACCAGAAGGAACCTTAGACTACTGAAGGATCAATTTTTGACACTTAATGCATTGCATGTTTTTTTTAACCCATAGGGTGCAGAAAACAGTGATAGAATGAAAATATTTTTATTACAAATTAATTTAATCAGTTAACTCTTCTGATGCTTCTAGTAATAATGACTACAGCACAATGACTAATTGTTCCTTGATTCCTTTCCCCTGAAATATTGGGTGATTATTTTTTAAATCTATCAATAAAACATGGAAAGTCTTCTTTTGACCTTGATTGATACATGTCAGTGAAACTATGTTAAAGAAGTTACACTTTGGGGCAACTAGGTGATACAGTGGATTGAACACCAGCCCTGGAGACCTGAGGACTTGAGTTAAAATTTGACCGTAGACACTTGAAATAGTTATGTAATCCTGTGCAAGTCATTTAACCCCAATTGTGTCCTCTTCCCCAACCTTCCTCCCCCCAACCCCCCCCAAGAACTTATACTTCAGTTTCTGAACAGTAATTGTTTGAGCTCACATCAAGTTGCCTTTCGATTAGCCTATGGTTGGTGGAGACATTCTACTTCTGTATAAAAATGTCCAGTTGACAGAAGTCAGAATAATCCACCTGACAGTGCAGAATTAAAAGAATCAACATATTATTGTTTTTAAAGTGTCATTGTGGAAAAAAGACTGTTAAAATATTGGAGGGAATGAATTAAAGGTTCCTATCAACACCCCTCAAATCATTGCCTGACTTTTGAATGGGGACCAGTATAGTTTTGCGTACGTATTGGTATTGATTCCATATCTGCTGCTTTTCCTTTAATCCTGGAAGTGGATTAGAGGAGGCATGGAAAGTGTAGCAGTTGTCCTAAATGGTAGGTTTTGGCCACCTTACCGGCTTGCAAATGTGGATTTTTAGTTCATTTTTCTTGTTAAATATAGTTTTTGCATTTGTATGTACTACACATTGGGAGCCATGGATTTTTTTTGCCACCATCTTTTCCTTGATTTTATTGATTCTAAACTTTTAAGTTTTTGTACAGTTTTGTAGTCCTACATGGTAGTCCCAATTTATGGTAGGAGTTTTTAATCTTTTTTTTTATGATATAAACCCCTTTGGCAGTCTAGTGAGGTTGATCCTTTCTCAGAATAATTTTTTAAAATTCATAAAATTCATAGAATTAGAAATGAAATAAAAATATTAAAATACTTAGTTTTCAAAAGTAGTTCAAGATACCAGGTTTAGAACCCCTGTATGATATTTAGATTGTTGGCTATAAATAGTTTTCTGTCTTCATAGTCATTGGGGTTGGGGTGGGATGCTCTTTCAGTTAAACTCTTTAGATTAGATTTAAAAGACCACAAAAAAGTTCTGTCTTGCTGGCCCCTATTAGAGATACAGTTAGTCATTCCTAATTTTTTTAGCTATGGTTCAGACATCCATATCCCATTTTTATACCCCATCTTCCTAAGGAGGTTTAACTTTGAGATGTTCCTTTCTCTTCTAAAGCTCTTGCTTTTGATGGACAGCAATGATAAAAATCCCTTCTATGTTCCCATGTTTCTTATTCAACACTATAATTTTTAGCAATACTTTCTGGATTCTTTTTGGCAGAATCAATTGTGCCATGTCAATTAGAAATATATAGTAGTAATTTCTTCTGACATATCTTGAGTTCCCTTTTACATATGGATATTTTTCTTCAGGAAGGTGGCAGACTTCTCTGTTATCTGGTTGACACATATTTATCTTAATCCCCCTAAGCTGGGAGTCACCAACTGTCACTACAAATCTTGTCTTCATTTGACTTTCATTGTATAATATCTTACTGGACAATTTCTATGGATTCACATCATCATTCCATTGGAGTAAACATAGCTTCTTTTCTCTGGAACTTGCTCCATTGTTCTTTGAGAGTAATCTTATAGCTGTCTCTTTAGTCTTAGTTTTCTAGGGTCTTTTTTCCTTCCTTTTCCTCTTTATGTGATTTCATTTCATCCTCAAACTTTCTGATGCCACTTAGGATTTTTCCTACCTTTATGATCTTTCGTGTGTGTGTGTGTGTGTGTGTGTGTGTGTGTGTGTGTATGGAAAGTAATTACTGACCCCCTATCAAGCCTCATGTTAAAAACATGAGGAAAAAATAAGATTTTTTGAAGGTGACTTTCTGCCCCAGACCATATCTCCACAATCATACAGTTTGCTCAGAAATACAGAAAATGTGCTACTTTGTGTTTTCAGTTGCTTTAAAAAAATTTTAAGGTAAAATAAAGTAGAGTTTTAAAAGCTTATGTAGGGGCAGTGGGGTGGCTAGGTGGCTCAGTGATTAGAGCACTGGCCCTGGAATCAGGAGAAACTGAGTTCAATTCCGGCCTCAGACACTTAATAATCACCTAGCTGTGTGGCCTTGGGTAAGTCACTTAACCCCATTGCCTTGCAAAGACCTAAAAAAAAGCTTATGTAAAGCAAGTTATCTCCTATGTTGGAGACAATTATTTTTTTAATTGAGCTGTTGAATAGTAACATAAAGTGAGGCATACAGTATACATTATGCTTGCCAAAGCTTTGCTTTGATGTTATTGATGATGTTCTGCTCAGGGTACAGAATATAGAAGAATTCCTTATCACTATGGGAGTTCTCCAAATGTTTCTGTTAACAGATGACTTCTTTTTTAATTAATTTTTTTGTATTTGCAAGACAGTGGGGTTAAGTGACTTGCCCAAGGTCACACAGCTAAGTGATTATTAAATGTCTGAGGCCAGATTTGAACTCAGGTCCTCTTGACTCCAGGGCCAGGACTTTATCCACTGCACCACCTAGCTACCCCTGACTTCTTCATATTAATTGCTTTGAGCCCTAGAAATCACCATAAAGCTCCTTTTCAATAATATTCATAATAATTCATAATAAATTGTTTTAATATTTCAAGTTGAAGAAAATAAGTGAATAAAAACACATTTTTCTAGACTATGAAATGTGATGAGGTAGTGCACTCTTAATTTATAATGAGTAGGTAAAATGAGATTTAACTTTTGAGTAATAATTGTAAGATTTAGACTTAGTAGAAATCTTACTTTACCTTATCTAGCCCTTTTATTTTATGGAAGAGAAAGGTGAGGCCCTGAGATGCTAAATGATTTTCTTAATTATTATTATTATTATTATTATTATTATTATTATTATTTTTGTTTTGCAAGGCAATGGGGTTAAGTGGCTTGCCCAAGGCCACACAGCTAGGTAATTATTAAGTGTCTGAGGCCCATTTGAATTTAGGTACTCCTGACTGCAAGGCAGGTGCTATATCCACTGCACTACCTAGCTGCCCCGATTTTCTTAATTATTACATTTTTCCCAAGTAGTAAGTAACAGGGTTAGAATTTGAACTGTTTTCTGTCTCTAAATCCATTGTTCTTTCTACTGTTATTTCTACTATTATTGTTGTTGCCTCCATGTATAGTGTCCTGGTGCTGCAAATTCAGTCATCTGACTTTAGAGTTGAATAAATTGAGGAAGAAATTGTACTAGATTCACATTAGAGGACCCTTAAAGTGCTTTCTAAGTAAAAATCCATATCTAATCTCTTGGTAGAAATAGAATTAAAACAACTTAAAGGATTAGTGTAGTGACATATTTAATAATATGGGATTAAGTATAGTGACCCCTGCTTAGAAATCTGATAACAAAATAGCTAATAAAACTGGATAGTTGGATTGGAAAAATCGGATTTGAATTCATAATCTTCTACCATATCCTACTCGACTATATTTTACAGAACATTTAAATGATGTAAATGTTTTTAAATCATAAAAATGGAAAAGGAAATAATTCATATTTTCTCAACTCTGAAAAGGCAAAGTGTTTTTATCAACAAAAAATAGATATCATTTAAGACAATATTTGATTTTGATTATATAGACAAAAATCATATGTTTCAAATTGAAAGAAAAGAAATTTGTTGGGAAAAGTTTTGTGGTAAATATATCAGATATATATTTGTAATATGCAAATTACTAATGCATAGACATAAAGATTTAAAACTAGAAGAGATTTTAAAGGTCATCAAGTTCAAAGCCCTTTTTTACAGATAAGGAAACTGAGGGCCAGAGAAGTTAAATGACTTACTCAAGGTCACAGAGAGGTAGTAAGTAGAACAACTGGCATATGAACCCATGTGCCATGCCTTTTCTTTTCCTGTATCATGATAGTGATCTTTGAGGCTAATACATGTTCCATAATGGAGCAGTGATCAGAACAATCAATGAAAAAAGACATATAGACTACTAATTGTCATATAAAAAGATGTACAAGCTTTCTGATCAGATGAATGCAATTTAATACAGCCTTAATATGCTGCCTTAATACTCCCTAAAATTGCCAAAGTTATTATTTTTCATGAATATTTTGTTTCTCAATTATATATAATAGTAGTTTTTTGTAAGTTTTTTTGTAAGGCTTTGAATTTTACAATTTTTTCCCCCACCCTCCCTTCCCTCCCCTCCCCATCCCCCTACAGAAGGCAATCTGATAATCTTTACATTGTTTCCTTGATATACATTGATCAAAATTGAATGTGTTGAAGGGCGGCTAGGTGTTACAGTGGATAGAGCACTGGCCCTGGAGTCAAGAGTACCTGAGTTCAAATTCGGCCTCAGACACTTAAAAATTACCTAGCTGTGTGGCCTTGGGTAAATCATTTAACCCCATTGCCTTGCAAAAAAACCCCTAAAAAAATTGAATGTGTTGAAAGATAAATATCCTTGAGAAAATAAAATATTAGAGATAGCAAAATTACAGTACATAAGACACCTTTTTAAAAAAAATAATGGAAGGTAGCAGACTTTGGACTTTGTTTAAACTCCACAGTTCTTTCTCTGGATACAGATGGTAGTCCCTGTTGCATGTACTCTAAAATTATCCCTGATTACTCCACTGATAGAATGAGCAAGACCATTAAGGTTGATCATCAGCCCCATGTTGTTGTTCAGGTGTAGAATGTTCTTCTGGTTCTGCTCATCTTGCTCAACATCAGTTCATAGAAGACTTTCCAGGCTTCTCTGAAATCCCATCCCTCCTGGTTTCTAATAGAACAAGAGTGTTCCATGACATACATATACCACAGTTTGTTAAGCCATTCCCCAACTGATGGACATTCACTCGATTTCCAATTCTTTGCCACCACAAACAGGGCTGCTATAAATATTTTTATACAAGTGAGGTTTTTACTCTTTTTCATAGTCTCTTTAGGGTATAGCCCCAGTAGCGATATTGCTGGATCAAAGGGTATGCACATTTCTTTTGCCTTTTGGGCATAATTCCAAATTATTTTCCAGAAAGGTTGGATGAGGTCACAGCTCCACCAACAATGTATTAGTGTCCCAGATTTCCCACATCCCTTCTAATGTTAATCATTGTCCTTTCTGATCATATTGGCCAGTCTAAGAGGTATGAGATGGTACCTCAGAGAAGATTTAATTTATGTCTCTAAAAATCAACTATTTTAGCCATTATTTTTGAAATGTAATAGCTATAGAGGAATTTAGTGCAAACATGTTTTAAAGATTTAGTATAAGAAAAAACTACTTGAAAATTTATAACAATGGCTTAGTTGGGTGACACTTAAAAACTACCTTTAATGGGGTGACCAGGTGGTACAGTGGATAGAGCACCGGCCCTGGAGTCAGGAGTACTTGAGTTCAAATGTAGCCTCAGACACTTAATAATTACCTGGCTGTGTGGCCTTGGGCAAGCTACTTAACCCCATTGCCTTAAAAAAAAAAATAAAAAACCCTCAAAAAAATACCTTTAAAACATTTCACTTAAATGGTAATTGTATTTTGGACTATCTGATGAAAGCTTTCTCTGTATTCTAAGGTAGTAAATGGTTTATTAACTTCTCTTTGCCTTAAAATTGTAAAGTTTTAGCAATTTTTCTTTACCAGTATATAACACATGACTATATTGAAATTCTGAAAATCTTTCATTCCTCTTGCTATGAAATAAATAATGATTAGTAGTAATTAAAGTTCATTGTGAATCTGGATCCTATTTGCACAATTAATCTGTCCCTAAAAGGTTCTTGAGTTGAATTTTAAAAATGAAGGGGGGGCAGCTAGGTGGCACAGTGGATAAAGCACCGGCCTTGGAGTCAGGAGTACCTGAGTTCAAATCCGGTCTCAGACACTTAATAATTACCTAGCTGTGTGGCCTTGGACAAGCCACTTAACCCCATTGCCTTGCAAAAAAACCTAAAAAAAAAAAGGAATAATTTTAAAATTCCTAAAAAGATGTTGTAATTTAAAGTAATTTTATATTTGAATCCTTTTAAAACAAATAGCCACATCAAATTTATGTTTTTGAAAAACCTGAATTTTTACATATGGGGACTATGAAAGAAAAAAAATGAATTAAATTATACAGATAATTGTCTGATATGTTATGTAGCTTTATGTTAGGTCCTGGAATGCAATGAAATGAAAACTGGACATGAATTCTGTCTGAAAGAAATTTGCAATCTAGTTGAAGGCACCTGTGGCTGAAAATAATTTATTTTCTTTTCCTAAATTTTTTCTTTTCTTCCAAAATTTTAAATTATTCTGACCCTGATCTGTATAATCTCTTACACACACACACATAAAAAATAAAAACCAAGCAAACTTAAAAAAAAACTATCCTGTGTAAGGTCTATGACTCCTTAAATGCCTCATGTCCCAAGATCATTTTCAGTAATGATAACTTCATTTACAACATACTCAATTCTCCTAACCATCTTGTACTGTGATTATTTACATGGATACATAGTCCTTTTGCCAACTTTAATTCTCTTATTATATTTAAGTAACTGCTTATAATTTTTGTGGCTTTTTGGAGAATTATCATTTGTAATTGACTTGCCAGATTTCTACTTTGTACCTTATCTTTTAAAGTTTTTAAGCTTTCCTATTCTCATTTGAGTTGTCATTTTATTTTTTGAAAGCATACTCTCTCCTTCCTTCTTTTTTTTTAGGTTTTTGCAAGGCAAATGGGGTTAAGTGGCTTGGCCAAGGCCACACAGCTAGGTAATTATTAAGTGTCTGAGACCGGATTTGAACCCAGGTACTCCTGACTCCAGGGCCTGTGCTTTATCCACTATGCCACCTAGCTGCTCCCCCTTCCTTCTTTTCTTAAAAAAGTCCTTTTGACTTGAATAGTTATCCTTTTTCTTTTGAATAGTTAGATTATGTAGGGTGCAACACATTACTTTTTAAAAAAACTTATTTCAGTTCTGAATTATTTATCTCCCCTCTCCCACCCTTTGAGAAGCAAAGAAAACCATTCTATATGTGTATAGTTATGCAAAATAAATTGCTGCATTAGTCTCAACAAAAAACAAAGGAGAAGGAAATCAGAGAAGAAAATATATTTGTTTGCAATTTGAGTTCATTACTCTCTATGTGAAGGAAGATACCATATTTCCATTATGAGTCCTTTGGAATTGTGATTGGTCAGTTAAGTCATAGTTGATTATCCTTATTTACAGTTTTGCTGAATTGAGTAATTTATTCCATTATTTTACATTGTATTATTTATGCAAGTCTTCCTTGGTTTTATTGAAGTCATGCCTTTGGTCATTTTTTTACAGCACTAATGGTATTTTATCATATTCATATAACATAATTTGTTCAGCCATTTCTCAGGTATCCCCTCTATTTCCAATTCATTGCAAAAATAACTTCTCTAAATATTTTTGTTCATAGGGGTCCCTTTCTTTCATTAATCTCTTTGGGGATATAGACCTAGTAGCTTGGTCAAAGAGTATAACATTTTCTTTTTGTGTATAATATACCAGGATAGTTTTCCTTTATAATTTATTGAAATATATCTAAGTTCTTTTTTGATCATAGCTTTCAGTCCAATAATTTTTTAATTATTTCTTTCAATCCTATCTCATTCTAATTTTATTCTATTTAATCTTAATTGAGAGGTTTTCTAATGAGGTATTTCACTTTTTTTTTTTGCAAGGCAAATGGGGTTAAGTGGCTTGCCCAAGGCCACACAGCTAGGCAATTATTAAGTGTTTGAGGCTGGATTTGAACCCAGGTACTCCTGACTCCAGGGTTGGTGTTCTATCCACTATGCCACCTAGCCACCCCCGGTATTTCACATTTTTTTCTATTTTTTTGAATTTGATTTATTGTTTCTTGAAATCTTGTGGGAAATCATTCATTTCCACATGCTCAGTTCCAATTTTTAAAGAATTGTACCTTTATAACTCTTCTTCCATTTGGCCAATTCTGCTTTTTTTTTAAGAGTTTTTTTTTAAAATTTAAGGCAATGGGGTTAAGTGACTTACCAAAGGTCACACAGCAATTCTACTTTTTAAGGTAGTATTTTCTTTAGTATTTTTTGTGCTTATTAAATTTTTAATTTTCTTTTTATAATTTTCTTACATCAATCTCATCTTTTTCTAGTTTTTCCTCTTCCTTTCTTCTTTTTCTTTAATTCTTCCAGGAATTCTTGTTAGATTTTTGTCAGTTTTGCATTTTTCTTTGTACATGTTTTCACATTGTTTTTTGCTGAGTTTGCATTTTGATCTTCCCAGTCACCATAGTAGCCTCTGATGGCCAAGCTCTTTATTTATTTATTTTTTGTTTGCTAATTTGTCCAGCTTCTTTCTTGACTTTGAACTTATGTTAAAGTTGGATTGTTTACCTGGGTGTGGGGAAATATTATACCAAACTTTAAGCTGTTTTCAGAGCTATGAAAATATGTTTGCCCAAGTTTTTGGTGCTTCCCAGGTAGCACTGTTTTGGAAGTGGGCAGGGTCATTCTGGTTTGTGCTCTGGTCTATTCCTAGTAAGAACCTCTGCTTTTGTATAATCACAAAAGCAAGTGTTCTTCTAATGACTGACCACAAGTGTTCCTCTTTGTCCTGGAGGGTGATCTAGAACTGCATATGGGTAGTGGAATTGCCAAACTGCCTATTCCCATGCCCAGTGTCAGCTCAGGGCCCCTTGTCATCTCCTTTTGATCATTTGACCTTACTGTCTCTAAGCTGAACATCTGCCTTCAAGGCCTACTGCTGGTGTTGCCAGTGTGTGGCTGGTTTTGGTATCACAGTCCTTTACAATCCTTTTTTAGTTGTCTTGGGTTAGAAAAATGCCCTACTCTGACTTTTGCTGGCTATGTTGCTCCAGAATTCAGTTTTTAAAAATTTATTTAAATCACTGGTGTTTGACTTGCCCAAGGTCACACAGTTAGGCAATTATTAAGTGTCTGAGACCACATTTGAATTTAGGTCCTTATGACTCCAGAGCTGGTACTCTGTAACACTGCGCCACCTAGCTGCCCCTCTGGAATTAAGTCCGACATGTTATTTTAAAGTTGTTTGGAGGGAATTGTTGAGAGGGCTCAGCAATGATGCTAACTCTACTCTTTGCCATCTTGACTCTGAATGCCTATATTATTTTCTAAAGAATCATATGTATATGGTAGGTTATGATACTGCCATATTTAAGAATTTAGTGGACCAAATCTTTTAATAACTTTTAAAGTGGAATTAATTATAGTTCTTTATATATGGCTTCTCTGACAACATTTTATCCATTCCGATAATTGGTAAAAATTGATAGATCATTGTCCAGAATTCTTAAGTATTGCTTTGAGTTGCAGAAGTTCTAATAAGAAGAGAACTGATGAAACATTCCAATTTACTTCTCACTTTACAACTTATATCCAGCAGATGGTTCCGTTTAAAAAAAAATATACATATACACACACATTTTTGAATTTAACAAATGTTTGTGGAGCAGGATGTAGTATATTAACATTTTATTTTAGTTAAGACTCTTGTAGTTTATTTTATGGAGTTTCTGGATAGAAACTTGGATGTATTCTGAATTGAGTGAGATAAGAAAGAAAAGTTTCTAAACTATTCTAGACTCATTAATAGATTAGATTTTGTTGTTCATTCCTTTTCAATTATATCCAACTTTTCATGATCCTATTTTAGATTATCTTGGTAAAGATACTGGATTGGTTTGCCATTTCCTTCTCCCAACTCATTTTACAGATGAGGAAACTGGGGCAAACAAGGTTAAGTGACTTGTTCAGGATCACACAAATCTGAGGCTAGATTTGAACTCATGAAGAGGCGTCTTTCTGACTCCAGGGCTGGCACTCTATTCACTGTACCACCTATCTGCTCCAATAAACTGGATATACTATTCTAAAATCTTTTACTAGAAGATGCACAAAATGTGTAATTTTATGAAATGGAAAAGAAAATTCCAGTTAGGATATAATTTAAAAACCCTCAGAATAATTGCTTTGAAATTTAAAAATTTGAGATCAAATATTTTACTCTTTTCACTGTAATAAATTAAGTCTTAGAATTTCAGGGCTATAAAAATATGAAAATTATTTTCTAAACATCTTTTGATGATTTTGTGCTTACAGGTATACCAAGCTTGGCTATGCAGGCAACACTGAACCCCAGTTCATTATACCCTCATGTAAGTAGAAACTTAAATTTTATGTTCATGAAGGTTATGTTTTCTGAAAATGTTTTGAATATGTCGATTTTCATGTAAATGAATTGATTCTACATTTTCCTTCATATTACTTTGGTAGGTTGAAAGTGGTATTTTTCCTGGCTCTTTCTCATCCTGGATTTATCCTTAGATTCTTATAAGTACTTGTTAGAGATAGTTTCCTAGTTTTTTTTTATTTCTATTTCAGATGCCCTTAATTATGGTTTCTGGGATTTCAACCTGTAAATTTAATTAGGTGTTTTAGATAGAAATACCTGTAATTTCAGTTAGCAATACCTTTATGACCTGGGAAATATGTCAGTCTATCCATGAAATTGAACTGGCAACTTCAAATAAAAGAATAGTTCCCTTTTTAAATTTTTTTTGGTAATAAATTTTCACTGCTCACCCTGTTGACAAGGAGCGCTCCCCCCCCCCCCCCCCCCCCCCCGCCTTTTTAGTCAGTAAATGGAGGGTTATCAGACTAAATTCAGGGCCCATAGACAGACCTTTCTGGGCAATTATGTGGCACAGTGGAGAGACTGTCTGACTTGGAGTCAGGAAGACTCATCTTCAAGAATTCAGATCTGGCCTCAGACACTGGCTACTGGGTGACTCCAGGCAAGTCTCTTTCACTCTGTTTGCCTCACTTTCCTCATCTGTAAAATGAGCTGGAGAAGGAAATGACATACCACTCCAAGTATCTGCCAAGAAAACCTCAGATGGGGTCACAAAGAATCAGACATGACTGAAATGGCTGAATAACAACAAAACAGCAATAACAACAGCTAGACCTTTCTGCTTCAGGGATAAAGTCTGCAGGTTTCTTTAATTAGCTTAGCACAGTGTCTTGCACATAGTAATCACTTAATAAATGTTTATTAAATTGGATTTAGTGAAAATAAACAAGAATCATCATACAATGGAGAGCACTAGTTATTCCTGCAAATTTGGCCCAGGAGTTAGTTAACAAAGTCTTATTTTATAAGTTATGGATTATCTGGAGATAAATATAAAAGTAGAGGTACTCAAAATATGACTAACATAAAATATATTTTGGCATAGGTGGCAGCAAGACGGGCTGAGTTTATTTAGATGATTGAATGGTGGTTCACTGGGAGTACAGATGGGAAGCCTGAGTGGATTTTTGGAGATATTTGCCTTTCTCTGACATGAATGAATGAATGTTCAGATCAGACATGAGCTAATGAAATTTTTAATTAGAGGAAAGTCCTTAAGATACAACCATATATATTTATCAAAAGAAGGGTCTGGGACCTCCAACTGAGGTTACATTTTGACGTCTTGACCAGATTTACAGATTTTATTTTTTGAATCTGGGTTATCAATCCTAGTGGCATAGAAGTCAGAACAGTTTCTTACAAAGTCTTGTGACTCTAGAGAGCATTGTATAATTTGTATGTTGTAGAATGAATGGTCACCAGTGTTGCTTAGCTTTTGGAAAGCTAGTATCTACTGATAGTATATACTCTCACAAATGAAGGCTCTCAAGATTGAATCTCCTTTGTATATCAGAGATGAAAGGGGTATGCAAGTTCTATTTGATAGTATAGATTATGAAAGGGGTATGCAAGTTCTGTTTGATAATATAGATTATGAAAAAAAGAAAAGTTAAAGAATAAAATTTTGTTAATGCTTACCTAGGGGAAAGATATGTCATCTGGTACACCTAAGTAATCTGGTTGGTAAAAAACATGTTCCACACTGGAGCCAAATATATTTCAGTGAACTATATATAGTATAGAGATGAAATATTTCTTATGATCATTTAATTCTCTTTATTTTGATTCCATAGTAACTGTACCATCTGATTAGTAATTTTGTCTCATGGTTGATTGTATATTTGGAAGGTGTGCCCTGTATAGTAGATATAGTATTATTTTGGTAAGTAGAAAGACATGCCTTCATTGTAAGTGAATAAATTGGTATTTCAATTTATAGACATCAATTTCTTGTGAGATTGGTTGTCACAACAACAGTAGCAGTTACCTGGTTACTGGTGTCCATTTTGAACTGATAAAATTAGATTTATGAATTTCTGTAGATCAGAAAATGAGATATTCATAACAAATCTGCAGTTGTCTTTTATTTACGTATTTATTTATTTATCTATCTATCTATTTATTTATTTTTTAGGTTTTTTTGTAAGGTAAACAGGGTTAAGTGGCCACACAGCTAGGTAATTATAAGTGTCTGAGACTGGATTTGAACCCAGGTACTCCTGACTCCAGGGATGATGATTTATCCACTGTGCCACCTAGCCACCCCTCTCTATATATTTTAGAAATGAGTCCTTTGTCAGAGACACTGTTTGTAAAAATTGTTTCCCAATTTACTATATTTCTTTTAATCTTGATTAGAGCAGTGTATTGTCTTTTTAGATGAAACATATTTTATGTCTCATCAAATCTATAATATAGAACCATTTTTGTGAACTTGAGTGAAAATTTTTAGTTGAGTTCTATATATTTTAATATTTTTAGAGCATTTGCTAGTTCAGAGCTCTTGTTCTTTCTGGCTTCTTATTTGATGTAATTTAGAAGCCTAGAATCTTAGTGTTAGAAGGCACCTTAGATGGTATTTTCCAAGTTTTTTTTTAACTTCTTTATAGCCTTGAGCATTGTTGATTTCTTTCTCTTTGCTACTTATTCTCTTGATTTTTGTGACACTATTCTGCTGGTTCTCCTCTCTGAGTATTCCTTTGGTTCCCTTTCTGATTCTTCTTCTGTGTCGTGTCAGCTAATTATGCATGTTCTTCATGTTGTCTTGGGTTCTTGTTGAGCTTTAATATGTTACAATGATATTTTCAACTCCAGTGGGTTAAATTAACATTTTTTCTTTTTCCTTTTTTATTTTTGCAAGGCAGTGGGGTTAAGTGGCTTGCCCAAGGCCACACAGCTAGGTAATTATTAAGTATCTGAGGTCAGATTTGAATTCAGGTACTCCTGACTCCAGGATCAGTGGTCTATCCACTGCACCACCTAGCTGCCCCTAAATTAACATTTCTATGCAGATGATTCCTACATCTTTATATCCAATTCCAGTTTCTTTTATGAGGCAAGGTCATATGACATCTTAAACAGAATGCCCTATAGGCATCTCAAACATATCTAAAATGGAAACCATTAACTTTTAAAATTAAATTGAAAGCATTAAAATTTGAAATATTATTTAATTTTATCTCATCTTTTCCAAATTTATACTTTATGCATATTTTAAAATCTTTAATTCATTGTACTATTGTGCAGATATAATTTATAAATAAATATTTGTAATTGGAGCTCAGTATTGAAAAGTTTGTTTTAAATTGGGTGGTGATAACGTATTTGAAATTAACTGTTCTACAAAAGCACTCCACTAACTGAGAGATTTAATTTGACAATATGTTCTGTTTGGTTAATATCTGTTACAAAATTTTTGTATGTGTCACTGAATGGAATGACCAGTTTAGATGAATCCTTTGATTTTTGTTCAGTAGACCATTTTAGCTAATAATTTGCCTCTAATTTTGAATGTTCTTCTATTTCCAATCATAACTTTTATTTTCTACATCTTCAATGATTCTGACTTAATCTTATTTTTTTCAGCCCAATTTTCTAGACTAATATCCAGCACTAAGTCCTTCCACCACTCATTTGGGTTTGTCTTGGTTTACTACTTATTTAGATGAAGAAACTGAGGCAAACAAGGATTAAGTTACTTGTAAGCCCATGGTCCCCTTTGAACTCATGTAGATGAGCCTTCCTGACTCCAGGATTGGCACTCTTTGCATCGTACCATTTATTTACCTAGAAAGTCTCTGGATCTACTTTATCTACTTTGCCACCTTCTTTAATTGTTATCTCTCTGGTCTTTAAAATATAAACCTCAAAGGATGTGGAAATAGTAGTGCATTTGAGATTCCATGGTGAAGAAGGCATTAAATTGGGGAACTTTTATCATTTTTCATCTTCTCATCCTTCTTCCCTTCATCTCAAGATACTATTTTTTAGTCTAGAAGTCTTCAGTTTCCCCTTAATTTTTTCCTTACAAGTGATAATTAGTCTTGATAAAGTGGAAACCTATAGATATTTTATAAACAGTTATTTCAAAGTATGAACCGGTTTCAAAGTATGATCCTTATTTGACTCAATAATAGCTAATAATAGTGAAATTTTATATAGCATTTACTATGTGTCAGGCAATTCTGAAGTCTGCATTAAAAATTTTCCACTGGAGGGATTATACTTCAGGGGTGAGTAAATTTTAGATGTAGTTTGTGCTAGTAGAGAACATCCACAGAAATACGGCAATAATTCTGTCTCTTTGTGTTAGTATCTTTAATGTTCTGCCAGTACTCTTTGATCTTGAAACCCTAACCCACAACCACAAATCAAATCTCCTAGGAATGTGGGGAAGCAAAACTAGATTGACAGTATTAGAGATGAATTAAAATTAAATATTAATTGGACTATTTTCCACTCAGACTGCTCTGCCTTTATAAAATCATTTGACATCTCTTGTTTGGGGCTGATTAAATGAATTCCCATTCAGTGGTTTAATTCATTTATCTATCTATCTATCTATCTATCTATCTATCTATCTATTTATCTATCTATCATCTATCTATTTATTTATTTTAGGTTTTTGCAAGGCAAATGGGGTTAAGTGGCTTGCCCAAGGCCATGCAGCTAGGTAATTATTAAGTATCCGAGACCGGATTTGAGCCCAGGTACTACTGACTCTAGGGCCAGTGCTTTATCCACTACGCCACCTAGCTGCCCCAGTGGTTTAATTTAAAACATTAATTTAGATTTTTGAGTATGCTACATTTTGACAGTTAAAGATTTTCTTAAATCTTTACTTTCTCTGATCAACTGAATTGTAGGGATGGGGAAAGAATGTTTGGAACAGGACATGTGGACAAATAAATATGATCTGAGGTAGAATGATGTAGAGACCAAATGCTCTTGAATTTTGGTAGAGAGCTCTTTTCATCTGGGAGTTGGGCGGGATGAGAAGACATATTGTGAAGCATCATTGCCATTCAACCTGGGCCTCGAAGTCCATTCCAGGGAAAGGAGAACCATTTGCACAACTGTTTGGAGGGAGAGATGTATAAGGACAATATCAAGACAGAGGTAGTATTCTTTGAGATATTTACTGTACAGAGAAACACAGTGTGAAATAAGATATGAAACTTGGGAGAATCAAGTCATTAAGTATTTAATAAATGTTGACTATGTTTAAGACACTGTGCTAAGTACTGAGTATACAAAAACTGCAAGAAAAAAGGTAATCCCTGCCCTCAGAGAGCTTACCTTCAAATGGGGAAAGACAAGTTAGAAAAAGGGCCCTGAAATGGGTTTAGAATGGGTATAAAAATTCATTGATTCAGGAGCCAAGTTTGGAGAGGAATGAAAGATTGAATTAAGTGCTGGCCTGGGCATTTCCAGGGGTCACCCATCAGAGGAAATGACTTTAAGGGGCCAAGGATTTTTCTGGTTGATAACTCAGGCTGCTGGGATGTGGTGTTGAAGTCTGGGGAGTCCAGAGTGGAGCCTGGAGAGGAATGAAGGAGAGGAGGAGGAGGAGGAGGAGAGTTTAAATACTAGAGTAAGATTTTATAGTTTATCCTTTAGACAACAGGAAACCTCTGAGGGCTTTGGAGTAACAGGGTGATATGGTCAGGTCTGTGCATTTGCATTCTATCATAAATATTGTAAGGGCAGTATAAGTATTAATATATTTTAGGATCATGTTTAATGAGAACAGTGTAGGTGTAGAGAGGACTATTTAAGCAGGTAGGAATCATTTTTGTGACTTTAAACAAAGAGATAGTTAACTGGTGACTCTTCACCATAATGTTCATGAATTTATAGGGAAATATGTCATTTAAGGAAGACCTGAATAACATTTTTGAAGAAATTGAACTCTGGAAAAGTAAATATTTTTTACACCAGAGATGAAACTTAGTGATGTTATATATACAGTTATATGTGTGGGGTTAATAGTTTATTTAAAATCATGTCATGAAACCATAAATAACAATGAATTATGTAGTATAGAACTTACCCCCCCCCCCCCCCCGTCAGTTTTGTTCTTTATCTTAACTACTGTTTAATGGGAAACTATATCCATAGTTTTAAGTCAAGTAAGCAAGCAAATTTTTTATGCACTGCACACACAGTGCCAATCACTATGCTATTAAGGATTGGGAATACAAATATGAGCAGAAAGAACAACAGGATCGTCAGGAGCTTAACATTCTAATGGTGGAAGATTACACATAAGAAAGCTATGAAAAAGGTTGGGTAGGGGAAGTATAGACATCTGGAGTAGTGTCCATTTTATAAAGAAAGTCTGGGAGGAGAAGAGAAGACATGACTGACTTGGGTCTCCTCTTTATATGGAGGTTCTTTGGAAATCCCACTTAAAGCCTATATTGATTTGGCCTTGCTCAGAATCCTAATTGATTATTTTTCAAGCATTTTTTTCTCTTTACTTACACTTTACATCCTGTAACTCATCCATTATTTTTATTCTCTAGCTCACTTGACATGTTATAATGCAGGAAATTTTCATGTACCTAAAAGAAAATTTCAGAATAATAGTGAGAGATACAATTATGCATCTTTGGTTGACTTTATTTTTTTTTTTTTATTTTTTAGGTTTTTGCAAGGCAAATGGGGTTAAGTGGTTTGCCCAAGGCCACACAGCTAGGTAATTATTAAGTGTCTGAGACCGGATTTGAACCCAGGTACTCACTCCTGACTCCAGGGCCAGTGCCTTATCCACTGCGCCACCTAGCCGCCCTCTTTGTTGACTTTAAGAGTGTTGAATGGATTAGTTTCTTTGAATTATATTGAAAATAACAGATAGTTTTCATGAGTTTCTGGTAGCTTGTTTCCTGAATAATTTTTCTTTTGGAAGAGAGAGTGATTGTAAGGGAAAGGCAAAGGAATGATGATTGAAATGTAATGTAGCGGGGTAGCTAGGTGGCGTAGTGGATAAAGCATTGGCACTGGAGTCAGGAGTACCTGGGTTCAAATCCGGTCTCAGACACTTAATAATTACCTAGCTGTGTGGCCTTGGGCAAGTCACTTAACCCCATTTGCCTTGCAAAAAACTAATAAAACAAAAAGAAATGTAATGTAGGGCGGCTAGGTGCTGCAATGGATAGAACACCGGCCCTGGAGTCAGGAGTAGCTGAGTTCAAATCTGGCCTTAGACAATAAATTACCTAGCTGTGTGGCCTTGGGCAAGCCACTTAACCCATTTGCCTTGCAAAAACCTAAAAAAAAATTGTAATGTACTGAAATTACACATCATATTTAAGAATTACATTGTATACTAATATGGAAATATGTTAAACATGATTGTACATGTATGACTATATCAGATTACTCCCCTCCCCTTGGGGAGGGGAGGGAGGTAGAAAAATGATGAAGGTTGAAAATTATCTGTATGTAATTAAAAAATAAAATAAAATACCATTATAAAAAGAATTACATGTATTATTCTGTTTATTTAAGTGAATGATGTTCATGCTGGACATTTTTGTGCTTTTGTTTTAAGGCATTGCTATCAGAGAGTCTGCAAAGGTAGTTGACCAAGCCCAAAGGAGAGTACTGAGGGGAGTTGATGACCTTGACTTTTTCATAGGAGATGAAGCCATAGATAAACCTACATATGCTACAAAGGTAAAATTGAAACAAAATCTTTCTTATTTCAAAGTGAGGGTTGATTGCTGATTGTGTTAATGGAAGGGAGCTATAGAATAATCAATACAAAAATGGTAATCTGCCAAGTTGGGGGGGAATTTGAAATGATTTTATAATTATTTTTGAATATATATATATATATACATATATATATATATATATTTCATCTGGGAAATAACAGTAAAGATAAAATAATGAAGTAGTACTTCCCCTCTAAAATTTATAATTTAAGTTTTATAAAGATAGATTTCTTTTTTCCTGTTTTAGGTTTTTGCAAGGCAGTGGGGTTAAGTGACTTGCCCAAGGTCACACAGCTAGGTAATTATTAGGTGTTTGAGACTAGATTTGAACTCAGGGCCTCCTGACTCCAGGACTAGTGCTCTATCTACTGTGTCCACCTAGCTGCCCCTAAGAGGGCAGATTTGTGGTAGATTCATTTTTCTTTTTTTCATAGGCTGATATAGCTTTAGAGGGGAAAAGGGCCTTAGAGGTCATTTATTCCAGTCTTATCTTTTTACAGATGCTGAAACTCAGGGATTAAATCATTTATGCAAGGTCTCCCTCACTTTATAGTCTTGACAAACTGATTTGAATGCAAATCCTCTGTTTACATATCCAAGGCTTTTCCCACCACATCACTGTATGGTTGAACTATTGTAGCATCTTTTGGAAGACTTGCTGATGCAGTCATACATATTTATTTTTATATATGATTTACACATTATCTTATGCTTTGAAGAAATATGTGTATATGCTCATGCCCTAGTTAAATAATCACAATTATCTCTTACATAAATATTTTATTTGTTTTAAAATTGTCCTTTAAAAATTATTACCCTACTAAAATTTTCATTTTTTAAATTTAATTTTTCATAATTTAAGGCAATGGGGTTAAGAATGATTTACCCAAGGTCACGCAGCTAGGCAATTATTAAGTGTCTGAGACCAGATTTGAACTCAGGTCCTCCTGCCTCCAGGGCTGGTACTCTATCCACTGCGAAACCTAGCTTCCCCCTTGCTACTAAAATTTTGCTGGGAAACATTCCTCCCACCCTCAAAGGATTTCAAGGAGAAATGAAGTAGGTGGTGTTTTGTTTATTCATACTTTTTGGCTTGAAATTTGATCGCTTTACTTTTTGAGTTAGGTAATCAAAAATTGCAAGGTGACAAGAGAGTCAGAGGTGTGTAAAAGACAACAAGTGATCTTGACTCAACTTCCAGACATTACTTTACCTAAATCCTTACATATTTTTTAATAACTACAGAGAAGGAAGCTTCTTTTGCCAGAACATTTCAATGACAAATAGCTCTTCTAGTGTAGAATCTTTATGTGCTATCTAAATACTCTCCTGATTCCATTAGAGACTATTATCCTCATTTTACTTTATTGATCCTTGGTTTTCTTGTCAGGAAACTGATGAAAAAAGAGGTTAAGTGACTTGCTCAGGGTCATGCAACTATCAAGTGTTGGAGTCCACATTTGAATTCAGATCTTCCTGAATCCAAGTCCAGCATTCTATCCACTTTGTCATCTAGCTGACTTATACTAGACATGTATAAATACACAACACAATAAAATATTTACTGGTCATAAGGTGACTGTTACAGATTTATTTATGAACAATTGATATCCTAGCTAAAATACAAGGGTTATCTCTGCCTATTAATATTATTGTTACTGTTTTAAGAAACTGAGAATTATACTAGGCTGTATAAAGAATGGAATATGTTTTTTAAATCAACAAGCATTTATTAATCATTTGTCACATACTAACTATGAAGGAAACAAAAGCAAAAAATAAAAACAGTTCTTAATCTTGAGGAGGTTATTTACTAATAGGAGTTTCTTTGGCCATTTAGAAATAATAATGATAGCTGGGAGCAGACCTCTTTCTATATCTAATTCATATATATATATATATATATATATATATATATATATATACATACATACATACATACGCACACATACATGCACACATATATATATTCTGATCAAAGGTTGCCAAAGTTGCTTCTGAATTTCTTGCAAAGAGAATTTGCTTAATAATGAGTCAAGGAAAGCAGATTTCTATTAGCCATTATTAATATCGTATTCTAGGTACATGTATATGGTGAGGGAAAGGATGCTTTGATGTTTAAGACGGTAAGACTTAGTTTTATTAAGTCTTCAATTCTTAGGAAGAGGAGAATCAATGAAACATTAAAAGTATTAAAAGATTAATAGAAAATTTCAGAGGGAAGTTCAAAAGTATGTATAAATTGGATAGTGTTATAACCACCCAGGTAAATTTACTTAGGAAAAAACCCTAAAGCTAACAGAGATTGTCATATAATTCTCTCTGTTCTTTGTATGAGGACATATTTATGTTTGTTCATGTTTAAATTTATGGTAATGAAAAAGAAAATTAAAAAAGAATCCATATAATGAGAAGTTAAAAAAACAATTTGAAAGGACCTTAGAAATCCTCTAGTCAATTCACCTTAACAGCAATTTATTAAGTTCCTACTATGTATCAAGAACTAGGTTTTAGAGAATCAAGAACAGGCAAAACAATCCCTGATCTCAAGAGCTTATATTTTGTGAAAAAGAAATTATATATATAAATAAAATGTAAATATGCACTAAATAATCTTGGCATTACGGGAGAACCCTAGTGTCTGGGGAGGAGGTGGTTAGTCAGGAGAGGTCTTGTAGTAAGAAAGGACACAGCTTGAGGCAGGAAGGGAGCCAGGCATTTCCAGCAGGAGTGTGTTTTAGACATGAGCAAAGGCAGGGAGATTCAAGAGAGAATGTCCTATATAGGAAACAGCAAATAGGCTAGTTCATGTTGGGAAATAATAATGTGAAATAAGTCTGGAAAAATAGGTTGGAATCTATTATGAAGGACATTAAATGGTTAATAGAGAAATTTATGTTTTACCTTAGAAATGAGAGGTGATGAAAATTGAGTTGAGTCTTTGTGAAGGAAGAGAAGGGAATGAACTTAAGAAGAGGATTAGTTAATAGATGGGGTGGTGATGGGAATGTTTGTCCTTCATTTTCAAAGAAGACCACAAAATCAAGGAGGTGATGCCATGACAAGAACATGAATTAGATTTGAGTGAGGGAGGCTGTGCTGACTCAACAATCTCACTTTATCCTCCAGAGCCATCTGAGTTCAGTGGTCAGATATGAATAAGGATGACTGGAGATGGCCCTGAATGTGAGACAATCAGGGTTAAGTGACTTGCCCAGCTAGTTAGTGTCAAGTGTCTCAGGTTGGATTCGAACTCCTGCCCTGCTGACTCCAAGGCCAGTGATCCATCCACTGTACCACCCAGAGATTACTCTTAGGTTCTGAACCTGGGTCATTGGATGAATGGTGGTATTCTCAATGGAAATAGGGTATTGGTGGTTTTGGGAAAGATGAGTTGAGTTCTTTCAGTTATATTTTTAATGTTATTTTAATCTCATCTTCTCTTGGCTAATATGCCATTATGGTTCTTAGCCAGTTCAATTAGCTAGTCAACATTTGAATGTCACCATTATGTGTGAGAAACCTCTATGAAGTATTATGGGACTATTTAAACTCAATTTCTCTTATCTTTGAGGAGTTATTTATAATTATAGGTGGAATTGGTTTCATAGATGAAATATTGGCTGAACATGAAGAAATGACAGATTTTCTTTACGTGTTTAGAAGAAAATAGGTTTGCTTTTGCTTTAATACAGTAGTCTCTGTTGTCACCACAATGTATAAGATAAATATGGTACTTAGTACTGAGAGGAAGAATATTATAGGTGGGGAGAGCTTAATTGTTTTTGATAGCTTTTAGCTGTCTCATATATATAAATTTAGCTCCCACAAAATAGACATTTGGTTTTTTTTCATAAACAACTTTTTAAGCTGTTATTGTCAGGCAGTTGTTCAATGATATGAACTAAAATTTTGCATATTTTGCTTTGTTTTTCATCAGTGGCCTATAAGACATGGTATCATTGAAGATTGGGATCTCATGGAAAGATTCATGGAACAAGTAATTTTTAAATACCTTCGAGCTGAACCTGAAGATCACTATTTTTTAATGGTGAGAATTTTGAACTAACAAGAATGAAATATTTTTTTGTGAATGCTAAAACTGTACAGATTTAAAGATCACATGCAATTTTAAAAAACAGAGAAATTCCTCTTAAGAATATCCTAATGGTAATGATAGGAATTCCATTTTTATGGTAGAAGAAATTGAGACAAGTTGTTATTTTCATATTTTCTTAAACCTTAAAAAAGTGATATGTTTGGTTTTACATTATCCTAATTTCTAAATCTATTCCTTTCCTACTTAGAAAAATATCCCTTTTTAAATTAAAAAATATTTAGACAGCCTCAGACACTTAGTAATTACCTAGTTGTGTGACCTTGGGCAAGTCACTTAGCCCCATTGCTTTAAATAAATAAATAAATAAAATGAAATAAATTAGACCTATCTCTTTTAACAAAACTATTCTGTTATCAGAGGGATTCATTTATTTATTTGGGAATTTTCTTTTTCTTTTTTTTTTATGAAGCAATGAGGTTAAGTGATTTGCCCAAGGTCACCCAAGTGTCAGGTGTTTAGGCCATATTTGTGTTCAGGTCCTCCTGACTCCAGGGCTGGTGTTCTGTCCTCCGCATCACCTAGCTGCCTCAGGAATTTGTTTCTTAAAAGCACGTTCTGTCAGGTTTTCTATTCTCTCTAACCCCTCTTACCTAAAATAAATTTAAACTTTCTGTAATTTGCACATTTTCCTCAAATCCATCAAAATTTCTATATTATTAATGTACTTTTAATATTTTATTCTTTTTTTTTTTTTGCAAGGCAATGGGTTAAGTGGCTTGCCCACGGCCACACAACTAGGTAATTATTAAGTGTCTGAGGCCACATTTGAACTCAGGTACTCCTGATTCCAGGGCCGTCGCTCTATCCACTGCGCCACCTAGCTGCCCCTAATATTTTATTCTTCATAATACTTGTGAAAGCTCCTTGGTGCCCCTCTTATTTATCAGAACTTTTTCTAGATCCTCTATTTACATGTGGCACAAAATCTCTTTATTTTTCCTCTTTCCCATGGTAGATTGTGTGGAAAGCTATAGAAAGGATCTTTCAGTGTTCTCTTATTCAGGGAGATGTACTGTATATTATATGTTTGTTTGTCATCCTCTTGAAGAGGACCATCATATCAAGGAAATGATGCCATGACTTGCAAGTGAATTGGATTTGAGTAAGGGGCGGTGGGGGGGGATCTGTGCAAAGTCCCCAGCCTCACTTTTTCTATGGTGTTGTCTAGGTCCAGTGGCCAGATATGGATCAGGACGACTGGAGGTGGCCCTGAACCACATTATATTGAAATATATATTGGCAGAAGGGCCTGGGACTTCTCCTTGGACTGTGCATAGTAACAAGGAAAAAAAAGAATATCTTTATTTGGTCTCATTGGTTAAAAGATTTATGAAGCAGTTCTTTGTTTCTTATATTCTTTGAAACTAATTTTGGTGATCAGGTAGTTTATGTGCAAGCTGCTCATATTAGAGTGCTCTGCAATTTATTAAGACATTGTAGCTTCTTTGTAGCAATCTCTTAGACTGGACATCCCTGTGTCAGTCACCTTTGGAGATGCTTCCTGGATTCATGCCTGAGCCAATAATGAAAGGAAAGTTATATCTCTCCAGAACACTCTTGATTTTTTGAAATGAGTGATATCCTTTATTAAGGAATATTATGATTTCTCTGTTAGAATTGGCAATCTGTTTTATTATACTTGTTAGCATAAGCATTGTCTTAAATGCTTTTAGGTTTTCTCAGTTTACATTTTCCAACAATATTTTCCCCAGAAAAATGCAAAAGAAATTTTATTGAATAACATTAAAAATTTTTTTTTGTAATTTATTTGCACTTGTGGTTCTATTTATTTAAGCAACTAGAACCAAATATATTATTATTTACTTGAAATAGTTGTTTAAAAAATAACTTTCAGGGGTGACGGAGTGGATAGAGCACCGGCCCTGGAGTCAGGAGGACCTAAGATCAAATCCTAGCCTCAGACACTCAGACACACACCTAGCTGTGTGGCCTTGGGCAAGTCACTTAACTCCATTGCCTTGCAAAAAAAAATAACTTTAATTTAGAATGTGCCCTGAGTTTGTTAAGATAAGGTATGCTACATTCTTGACTACTTTTGCTTAAACAAAATAAAGTTTTACAGAAAAATAAGAGGAATTTAGTTTGATAATAGAAGTTATAGCAGTCATATGCAAAATTATGTATTACCATGGATATAACTTTACCCTGCAATTATCATGGAATATCTTTTTGAGGATGAAATTAGCTTCATAATGGAAAATGCTTATATTATTTAGTGATCCAAATATTTAAAATGAAATATTATCATAAACTAGATATTTACAGTTAGAAGGAACTTATAATCTATCTGGGTTCATCTCTTCATTCTTTATATGAGAAGACTCAAACTTGAAGAGGCCAAGTGACCTGCCCAAAGATCTTGAATCTGAACCCAAGTCTTCAGACTCAAAAGTCTAGCTCTCTTCATAATTTATTATTACATTTTTTCCATGTAGATAAATTGTCAAATATTTCAAGTTTGAATTTTGAATTTTTTTAATGTTATGTCATGATTCTTTATTATCTCCTAGCTTTAAAATGTTTATAGAGATGATATTGATATAATTAATAAATTTTTATATTTATGGTTACTTTCAGTGATTTTTCTATAAGTATAATCTGATTTTTAAGACATCTTTTTACATTACAAAGATTTTTAAACTATGTATAAGCTAAGTGTTTACTTTGCTTTTGGGACCAAATTTTATTTTTTATTCAGAGGTCCAAGCTAAAGCATGAATTTTTTTAGCTTTAGACTGGTAGGAAAATTTTCTTTGCCAATTATCTTTAGCCTTGTGTGTAGATCTTTTTTTTTTTTTTAAGGTTTTTGCAAGGCAAATGGGGTTAAGTGGCTTGCCCAAGGCCACACAGCTAGGTAATTATTAAGTATCTGAGGCCGGATTTGAACTCAGGTACTCCTGACTCCAGGGCTGGTGCTCTATCCATTGTGCCACCTAACTGCCCCCTGTGTGATCTTCATCTCTGCTCTACTTCTTCTAAAAACATTAGACCTTCATAAAAGATTCTTTTTGCTGTTTTGATGACACAGCATAAATGTCTAGTTAAAAGAAATTATTATAGAATTTGTCTTTTGTTATTAGTTGTAATCTGTTGTAATTTTATCACTTATATTTAAAATGAGAAAGACTTGTTGATGTAATCTAATGTTGCTGTTTCATATAGAGTATTTTGATTTTTTTATATGAAGCTCACTTTTACTAATTTACTCACTAATTTACTATTAGAGAAAATAGTATAGTTATAGTTGAACTTGTTATGTATATGTACATGCACATATACATGCATACACATATACCTATATACTTATATATTCATTATGTGAAATTAATCTTAAAAGTTAAACAATGTTTGGATTAGAACCTTTAGGCAAACTATTGCTTTGTATTAGCTTTTAGGTTACGTATTAGTTTTAAAGGTTGATCATTTCTCCTATGATCAGGAAATAAATTAATTCTTTTTATAATAAGTAACCTTACTTGCTGAAATATTCTATAGAATTTCAAGCTAGTTTCTATACAAGAATTTCTGGAGTAGCCAAGTAGAAGGCTAGCTCATAACCAAATTGCATAGAACTTTTAATGTCTTTTGGGCTCTAGTTTCCTCACTTGTATTGAGAAAGTGTTGGCTTCACTTTAAAGTCTCTTATAGCGCCAAATTTTTTTATTTTAATTGTTTGAGATTTGGGAGAAGGTAGAGAGAAGGTTTATCAAAGTGATTCTTTTACAGACAGAACCTCCACTGAACACACCAGAAAATAGAGAGTACCTTGCAGAAATCATGTTTGAATCATTTAATGTTCCAGGACTTTACATTGCAGTTCAGGTAAAAAAAAACAATGTAATCTTCTTGTCTTAAATCTTTTTAGCCCTCTAACAGATGAATAAAATTGTCATTGTCAAGTTTGCTTTCTGTCTATCTTCAGAGTAGAAGAAAAGCACTAAATTATATTATGGACTCCCTTTGTGAACATGCCCAATAAAACTGTAATCATTGGAACTTTTCACTTTGCTGATGTCCCTTTTGATGGCATCATGGCTTTCTTTGTACAACTTTGTCTTGGAGAGCAGGGAAATATACTATGTAGTTATGTTCACCAAGATAAATGCTGATAATTTTTTTTTTCTATCTTAGTTTACAAACCTTGGTACTTTTTTTTCTTTTATTATTTTCTGGATATCCTAGGTCCTAGGAAATAGATTTTTGGGGATTTTCTAGTCTATTTTCTTTATTTGTATTTATTTTTGGGTAGTTTTAGATATATTGAATCAGATTTAAGACATTATATTAAATGACCCATAATAATGTTCTCTCATTTTGTAATAAAGCAAGAAGAAAAGATTTTTCTTCCTGTTGCCTCTGCTGTTTTTGTGAATGAATTTTATTTTGTAAAAAATATGGTGAAGAATGCTGTACAAATTATAAAGTTCTTGACCTAGTAATAGTTAACTGAAAACTGGATCCATGATAGATGTAAATATTATTATGCAATCTATCAGAATGTGATTGACTAAATTTGAACTGAGATTTTGAGGAATAGAGGGCTAACGAAAGGAAAGAGATTGATAAGTATGCTTTTCCTCCCTCCTCATAATTTGCTACTTTTCCTTTTATTTTCTTAGGCAGTTTTAGCTTTAGCAGCATCTTGGACTTCTCGGCAAGTTGGTGAACGCACCTTGACAGGAATAGTCATTGACAGTGGGGATGGAGTAACCCATGTCATTCCAGTGGTAGGTATATTAAAATATTTAGATTCTTGTAAATGGGTTTTTTGGTTGGGATAGAAAAAGAAAATGGAGAAAAAAAATCTCCATTAAAAAACTTTCTTTAAAATGAAAGAATTTTTTTCAGATGTCTTTTTAAATTTATAGTAGCACTCTAAAAAAAATTTGAATTTAAACTCCAAAGAAAGAGCATTTTCCACATACACAACAGAACACCAAAAGAAAATAGTATATGAAATTTTGAAACTCCATTTAATTTTGCTTGTATATTTAAAAAAATACATAATTCCATATTACTTTAAAATATGACCTACTTATTTGTGTTTCTTTATGAACTTTCTGTTTCTCTCTTCTCTGAAATGTAAAACAAGAAAAACCCAACTCTTGTAACTCATAAGCTTAGTTAAGCAAAGTGAATCTATAAAGTGGTGATGTTCAAAAATGTATGTCTCTTTTCCTCTACCTTCTGTCTGTTACTTACTATACTTTCATAAGAAGGAAAATAAACATCTTCTATAGACCTGGGTGATTTTTGCATTGAGCAGAGTTCTTAAAACCTTTCATTTTTTTTCCTTTAAAATATTATTCTTGTATTTATTGTTCTTCTAGTTCTTCTCATTCTCCTTTGTCAGTATATACTACCCAAAATTCTCCAAAATGATCTCTTTGTGATTTCATACAGGTTAGTAATTACATTCATGTATGGAATTTGTTCCTTTATTCCCTAATTGATGGACACTCCTTTACATTTTTCCCCCTTCTTTTATCCTAAAATACTCTAAAAGGGAAGCAGCTGGTATAGTGATTTTAGAGAGCTAGCCTTGGAGTCAGAAAACCCAAGTTCAGGTAAAGCTTATGACTCACACGAACTTTGTGACTTTGGGTAGGTCACAGCCTTTATAGTGATTCTAGTCAACTCTCTTAAGACTCTTAAGTTACATTGGATTTTTGGTCTGCGGTGCTCTACTCTGGCCCCACCTGTACATTGTCCTGTCATTTCCCCTACTCTACCCAAAACAAAAAAAGGAAAAAATACCAATAATGTGATAAAAATTTTATAAAACTGATTTGTGGTGAAGAGAGTACAATACTTTGTCATCTTGGCAGTTTTGTTGTGATAAATGACTCTCATGTGATTTAAGATATTTAGGCCCCAAACCTTGTTTTTATTGCTTCATGGTTATTTCAAAATATTATTGGTATCCATTTTGTATACAGTTTTGGGGACAAAAGCAAATTTTGGTCAGTTTATAATTTTTTTCTTGTTTTTTTTGGTTACTCAAACTGGTTGCTTCATATTTAATAGGATCCTGTTTTTTTTTTTTCAGTTTATTCAAATATCTTAAGGTATAGAAAGCAACAGAAAGGAGAATTAAAATTTTTCCTTGCAATAGAACACTTTACATAAAATCACTGGTAGTTTTGATAGATTTTGTTTCCTTAAATATTAAAACAAGGATCTTCAAAGTTGGCTTATGAACTTTGGTTCTCTAATTAGTCCAAGATGGGTATTATAAAATTGTAAGATTTACTTTGATTTTTGCTATATATCCCTTTAAGGAAGTGGAATGGGATGTGAAAGTTTCCAAATCCATTTAAAAAAACCCTCTTCCCTTTTAACTGATTTAAATTAATACCTTGTGATTGTGAACAAATAGCATCTTTTTTGCCAATTCAAATTTTGGACTGTTTTTCTGATTTCTTGACTTTTTCATTCCCATAAAAAACCATTGAAGTCAAAAGAGTGGCAGTTGAGAGGGATGGACACTTTGGGGCGATTGGGTGCTGCTGCCATTTCTCCTTTCTCTGGTTTCCTGAAAAAATAAAAAATATTCTTTGTTTTTTTTCCCAAGGAATGTGGATTTTTTATCTAGTTTTATCTAGTTTTATCTAGTGTGTTTTATCATAATTAAATAAAATTATAAATAATAAATGATAATTAAAATATTTTTATTTCATTCTCTAATTGCTCTTGATAACTATTAAGCAAATGATTTATAGATATCACAACTAACAATTTTAAGATTAGAAAGTTGCTAACATCTTAGCTTCTTTAACAGTTTGTTGCAATTATTTACATTTAGTGTTTACCTGATGATGTCGTCTTGAGAGTGATTAGTTCAGAGGTTCTTCATATTTTCTATGTTATGAACCCCTCAGGCAGTCTGGTGAAACCTGTGGATCTCTTCCCAAAATAAGGTGTTTTTTGATTTGTTTTTTTAATTTTAAATTTATTATTTATTTTTTAACATTTTTTCTTTTTAAGTTTAGAGTTCCCTCCTTCCCATATCCACTGAGAAGACAAATAATTTATCAACAATATAGGTGAAATGCAAAACATACTTCCATTCTAGCCTGTGTTTTTCATTACTTATCCTTCTCACCCTTTCTTATAGAACAATGGTATTGCATCACAATCAATATGCCACAATTATTCAGCCTTTCTCCATTGATTAGTCTTTTCTTTGCCATCACAAAAAGAACTACTATAAATATTTTTGTACTTATTGGTTGGTCCTTTTTCTTTTCTTTGCTCTCTTTGGGGTTTTGGTGTAGTAATGATATTGCTGGATTAAAGGGAGTACACAGTTTTAAAACCATTTGGGTATAATTCCAGATTGTTTTCCAGAATTGTTGGACTATTTCATTACTCCACAATTAATTCATTATTATACCTGTTTTCCCTCATCTCAGCATTTGTCATCCATTTCTGATAACTGTGAGATGGTACCCCAGAGTTGTTTTGCTTGTCTTCTTTTAATTAATAGTGATTTAGAGCATTTTTTTATGACTGTAAATAACTTTGATTTCTTTTTCTGAAAACTGCCTATTCATATTCTTTTTTTCCATTTATCAGTTGGGAAATGGCTCTTAATTTTTATAAATCTGACTCAGTTTCCTGTATGTTTGAAAAATGAGACCTTTTTCAGAGAAACTTACTGTAACATTTTTATATTACTTCATTGTCTATAGGTACCTTTTGGTAAAATGTTTTGTTCCTGATTATCTCTTTTAATTAGGTCTGTTTTTGCTTTTGCTTTGTCTGAGATCACGATGCTACCTCTTGCCTCTTCCCTAACACCACCCCCATTTCCCCATTTTTTTTTCCCTTAAAGTGAAGCATAATCAATTCTTCTCAGTCCTCTGTTTCAAACTTATTGTGGGATTCTGGTTTCTAATGCATTTTGCTAACTGCTTCTGTTTTATGAGTTAGCTCATCCCATTCATATTCACAGTTATCATTATTAACTATGTATTTCCTTCCATCCTATTTTCTTCTATTTATCCTTCGGTGGATTCCTTCAATTTCTATTTTACCTTTTGGATCTAAGTTACTGGGACAGTTCCTTTACAATTTCTTGAAATATGATGTTAATTATTTTGGTCAAACTTTCAGATTTTTCAGAAATTCTTAAATTATTGTGCTTTTCGTAAGTCTGTTGTTTTTCCATGGGATAGTTCACATTTTTTCTTCAATTTTTCATTCTTTTGACTTTGTTTTATTTTTTCTTGATGTCTCATACACTTTACTTGCCAAATTCTAATTAAGGAATTATCTTTAGTGAGTTTCTGTACCTCCTTTTTCATTTGGCTAATTTTACTTTTTTTTTTTTTAACCATTTGACCAATTCTGGTTTTTAAGATATTATTTTTTGTAGAACTTTTTGTGTGTTTCTTTTACTAAGCTCTTTATTATCAATAATTTTCTTACATTATCCTCATTTATTTTTTCCAATTTTTCTTCTATTCTTCTGCAATTATTTTTGTTTTGTTTTGTTTTAGATTTTTCAAGGCAATGGGGTTAAGTGGCTTGCTCAAGGCCACATGGCTAGGTAATTATCAAGTGTCTGAGGTCGAATTTGAACCCAGGTACTCCTGACTCCAAGGCCAGTGCTTTATTCACTGCGCCACCTAGCCGTCCCATCTTCCTACAATTCTTGTTGAGCTTGAGCATGATTAGCATTTTTCTTTGGGGGTTTGCTTATAAGCTGTTTTCACATTGCTGTTTTCTTTTTTCTCTTTTTTTTTAGGTTTTTTGCAAAGCAAATGGGGTTAAGTGGCTTGCCCAAGGCCACACAGCTAGGTAATTATTAAGTGTCTGGGGCTGGATTTGAATTCAGGTACTCCTGACTCCAGGGCCTGCACCACCTAGCTGCCCCACATTTTTGTTTTTTAAGTCTCTGTTTTGATTCTTTCCACCTTAGCTTTTTATGATCAATTTCTTTTTTTTGTTGTTTGCTCATTTCTCAGCTTATTTCTTGACTTTGAACTTTATGTTAAAGTTTTTACCTTGGGAATGGGGAAGCATTATGTCAAACCTCAGATTTTTCATGCTGCTGTTTTCAGAGTTAGTTCTGGGGGTCTGTAAGTTTTCAGTGCTTCCAAGGTAGTGTGATCTGGGAAGAGATGTCATCACTTCACTTCAGGTCTGTGCCCTGGTCTTTACTCTGTTCACCTGCAGCACTCCTCTCTACCTGGACCTGTGACCCACCACTGCTTATGGACAGTACAAGATGAAACCAGTGCTAGCAGAGGGTTCTTTTCAATCTTTTTCTGATTAGTTGTCTAAGAGTTCCTGAAGCTGCTGCTGCTGCTGTCATGGCTACTACTAATGAATGTTCCTGCTGTGCTCCATGTCTGCATCTATTTCTCATATGGACCTCCTAAATTGTCTAAGACTGAAAAAGTGTTTTGTTCTGACCATTTGTTGACTTTAACTCTCCAACATTTGATTTTAGGCATCTTTTTAAAGTTGTTGGGAAATTGGCCTATGCTGTACCATCTTGACTCTGCCCCCTAGAATAAAGTTTTTAAGTGCATAAAATAAAATACATTGCCTAACAAAGGAAAACAGAGGTTAGTAAAAGTAAAGATATGCTTTTTTTCAATCCAAATTCATGATTCTTCTTGATACCTAGTGTTGGCAGATCCCAGGTTAAATTTTTCTGCTTTGAAACAATGTGAAGATGCTTTAAATAATTTCCTTCCTGAGGTTAATTATCCTGAAGGCTGATTGGAGAGATACCTTTGCATTTTCTGATTTTTCTGGGACTAATTTTGGATCACCTAATATTCTTCTGAAATTAGCACTGGCTACCACTAGATTTACGGTGAATAGTATTCCTCAAAAATTGAGGAACTTTTGTTAATACATTGTGATAGTTGGTATCTCTCTTTTTCTTAAGCTTTATAGATAATTGTTCTCCTATGTGGATGACACAATGTAGTGGCCAAACTAGAGAATCTGTTTAAATATGAGACCAGCCATCTTTTGGTTAAGATAACATCGAGCAGGTAGGGAGCACAATGGATAGAGCCCTGGAGTCAGGAGGACCTGAGTTCAGATGCATCCTCAGACACTTACTAGCCATGTGACTTAGGCAAATCACTTAACCCTGTTTGCCTCAATTTCTTTATCTATGAAATGAGCCAACCACTCCACTATCTACATCAGGAAAACCCTAAATGGTGTCATGAAGAATCAGATACGACTGAAAAAAACCCCAAATAACTAAAGTAACATTGACTCATATTGCTTTAAATAAAAAACATATTGTTTTCTAGTCCTTGGAGTTTTAATTGATAACAATTTTCAATCGTTATTTTTAATAACTGCTCACATTTATATAATTTATAGTTTACAAAGCTTTATGCAGATCATATCTCATTTGATTCTTACTACATCATTTTTATAATAGAAGAAATTGAATCTCAGAGAGATAGATTACAAGTAGTAAAAGTTTTGGTTAGGACTTGAACAAGGTTTTTTCCTAAATCCAGTGGTTTCTCAGCCAAATCAAGCTACATTTTTTAGAAGTATAGCCAGTAGTAGATGTATAGTCAATTGCATTAACATTTTATTAATGGAAAAGTTTTTCTTTTAGTGAGAAGAAAACTTGTATTTGTTGGATATCATATCTTGTAAGTAATAGAATTTCTCAGATAGTTTTTGCTTAAACCCTCAAAATGAAAGCACTCTTTCCAGTTTCTCAGATTATTGAGGTTTTAGTTTTTTTAAAGCAATTTTTATGAGGTAATTTTTTTGGGTACCCAATATAATTCTTTCCACAAAGTAGAAATGGTTGATTACTAAGTGAACTGTATTCTTTTTTTTTTAGGTTTTTTTTTTTGCAAGCTAAATGGGGTTAAGTGGCTTGCTCAAGGCCAGACAAGTAATTGTTAAGTGTCTGAGGCCAGATTTAGTGAACTATACTCTAAGAAAAACTTTAAAAGAAATTTTTTTACCAATTATTTTTTTTCTTTATTCCTAGGCAGAAGGTTATGTAATTGGAAGCTGCATCAAACACATCCCTATTGCAGGTAGAGATATTACATATTTCATTCAACAACTCCTAAGGGAGAGGGAGGTGGGAATTCCTCCTGAGCAATCACTGGAGACAGCAAAAGCCATTAAGGTAAAATTAATGTAAAATTGGTCAGTTTGGGGATGAGAGAAATGGGTTTTGGATTTTGGGGAGGGTTATAATTTTTCTTTTAAGAATCTAATTAATGCTTCTCTTCTTATATTCCCCCCCCCTTATGTTGTAAATGCAAGCAGTACCCAATTTAAAAGTGGCTTATATTCCAGAAATTTAGTTCTCAGTCCATTTTTGCAATTCAGAATGTATTTTCCCATAGAAACAATTTTTAAATGATGGTTAGGATTCTAGAATAAACTAACAAAATCTGTTTGAACCCCCTATTAGTAGCTTCTATGTAGCAGAAATAGGACAGTTAGTAGTATTAAAATTCTCTGAAGCAGTCTGAGATTTGAATCCTAAGTTCTCTCCTTGTTTCTTTATGCTCCCTGTCCCCCACTCTTAGTCCTAAGAGGGAAATGAGTGAGAGAAGCTGAACAAATATTAAAATTGTAGAGGTAGATGAATGGGGATAATAACAGAAGGGAATAATAACCTCAGGAAAGTAACATGTAGATGAATTGAATTTATCACCTGACTTAATTATGCTAAAGGAAAGAGAGTTTAAAGAGTGGTAAAATCATTAAAGATACAGAGTTGGTGATTTAAGGGCAGGGCTTGAATTTAGATCTTGACTTTGAAGCCAGCTCTCTATACTAGAGAAGTTAAAAATGATTTTTTAAAGGGTTAAATAAAAATTGAATTCAGGATCTAAAATTAGTATTGTAAGTCTGAAACTGAACAGTCTAATCTTTAGTTTGAATAAGAGAATATATATTGGAAATTGATCTCCATGAATCCTAATGAAGTAATAGCCTTCAGTTTGCTGGGATTTTTTTTAGCACTCTACTTTTTGGGAAAGAGACAATTAAAAAAACAAAAGCTGATATCATGGATTTTAGTTTGGTACGGTATTATGACTTTCAAGAAAGTCCTAGAGCCAGTCCAGGGGGACAGGGAGGAGAGAGAAGCAAGGATTTTCCACTATGTTGCATACCTGCTGCATTTTCAGTCTTCTACAAAAATAATGTTGGCATTCATTGCAGGACTTAAAAAAAAAAGAATTGATTATGTTCACAGTACTTTATTAATTAAGTCAAGAATATAGACCCAAAACATTTTATCATTTCATTATTTCAAAATAGGACTTGAAGCAAAGAGCTTTTTTGGTCACTCTCATTAAACAAAATAACTAGTTAATTAAAAAACTGGCATTCCAGTATGTGATATTCTTCTGAATTGTTAAATGATACAAATTTGAGAATTTGACTTATGGTGTTAACTTTTTAGGCAGTTAAAAAAGATAGAAATAGTTTTAAAGAAAGATACAAATTTATCTAGTGTCTAATTTCCCTTATTTAAAAAGATAGGAAATCTTTTAAAGACTTAGTATGCATAACAAAGGTGGAGAAGTCCACAAATGAAATTATTCAGACATAGGTGGTTATTACAACAATTAATCCTTGGATATAAATTGGTATTAATGATTGTTGATCACCCTTTGCAAAAGTAGGGTTATCCATAGGGGAAACCATGGGATATCACTGGGAATATAATAAGTGAAAAAGGGTAAATATTATCTAGCCTTTCCCTAATTTCTCAAACTATGTTCCTAGAAATTTTATGTGTTGCTTGTATAGAAATTATGGTAACTTGGGGATGGGGGTAGAAACTGATGATTTTTTTCTCTAGGATTTGTGATAGAGAAAAAGAAAAAATTGAATATAGTCTTGATATGAACCCAAAATTTTAGAGGAGAGAGCAGATTTGAAAGGATTCATAGGAAAAACAGAACCCTAGTGACAAAAATAGTATGAAATTAGCCAAACCAGGAAAGATATGAAATTATTAAGAATGCAATGATAAAGACACCAAGAGAAGAAATTCCAGAGAAGTGGAGGAATTGCAGTTGTTTGACTGAACTGATGTGAATGCACAGAATTTACCAAATAACTTGAATTTTAGAAAGAAATGCACAGAAAATGGAAGCAAGGACAGATGAATGTGGAAGAGTGACATTCCATGAAAGACAGCAATACTGTAAGGAAGGGGAAGGTTAAACCCCTTTCCTAATTCCTCTTAAATTTATGGAGTCACAGAAACTAAGGATTTGCTATTAGAGACAATGAGGTATCAACATGTTGACACCTGAAGATTTCTTTTATAAAGTGCAACCTTTCTTTGGTGGAATTAAAGGGAGCAACTCCTTGGATAAGGAAACATACCTATCTTTGCTGGACTTTGAATAGGTCCTGTATGCATTGCAGTTTTTGACGAGACCTCTATCTGACAGAGTGATAGGAGGGGCCTTCTTTCTTCTCTCTGCCCCTCCATTAACCATGTAGTTTTTAAGGGAAACTATGACCAGTAGTAGAGACTCTATCCACTGAGGAGCAGAAATACACTCTCTAGACAGATGAAAGAGTATAGCAAGCAGTCTCCAGTAGTGGATCTTCTGGCATCAGAAAAGGGAGCCAGCTATGGAATCAAAAATGCCAATCTTGAAGATCTAGAATTGGACTGTGGAGAGAATCCCCTGAGCAGAGAAAGGACTTCTACACCCTGCAGTTCTGGAGTCATGAGCTGCCTTTGCACAGTTATTTCTGCCTTTGTGCTTCACTGCCTTTGTACTCTGTAACCTTGCTTCTGTAGACAGAATGTATTTGAGTGGAAGAGTGTGCCCAGTTGTATGGAGAGACTGTTTTGTGACTGCTGTTATTACTATGCCATTTTAATAAATTCTGTAACTAATTATATCTACTGACTGTGCTAATGGATGCACACAGGTAGGGATCAATGAACTATTGTGTTGTAGAACCACAGACTATTTCATAGAACTTGAGAGTAGCACTCATAGTCATCCTTGGTTGGGGAGGGAGCCCAGAGGGTGAAATACACTGTAGTGAATATATTTGGGTGACCACTGGAAAAATAATCTTTCTTGTATGCCCTAGCTGGGGTGCACTAAAGAAAAATTAGCATTTAAAAGAATTTTAATAATTAGATAATTAGTTTTCCAGTGTGTTTCCTTTGAGTCATACCAGTTACTTTGAGATAACTTTTGCATTATTGAATGCTTAAGTATGAATGACCTGTTTATTATTATATGCATTATGAATATGAAAGCTATTATGAAAAGTAGGGATCTTGTAGGCACACTTATGCCTACTTTCTTTGTGTGACAGAATTGGAAACTGAATGAAAGACTGAATATTATTATATATGTGTGTGTGTATATATATATATATATATATATATATATATATATATATATATATATGATGAAATACTATTCTGCATAAGAAATAATGAAAGGGATGGTTTTAGAAAAACCTGGGAGGACTTCTATGAACTGATACAAAATGAAGTGAGTAAGAACCAGGAAAACAATTTATATAAAAAACAACAGTAAAGAAAAACAACTTTGAAAAATTTAGAAACTCAAAACAGTGTAACTAACTGTAGTTTCAGAGGACTCATTAGGAAACATGCTGTTCACCTCCAGATAGCTGATAGACTTGGGGTGCATATTGAAGCATGCAATGGAGTATATATATGTACATACGTATATGTATGTGTGTGTGTGTGTGTGTGTGTATAGTAAATGGATAATATAGAAATTTGTTTTGCTTGATGTTATTTTTTAAATGGGTTTTGTTTATCTAAACTAACAATGGGTTTTGTTTAGTTCTCAATAGCTAGGAGGAAGGGGAGGTAGGAGGGAGAGAATTTGAAAATAAAAATAAAATAAAATTGAATGAAAAAAAAGAATACTAATGACTGCAAATTTGCCTAGAATACACTATGGGAACTTATCCATGCTCATTTTAAAAAAATGTTGAGCTGGTCTAGACTACTTTTCTTATTGTGTGACATTAGTTCAGACAGTTTGTCTAAGATGCTTATTATGTTCTTCTGGTCCATAGTATATGATTTCCTGTTTTCCTAGAAACCTTGAGTATTCTGTTTCAACTACTTAATACCTCTTTTGGTAGTAGAACTTCACACCTCTTTTGGATTTTTTAAAGTTAGTTTTCCTTTTTAAGTTGGTTGTCTCGTCCTTGGGAAGGATTTTAACCCTCCAATTAAGGTTGAAGGTTAGAGGAAGAATGAAAAAGTTTGTAAAAATTGCTGTGGAAAAAAATGGGAAAATGGGAGATGTAAAAGGACCATCTTGCTGCAAGTGAGGTCCCAGTTAAGATTATATAACATAAATGTGTAAACTCAGAACCCAATAAGCAAGGTTTCATGATTTTCTCCAACTTCATTCAACAACACAGAAGTAAGGGAAGCAAATGGTAGGAATAATCCAAAGTTGAGATTTATTGGGGCAAGATCAGCTATAAAATCAAGGGTAAGAGAATCAAGAGAAGACAACAGTGTATGTAGAATTTAACTAGTTCATCAAGGGAAAAAGCAAGGCTCCAGAAAAAAAAAAAAAACCCTGAGAGATCAAGAGACTGAAGTTATGGTTTAGAGTTGACAGGCAAAGGAAAAGGTGGAATGATAGGACGTTTCAGATAGGGAAATTTCAGAATTCATAAACATGGAAATTGTGCATTTGTGGATGATAGGAAGATCAGGACTGGTGATCACTTCTTTGTATCTAAGGTAGGCTGGAAAAGTAGGTCATAGGAAATAAGTGAAGTCAGAGTTTAGGGTGTTTGAAGGAATATTAATATCTATATTGAAATCTCTTAACATGAGGGCAGGAGTTAAGGAAGAGAGAAAGATTATGAACTAGGCACTGAACTTATTGAGGAAAAAAAGGGGGGAATATCCTAAAGGTCAGGAGACAACAGTTACTAGAGTTTTGATGGATATGGATTGAGTGAACCACAAATGAGATGTTACTGAATGATGGTGGCAGGAGAGTCTGGAAGTGACAATGGGAAGCAAGAAATATTCTAACTCTACCTCAGCCATTGAGTTGGGGAAAATGAGAGAAAGTACTGGAATAACCAGTACTAGAAAGGGTCACCAAAGAAGCTGTGGTAAATGGATGAAGGCAGGTCTCAGTGGGGACCTAAATAAATAAAGAGTAGGAAAGGTAAGGATTTAAGAGGCCAGTGATTTATATTGCTGGATAGAGTGGATAGCTTTGAGTACGATTCTGGAGGGGGAGGAGGGGCTAGTTTGTGAGAAATAACAATACAGAATTGGTAATGAGCCATAAAATTGAATGATGACAGTTGGGGGTTCAGAATTGCTAGGGTAAGGAGAATATGTATGACCAGGGGAAGTTTGTAATTACTGAGCAATAGGTTCATATAGGTTCTTAGAGCTTGGGCCTCTGGGTGAATTCCTCTCAGTGCAGGACAAGTAAAGGGGAGTTGATGGAAAAGTGTTTCTCTCCATACTCTAAGGGCAAGAGACTGCTTTTTTGAGTAATTTCTTTCCTTTTTTTCTTTTTTTGGCAAGGCAATAGGGTTAAGAAACTTGTCCAAGGTCACATGGTTAGATAATTATTAAGTATCTGAGGTTGGATTTGAACTCAGATCCTCCTGACTCCAGGGACAGTGCTCTATCCACTGTGCCACCTAGCTGCCCCTGAGTAATTTCTTTTTTAAAAAAATTTTTAGAGGGCAGCTAGATGGCGTAGTGGATAGAGCACCAGCCTTGGAGTCAGGAGTACAAAAGTAAAAAAGAAAATGTGTTATATCTGACTATCCTCTCTATCACCCACATTCCCCCTCCCCTCACCCCTTCTCTCCTTTTTCTTCTAGATGTCAGTACCCTATTGAGTGTGTATGCTGTTTCCGCCTGAGTAATTTCTAACTGGGAAATCTGAGGAGTGTTGACCGTTAGGTAGAAAATGTAGTGATAGTCTCAGTACTGGCCCAGAAGTCTACAATGAGCCAGTCAGGAGTGGCATCAGCTTCCGTTCCTCTCTTGTACCATAATGCTAGCTATATCATTACTATCCCATATTGTTATTCCTCTCTTTTCTCATTTCTTTGTTACTTAAAAACAAAATAAAAAAATTTCAGCAGAGCCTTCTGAAAAACTGTTACGTGATGCTACCAAGTTTTAAGGTGGTATTGGGCCATATGATGGCTGATACAATCTTTGCATATCTGTTATAATTTTTTTTTGTTTTATTTTAATTTGCGCTGTTTGTTTTTCCCCAGTTGAGGTATGATAAGAGGAAGAGAATGTAAATGCTTAAGTTAAAAGAATGAAAGAAAAAAAGTCACTTAATTTCTCTGTATAATGGATCAGTTGAATTCAATCTTTCAGTACCAGAAGACATCATTCATCTGGGCCAGGATATCACCTTTTTTTCTCTTGAGAATCTTCACCCTCTTCCTCTGTTATTAAAGACATCCCCATTCTGAACTCGGTTGGATACCAAGTGTTTCAAATTGTCATGGATCCCTACAGGGCGGGGCACTCATCCTTTTCTTCTCTCACTACGAGGCTTCTCTGTTCTCAACTCACATGTAAGAATTTGGTTCAACTTTAGGGGAGTGAAAATTCTTCTTGGTTCCTGTGGGGAACTTGAAATTCTTCTTGGGATCCTAGGAACACTAATTGGTCCCTTCCATTTCCTTTTCCAACTCATTTTACAGATAAGGAAACTGAGGCATAAACAGGATTAAAATGTCTTACTAGATCACACAACTAGTGAGTGTCTGAGATCAGATTTGAACTCAAGCAGATTAGTCTTCCTTACTTCAGACCCAGCCCTCTATCCACTGTGCTTCCTGCTTTTTCAGTCTTCCTTCACTATTCTCCCCATCTTCTTCCCCCTCACCCAAACCCTATGGTCCACTGACCCTGGCCTCCTTCATATTCTCTAACTAGTTGCCCTGCCTCTTGACTTTGCTTTTTCACTGGCGCTATCTCATATGCCTGTACTTCCCCTATACCTCTCCTGTCCCCTTCAAGTCCCATATAAAACCCTACCTTGAAGAACTCTTTCCCGATTTTCCTTAGGGGCACTCCCTTCCCTCTGTTCATCACCTCCACATATATATCTTGTTTGTCTATAGTGGTTTTCATGTTGTCTCATTGTTTGTGATCTCCTTTAGAGCAGAGCCTATTTTGTGCCTTTTTATCTGTAGCTTTTAGGGCAGCATTTGCTATATAGAAAATACTTAATAAATTATTGTTGATTGGCTTTTTGGTTCCTATTAATTAAGTGACAGACACTGTGCTTTGATGATGGATATATAAATGGGAAAGTGAGATAGTCCTTATCCTCAGTGGTTTATTCAACATGTTTCTCTCAGTCATACAACCAGTTACATTCAGCAGTTTTAACTGAACAGAAAATTCACCCATATTTACTCTTGAAGATTAATTGCATAAAACAATTTGAATTTAATTTTTACAGTTGTTTTTAAAATGTTAATCAATATTAATTTCTCTTAATTTTTAACTAGGAGAAGTAGGGTAAAAGAAAGTCATAGAAAATATTCTAGACTAAAAGAAACATTCTGCAGTAATGCTTTCTTATATTTTGTTTTGACCTCCCAGCTCTAACCTCATATTTTCCAAACTAATTTTACCAGGAACATTTTGGACTTTGAATGAATAGACAGAACTTATAAATGTTGGAATTTGGGAGGGGGTTGAGTGGATCAGGAGATATGGAATACTTTTAGATGTGTCTCTAGGGTTGTGTCATCCATTTTATTTTATTTTTTTAAGTTACAGTTTTATTTATATCTTTTGAGTCTTCCCTTGTAATAAAGAAAAGAAGAGAAGAAAACCCTTTAAAAAAAAACACCTGTTGATTTTGATTGATAGTATATGCAGTCCTGGAATCAGGGAAATTTCAGAGCAAAATAAAGGAAATTAAAACAATTTTTATTCTCCCATTACAAGATAAGTATTTAAAAACATTTTCATATTGAATATTTTAGAGGAAATATACTATCACTAAAATTTATTCATGTTAACTGTCCTTCATAGCAAACAAAAATCAGAATCACACAATTTTAGTGTTGCAAAGGATTTTAATGGTCATCTGGTTTACTATAAAAAGAATTCTTATTACAACATACCCCACAAATATATTTGTCTGTAGGTGGTTGATAAACTTTTGTAAAGTTTTTAGTACCAACCTAGTATAATGCCTTGATGGTTGGATATCATGAGAAATTCACCAGGATTCAGTTCAGTCAGCAGGCATTTAATAAATAGCAACCTTGATCTAGATACTGGAGATATAATGGTAAAAATGAAAATAGTCCCTGCCCTCAAGATACTTATATTCTACTAGGTGATAATTCTGAACTTTAAAAAAAGTTTTAAATACAGTAGACTAGATTCCTCAAGAGTCTCTTTTTCTGATGATCTGTTAATTACTCAAGAAGCTGTATTAAACATTAGATGCACTTCTCTGTGGAGTTTACAAATGATAGTGGACAAATTCTAAATTTGAAGATGATCAAATTCATATATAAGCCTGTTTCTAGGCAATCTTGTATGGGGCCAATTATTTTTGTTGAGAATGGAGAGCTTTAACCTGTCACCGAATTGTTACTGAAGCAATTTTCTGTCTGATTGAAAAGAAACTGATTGACAAGGAACTGGAAAACATAATTGGGAAGACAGCATGTCTATCTGAAGTCTGCGAGTCTGGAAGGCAGTGTGAGGTCATGGTCCACATCAAGCTGAGGGTGGTGGTGTCCAGATATACCCATGCTCTAGATGTTATACCTTTCATGGTTTGATCAGTGCCCTCTGTGAACTACAATGAACAGACATGACCTCCAACAAAGAAGCACTGGATTCCAGCCAGTCTACATCATAGAAGGAATGCTTGCTGCCACAAGAAAAATCAATGATAGCAGGATATCCAAACATTTGACATATCGAAGCTAAAATGAGGCAACAATAGGTAGATAGCTGAAACAGTATTTTGAAATGAAATATTAAATTATATAGCCACATTCTGAAATGGACTGAGGCAGTAAGCTAAAGTTGAGATGACAACTAAGTTACAAATAGCAGTAGGATCAAGACACAAATCAAAAGATAGTTTGCAGGATTAAGAATTTGCTGGTTGAATATCAGACGGTTAATCTTATGCTGGTTAAATTACTGTACTTTAAATCCAGTAGATGGCAATAAATATAACCTTTTATTTTTTTGTTAGAGTCATAGACAGGTTTTATGTTAGAGGTTTGGTTGCTACTATATTTTTTGATTGAGAGCATATACTTTAAGTAGTCCTTAATGTCTGCTGATCTTCATATTTTGTGCAGGAGAAATACTGTTATATCTGCCCTGACATAGTTAAAGAGTTTGCTAAATATGATGTAGACTCACGTAAATGGATCAAACAGTACACAGGCATCAATGCAATCAACCAGAAGAAATTCATTATAGATGTTGGTTATGAAAGGTTCCTTGGACCTGAAATTTTCTTTCATCCAGAGGTAAGAAATTTGTGTGTGTGTGTGTGTGTGTGTGTGTGTGTTTATCTATATATCTCTATCTATCTATCTATCTATCTATCTAAGCTGTAGATTGTATTATTTGGAGCAATAGCACCACCTACTGTGAAAATAGAAGTTTTCAACAAAGCTGTCAAATAGAAAAAAAATGGGTATCTGGTGATGGCTTGTTCCACCCACATATGCAGAAATCTCTTCAACCTTACACTTTTCCTCTGTAGTAGAGAGAACACCAGCTAGGAACCAGAAATTTGCATGCTAGGTCTGACCAGCACTTAATTGGATAAGTTACTTTACCATTCTGAGCCTATGTCTTTTCAACTGCAAAATAAGGATAGTAGTACGTATCTTATAGAATTGCTGAGAGGAAAGTGCTGAATAAATGTTAAAAAGGCTATAGAAATGTTATTTTTAAAGAAGGATATGTTACACATGTGTTATCATTTATAATTTATAGAATGCTTTCACATACCTTTTTTTGCACAATAACCTAGTGAGGTAGGTGGGGCAGGTATCACCAACAAAGTAATTTTTCTAGATGAAAATTCTGATCCTGTTACGATCCCCTCCTCAATGCTACTGAACTCCCTATTACCTTCAGTATAAAATATAAATTCCTCTATTTGGCATTTAGAGCCAGGTTATAGAAACCTGTCCCCATTGTAGTTTGTTATATCTTATTCCCTTTCATGTACTCTACAATCCATCAACATTAGTTTTCTTGCTGTTCCTCATATATGACACTCCATTTCCTGTTTCTTTGCCTTGGCACGGGCTGTCCTCTATGTCTGGAATGTTTTCCTCCTCACTTTGCCCCTTGGAATGACTGTTTTCTTTTAGGACTCAACTGAAACACTACTTTCTGCTTTCCTGGTTCTTCCAGTAAGTCAGTCTGCCAGTGAATAATTATTAAATGCTTATCATATACCAGCTACTGTGCTAAGTGCTGAGGATACAAAGAAAGGCAATAGCAATTTCTGCCCTCAAAGAACTTACATTCTAATGGAGGAAACTACTTGAAAATAACTAGGCACATAAGAGATAGATATAGAGTGTATAGAAGACAATTCAAGAGGTCAAGATCCCAGGAGGTGGGCAGCCTTCTGCTGCAGAAAGTAGGGTTTGAGTTGAAACTTCAGGCAAGCTAGAGAAGCTAAAAGGTAGAGGTGATGGGTAGAGCATTTTAGGCATAGAGGGAATTCAAGGTCAATGGAGATGAGATGGGAGATATGGTGTTCAAATATTTTTAAGTAGGCCAGCATTACTGAGTGCCTAATCATAGCCTTTGAACATTTATAAATATAAATTATAAATTTATATAAATTTGACTTCTAAATTTGACTCAGTTCCCTACGTATCTTCGAAATGAGAATTTTATCACAGAAACTTGCTACAAAGATTTTTCTCATTTTTTTCCCTCTTAGTTTTGTTTTTGTCTTTGTGTCTCTAGAGTCCATTCTCTAAACTTAACACAGTGCCTCAAACATGATAAGCATTTAATAAATCTTGTTGATTGATTTTTAAAATTTATTTTTATTTTATTTTCAGTTTCAAAGTCTCTCTTATCCTCCATCTCCTCTCCCACTCATTGAGAAGGCAAGAAATACAATACTCATCACACACATATGAAGTCATGCAAAACAAATTTCTACACTAGCCATGTTTAAGAAAGGAGAGATTTTTGGAAGACTAGGAAAAAAAAAGTGAAAAATGTTTCAAATTGTACTCTGAAGCCATCAGTTTTTTTAATCTGGTAGATAAGATTTTTCATAAAAAAAAATCCTTTGGAATTGTGGTGAATTGTTGAAAATAATTATTAAGTCTTTCATTATGGATTACCCTTACAATAATTCTGTTTTTGCATGGATTGTTCTTTTAATTCTGCTCATTTCATTTTTGCATCAATTAGCATAAATCTTCCCTGAGTTTTCGAAACCATCCTCTTCATAATTTCTTATAGCACAATAATATTCCATCACATTCATATACTTGTTTGACCATTTCCCAATTGACAAGTTTCCTCTCAATTTCTAATTCTTTTCCAGCCTCCAAAAAGAGCTATTATAAGTATTTTTGTAAATTTGAGTCCTTTTCCTTTGCCTTCTTTAAATTATACAATTTTATAACTTTCGGTACATAATTCCAAATTGCTTTTTAGAATGGTTGGCCTGGTTCACAGCTTCAACAGTAATGGTGCATTAGTAAATCTGTTTTTTTCACATTCCTTACAGCATTTGTTATTTCCTTTCTCTGTCAGCTTACCCAATTTTTGATAGACATGAAGAGGTACCTCAGAGTTAGTTTAAATTGCATTTCTCTAATTATGTGTGTTTTAGATCACTTTTCCATAATACTATCGATGGCTTTTATTTCTTCCTGAAAACTTTTTTGTTCGTGTCCCTTGATCATTTATCAATTGAGGATTGACTCAAGCTTGTTGATTGATTGATTTTCATTTTATAGATGAGGAAGCAGAGGCTGAAGGAGGTTGTTTAGGGACAGAAAGCTAGGACATTTTTGAGGCAATATTTTGAGCTAAAATTTTCTTGACTCCATTTCCAGAACACTATTCTTTGCTACACATTGCTTCTCTTGGTGATACAAATGCTGTCATATTACTGCTTTTCTGTTTAAAAATATTTCTCTCTAAAAAGAAAAAAAATCCTTAGCCTCTTAACCTAGTTTTGTACTAGTCTTTCATTGGACAGAGTTTTAGTGATTTTTCATAATTCTAACATTCCACAAATGTTAGCTTTTCAGGTTGGTTACATGTTTTACTTTCTCTTGTTAGGGTGATTTGTTATATTCATGATTTACTGTTAGTCTGTCTCTCTTAATTCTTTACTAAAATCACACTCTTTCCTTTGAGGAAGCCAATTTTTTATTTACAGTTAGCTTAATTTGATATTTCATCTATTCTAGTTTCCTAACATAAATCATTGTGCAGTACTTTTCTTCAGAAATTTTTTTATTTTCCCTTTTCTGAAGCAACGTGTAATCTTTCTTATATTCCTTTTTCTAGTTTGCTAATCCAGATTTCATGGAGTCCATTTCAGATGTGGTTGATGAAGTTATTCAGAACTGTCCTATTGATGTTCGTCGTCCGCTGTATAAGGTAAAACCCACTTGGGTAAAGTGCTTTGGTTTCAGTAGAAAACATAAAGGCACAAACTGCTGTATATCATTAGAACCATTAGACTTACATAACACCTGGTTATAATAGTTAGCTTGTTTTAAGCCCAGGATGTTATTTAATTGCCCCTGAGGTCCACATGTTTCCTTCCTTCTCAGTTTATGGAATTTATTTTAGTTAAAAAGTTCTAATTTCATCCAAAATTGCTCTGAACTCCAGTTAGGAAAATTCCAAATGATTAGGCAGAGGTTGGACTCTCTGTCTGATTTTATTTTTATATCTATTTCTAGTTAAGCCTTGGCCTTTTTGAGTTTGATTTTACTGGAAATGTTTGGGAAACAAATAGCACATTCTATCAAAGTGTCTATGAATAAATATGCACTGGTAGGGGAATGTGAGAGAAAAGTCAACCTTTTCAGAGGATTTCCCTTACCCTTGGTCTTCTGCTCTCCCATGTCTTTAGAACAGGGACAGGGATTATCTGGCCCGTGGGCCCAAGAAATTTTTGGTCTTACACTGCTAAGGCAACTGCAGACAGGACTTGAAATTCAATAATTCTAGGAACTATATAGCTGGGGAATTTTTAAGTTTATAATTTTATATGACCTGTAGATGATGATATAAATAACCAAATGACTCTTGAATACCCCTGCTTTAAAACTGTGACTCTCCTTGATAGATCTTTTATCTGTCATAACTCAGTCCTATGTTAGCTATTCAAAGGTGAGCTAGAATGTCTGTCTTACTCTTTCCTCTTGAATCCAGACTTCTGTATATTGATCTCTATATAGCTATAGATTTCTATATCTGGTTTTCCTAAGCTAGCTACTTTCTTTTTTATAAACTTCTCGAGATATGACCAGATCTCTTATACATGAGTTTTGATTCAAGGAACTGTATAATAAGCTCTGTTCATACTCTTATTTTATTGTACTGATTCAGTCAAAAAGTTTTACCTAACAAATTTAAGCCCTCACTTTTTAAGTGGTTGGACAATCAGTGGAATCCCACTCCTTAGACTTAAAAAGTGTGGGTTTTTTTGGGGGGGAGGTAAAATAATAATAATGATAATAATAATAAATGTTTATATAGTACTTCAAACATTTTATAAATATTTCACAAGATTCCTTTTGAGGTTAAATGTTATTTTAAATTTATAGATGAGAAAATAGGTTATTTGAGATTAAGGAACTTGCTAAGAGGTAGTACCCAATTATCTTAATACAGAATTGCTGTAGATACAGTAGACAGTCTCTTCCAGTGAGGAATTTGTAATAATCACAACAGTAGACCAATTGCCTAACACATTCTAACATGATATGTATCTTGGAAATATATATATATATATATATATATATATATGTATACACACACATATATATATAAAATTCATTTTCTCTCTACAGAGAGAAATTCAGGTATTCAGTCCAGTTCTCTATCCACTTTACCACCTACCTACTTGTTACATTAAATGTAGTCAAAATGAAGGAGGACTTCGGTAATTGGAAACTATCTGCTACAGTAAATAAGGAACATTTCTTTCTGTTATTGTTTTGTCTGAAAAACTTTATTTTAAATTGGATTATGGTCATATACATGTAGCTAAAAGATAAAAATAGTAATCGTTTTCTACAATTTCCATGTATCTTATAAATACCACTGACTTTTTGAACTTGTATTTTTATGATTTTTAAACTTTTGCTTATATTAGAATTAGACAATAATTATTAATTCCCATGTCCCTAATTTGAGCTTTTAAATAAGTCATGTCCTTTGCATGTTTTCTTCATGAATTTCTTTCAATGTAGTTAGTAATTATAATAAGAAAACTAAGTCAGTATAATAGTCAAGTAAAATGAGAAAGCTCTGACAAGTCAAAGGTTGAAAGGGGGAAGAAAGTATATCAGTGGACAAGTACTTCTTAGCCATACTTTATTTTTAATGTTTGTGGGGGTAGATCTCAGTTGTATAATTTCAACTGAAGTAATAAAGGCTTAACAAAAATGAGCTGTTCACTCCATACTAAAACTAAATGTTAGATCCTGTAATTCTGTTTGTTAGCACTTAATTTTAACTATGCTTTCCGAGTAGGTAACAAAAGGCCATAGACAGAATTTATGTCATGAGGTTGAAACACATACCATTTTTATTTTTTTAATAGTATTACAAAAGAAATAAAATTGCCTATCAACAGTTAAATGTTGGTCATAAAGATATGCCTTTTCCCCTCAGAACTTTCATTTTATTCAAAGGAAAACTTCTAATAAGGTTCTTTTTATGCATAATATGACAGTATAGAGAAGTCATAAAATCATAGATTTAGAACTGGAAGATAGTTTTTTACCTTGCTCATCTGCTTTAACACCCTCATTTTATAGTTGAGGAAACAAAAAACAGAGTTGAAGCAATTTGTTCAGAGTTATATAGGTAGCAGAATCAGAATTTTAACTTATGTTATTGAATTCCCAATTATCTTAATAGTTGCAAGTGGATATAGTAGTCCTTTCCCTTGAAGACTCTGTAGTAATGAGAATGATGGAACAGTCACCTAACACAGTTCTAATTATAGAAATATAAACATACATAAAATTCATTTACATTGTACAGAAAGAAATACTTAAGAACTATTCTGGGGTGTTGGAATAACTGGAGCTGAGTGGACAAAGTCTGAGGAAACTTCATGAAAAAGGTAAAATTTAAGCCTGGATTTGAAAATAGGGTTATAATTTGGTAGAAGGGATTAGAAGATGACTTTGAACCAAAAGTGTATATGTGATTGATATACCATTTGCCTTGTGTAAGGCAGACTGATCCTGGTGTAATAGGAAATAACATATAGCTAACGAACAATCATTTAGTAGAAAGTCTTAAAACATAAGACAAAGTTTAGATCTAATACAACAGTAATAATTTGCAATTAGAATATATTGTAGTATAAGGTTATTTCAGCTTTTACATTTATATCCCAGTGCTTGACAACACATAGGTATTTAATAAACACTTGTTGATTGATTTGTTGATGATTCTTAGGACAGATTAAAAAAAGTTATTGCAGAGACAGTAAAAGCTTTTTAAAAATTTGGTCTTGGAGAATTTGGGCTGTTAGTAAAAAATTCCTTTTACTTACTAATTGAATATCATATATGTATATATGTATATGTAAAGGACTGCTTTTTTCAAACTTAATTTTGCTGATTTTAATGGGAAAAGTCAAAAGATAGTTTTTGACTTGCATGTGAAAAAACACTTAAGAAAGCAGTCCCCAGAGACACCTAAGGCAAAGACTGATTAGTACTTTTTCCCCCCAACTCCTCATTTGTTCATGATCATTTTGGGATTTAACTTTGGGCTTAAAAACTGGATAACCCTTTGTGAATAAGGCACAACTGAAAGTTTCCTGATTAAAGCTAAGGCAACCATATCCAAAACCAAATGAGAATCTGGTAATGTATTGGATAAACATCATAAGCTAGGGTGAGGAAGACTTTAGAGCCTAAAAGAAGAACTCTAGCTCTCTACACTCCAACTAGGAAGTAGAGACACCTGAGAGTCTAGTCAAGGCTACAGAACTGGAGGCCCTGCTGAAAATCTTAGGCTGTGCTTCTATGGAAATACATCCTTAGCATAGAGGCAGAGAGCTCATGTGCTGCAGTGGTGTAGCAGCAAGGAGAGCAACCCAGCTTTGTAGTGCGGAAGAGTGACTGGTCCAGGGCAGATCCACACCTGTCAGAGAACTTCGCAAGTGGTACCAAAGTCCTCAGCTACATATTTCTTGTACCCCACTGGCATGATTCTTGCCTTGTATCTAATCTTCTTAGGGTATTCCTAAGAGAGTGAGTGTATCCCAGATTTATAGATGGAATGTTGTATAATTATTATTCTTGTTTGCCCTTTGCTTTTGTTAAGAGTTCATGAGTCATTTGGGAGATTTGTTAGTGGTAAACACAATGGCTCAGAATCTATGCCATTTTCAAGGGTTACCCCATTATCTAGGAGGATAGTTGTAGAATCCACCCCTTCCATGAAGTCTTAGCTTTCTGGTATGAATACAAGTTGGAAAAATGAGGCAGCATAGAGAGACATAAAGAAAAAAGAGGCAGGGCAATCCTCAATACTTAAATCACTATGGATAAGTTGCAGAAATCTGAGAGCAGAGATTGAAATTGCTCTCTCGATTGTTTTCAAGTGGTAGCAATGGTGCTGTGTTATCTATAGACTGTAGAAACTACTGGTGATCTCCTACTTATTAAATCCAGAGCTTTTACCTTTTATTCCCTCCTCCTATTCTCAAATTTCTCTTTCTACCCCGGTCCCTTAGTCCTGAGCCACTTCTACTGCTTCAACCATCAAGTAAAAGTGTTGGCACCAACACTAGACTTGATGTGTTTCCTGAGCTTCTAACTTTGTTATGCACGATTGTGCCATCTTCTGTGCCATCTTCTGTTTATATTGTTTTTAAGGATTCAGACAGTGGGGAGATTCAAATAAATTATCAACTGGTTCACTGAACTCAGCATAAAATTATAATCTGATTAATTACTAAATCCTATCTTAAAATCTGCAGTATTTCTCACATTTGTTTCCTTCCTTTTTAGTAAAGTTCATTTTATTGCACTTTAAGATACAAGAATACCTTATAGTTCCAGTGGTGCTGGCTTTCTTGATGTTTAATTTTCTACCCCTGCATTCCATTTACTGAATGTTCATAAAGAAACATTTCAATTTATGGTGGCCCTGGAATGTGGAAAGCTAGAGAGAAAGAGAAACTTTATATGAATCCTTGATCTTATAAATATTTTTGGAGTAGTTATAATTATACTGAATGGAAGGTAGGTGGCACTATGTGTCTGCCAAATAAAGATGATTTGAGCACTTTAGAATTGAAAGTAAGTGGAATTGCTAATGTTAAACTGATATTTAATATTGTAGTGATTATTGGAATTCTTGATATAGTTAAGCTTTTATATCTTATTATATATTAATTTCTATCATACTGATCAAATGCTTTTTAAAAACTAAACTCAATAATAGTAGTAAATATCTCCTGATCTAATTTTCTTTCCTCTATCAGGGGCTGTATGATGCTTTTATTAAAAATAATCCTTCTGGTACAAAAATTATCTCACTTAGTTTTTCAATTTCCCATTACTTGAAGTAGTCATTGTTGGAATACCTCTTTCCATTTTTTACAAATAGAGAAACTCATATAGAATATTCACATGTAAATCACTCTTCTTGTTCTTCAGTATGGCCTGGTAGCACGTAATGAAAATAATACAGGTTTCATAGGAGATCTGAATTTGAATCCTAACTCTGACTCTTGTTAGCTAAGTGACCTTGATAATCTATCTCTCTTAGTTTGAGATAATCTCTCTTAGTTTGAGTTTTCTCATCTTTAAAAAATGGATTAAAAAATACCTATGGTACCCATTCCCCTAGGGTTTTTGAGGGAATCAAAAGAGATAGTATGTGAAAGGCATTTTGTAAACCTTAAAGTACTCTATTTAGAACCAATAACATTTTTATTATTCTGAATCTCATGCTCTTCATTTACTTTAATATCACTCCTAAGGATTTAACTATATCACATGGAATATCTGTTTCAATGAATATTTATCCTATATCTTATATGTGTATAGTATTAGAATATTTTAATTATTCAGTCATTATTGGATTATCAGCTTTCATGAGATTTTTTTTATAATTCAAATTAATCTTGTGTAGATCATTTGTCTTTTCTGTAATGCTGTCTCCTAGACTCACCTAAGAGCTCAGAGAATCTCACAGAACTCTTCCCTCTCATGTCCTAACCCTTTAACCTTAGCCCAGTGAATTGATAACACTGACATCTTCTGTTTATATTGTTTTTAAGGATGCAGACAGTGGGGAGATTCATATAAATTATCAACTGGTTCACTGAACTCAGCATAAAATTAGGTATTGGTTCTGCCCAAGTGGTGCAAATTGGCTGAATCCCACCACTGGATATGGAGATAGCAAACTGAAGAGCCAGGAGTAAAACTGAAGCCTTTTGATGTCAAAGCTTATGTTTTCTCCACTACAGTAACTCTTTTGTGCTTTAAAGTTTGCACATTTCTATACGTAAATTAATTCTCAAAAATACCTTGTGAGGTTGATATTATTATTTTTTATAGATAATCAGATTGAGATGGAGAGGGGGAGGCAAGCATTTATTAAGCACTGCTGTGTGTCAGGTCCTGTACTGAGCACATGCTCAAACAGCCCTGGGGGAAGAGGGGCCCGTGTGAACCCCATTTTATAAATGAAGAAACTGAGGTAGGCAGAGGTCAAGTGACTTGCCCAATTTTACATAGCTCCCAAGTGTCTTTGGCTGGATTTGAAAGCTAGTCTTCCAGGAGCTGCACTCTGTCCACAATGTCACCTAACATAACTAGCCTCTAAGAAAGGTTAAGTGACTTGACCAGCGTTAGGTAGAATGAGTTAGGTTTTGAACTCATTTGTGCCTGAGCTAGCATTCTAGCCATATAGCACAAGATTTGAATTCCTGAATCATTTGAAATAATCAGATTTTTTTTCCTCCTGCCCCTTTAAGTCTTGTTCTTAAAACAGTGGCATGAATAGCAGTGGTAGCACACACCTGTAATTTCTGCTTCTAGGGAGCTTATTTTGATGAATAGTTTGAGCTTGAAAATTCTGAGTCATTGTGTGCTAAGTGTCTGTACTAAGTCTGGCACAAGTTGTATGGACTGTGGGAGTAGGGGGTCACTGTGCTGACTGAGTAGGGGCAAATTGACCCATATTGGAAGTCAGGCAGGTTTTTTTTGCCAGTCAGAAGTAGAATTAGGCTCATGAACTGTCTGGGCAAGATTGGGAGACCCAGTCTATAAAAGATGTGCCATTGCTTATTTCATCCATAAACTTCTTTCTCTTAATTCAGTTATCTAAAAGTCTGTTTCAACTTCCATTTTCTATTTTTTCTACTTCAATCCAGTCTTTCCCTGATTAGGTCCTGTGTTTACTTAATGCAGTTTTCTGTCTTTTCCTGAACGAAGAGTAAGTTCTTTTATCCTTCTCAACTTATTTTAACCATTTTTCTCTTTTAAGAACATTTTCCAAGTTCCTGCCCTTTATAGCTTGAGGGGATCTTGGAGATCATCTGGTCACATAGGTAGTAAGAGTTTAAAACCAGCTTTTTTGACTCCAAATCAAATTCTCTTCATGCCATTCTATGCAGTTTCTAGTTAATTATAAAGACTATATAGAAATAGTTGTGGATTTAGTCATAACCAAGAAGCCAGTTTCTTTTCTTACTCTATCTTTTCATTCTGGTCATGAGTTTTTTATTTTGGTTTGCTTTTTGGTGGGGAGAAGGCATCAATAAGGGATCCAAAAAATGACAGTTTTACTTTGTCTACATTGCTATTTTACCTTTAGAATTTAGGAATTATACTCTTTAATTGAAATGTATACATATACTTTCAGGGTTGGTGATAGAACCTTCTCTCTCTCTCTCTCTCTCTCTCTCTCTCTCTCTCTCTCTCTCTCTCTCTGGTTTTTGCAAGGCAGTGGGGGTAAAGTGATTTGCCCAGGGTCACATAGCTAAGTAATTATCAAGTGTCTGAGGCTGAATTTGAACTCAGGTCCTCTTGACTCCAGGGTCAATGTTCTATTCAACTGTACCACTTAACTTAAGGTCCCAGAACTTTAAGACCTAGTTGGGCCTACTCAACAATCTATTAAAATTTTTTTGCTCTTTCTTTTTCCTATTTAAATGCCTGTTTGTGATCCACCTATGTCAAATAACTGAGAAAAGAGCATTCCATAGTTTTTAGTTCAGTCAGTCAGTCAATCAACAAACACTTATTAAATCACTCAGCCAATAAACATTTATTTAGTGTCTACTACTTGCCTGGAATTGGGCTAAGCATGGAAATATAAGCAAAGGCAGAAGACAGTCCCTGATCCCTAGGAGCCTTAAGTGTGATAGGGGAGACGTGCATAACTTATGTACAAACAAGTTATTATGCAAGATAAATTGAAAATCATCAAACTAAGGAGGATTAGAAAAAATTGTTTAGAGAAGGTAGAATTTTAGCTAGGATTTAAAAAAAACCCAGGGAAACCAGGAAGCAAATAGAAAGGTGCCAAGACCCTGGCATACAAAGAAAGGCAAAAACTATTCTGTCCTCAAGGAGCTTCCATTCTCTTTTTTTTAAGTTTTTTTTGCAAGGCAATGGGGTTAAGTGGCTTGCCCAAGGCCACACAGCTAGGTAATTATTAAGTGTCTGAGGTCGGATTTGAACTCAGGTACTCCTGACTCCAGGGCTGGTGCTCTATCCACTGAGCCATCTAGTCTACCCCCTGGAGCTTCCCTTCTAATGGGGGAGATAATATATGAGTAAATAGGTACATATCCAGTAGTTAAGAGTAGATAAAAAAGTAACCTGAGAGAGGAATGCTTAAGTGACTGGGGAGATTGGAAAGACCTCTTGTAATTGAAATGAGTATGGAGGGAGCCACTGATGTCACAAAGCAGAGCTGAGGTGGGAGAACCTTCCAGGAGCAATGGACAGGTAGGACAAAGGTAGGAAAAAGGACAGAGTTTTGTGTTTGAGGAACAGTGAGTAGGCTGGTGTCATTGGTTTATAGTCTGGAGGGGAGCCAAGTTTGAGGATACTGAAAAGGTCAGAATAGATGAGCTTGTGTGTTTGCTGTGTGCTGTTATAATGTTGAATTATGGTTAAATTTAATAAGCATTTATTGAACTTCTGCTGTATGCAGAATTATGTGCTAGAAGTGTTGGTATATAACATAAATAAGACATGCCCTTCATGGAAAAGAGAAGGCATATGTGCTAAAGCAGACAGAGACAAAAACCACGACCTAGATATAACCTAGACACTTTCTGTGGAAGCAAAGAATCATAATCAAAGGGTGTTTCTGTCATTTGGAAAAATGATGGAAAACCTTTGAATGTAGCAGTATGATGTCACTCAGGAAGAAATGATACATATAGGATTTCTGGGGAATGTGAGAGGGTAGCCTGAGCTGCTGAAGAAGGAAATGATCACCACCAAGAAAGCAAATGTACATAATAACAATAACAGGGCAGACGAAAAGATCATTAAGAGGAAACAAACAATTTATGGTTGTAGAAAACAGTGAGAAAAGGGCAAAGATGGTCCCTCTTGAGGAGCTCATTCCCCCCCCATGAGAGAGGCAGCATGCAGACAACAAAGTCTGATGGGATAAATTGGGAATAATCACAAGAGCTTGGTCACTGGAATTGAGAAGGAAAAAGCTCATGAAAGTTTTCCTGTAGGGGGTGGGTTTAGTTGAGACTGGAGGAAAATCAGGAGCTCTGGGTCAGCAGTCAGGGAGACTTGAGGTCCAGGATGGCCTCAGACCCCTGGGCAGTCACTGAACCTCTGCTTGTTTCAGTTTCCTCTCCCAGCATGTTGAGAGTCTAAATGAGATGATACCATAGGAGTATATAGTAAGATGCCTTACTTTTATTGTTATTAATTATTATATGAGGAGGGAGAGCAGTCTTCTGCATGAGGAGGTGCAAAGGGACCAGTGACAAGGCATGGAGTGGGAAGAAGGGGTCTTGTTTGAGGAAATCCAAGGAGCTCAATGTCATTGAATCACAGATTATGTGAAAGTGAATTAGGTTCAAGAAGACTGGAAAGGTGGGAGGAGGGGGCAAGTAATGAAGGTTTTAAATGCTAGGAAAAGGGGGCAACATGGCAGACCTGTCCTTTAGGAAGCTCTTTTTGGTAGTTGAATGGAGGCTAGTCTGGGGTAGAGAGAGACTTCTGGTAGGGAGACCAACCTACAAGTAATTGCAGTAGTCTAGTTGTGAGGTGAAGAGGAGCTATAGCAGAGTTCTGGTACTTCTCTCAGAGAAAATTGGTGGGAGTATTTGAGAGATTTCATAAAGAAAAAATTGTCAGGTTTTGGCAACAGATTGGATATTGAGTTTGAGAGAGAGTGACAAATTGAAGATGACACCCTAGATTGTGAATCTGGGTGACTGGGAAATTGGTGGAACCCTCAGCAATACTAGGAAGAGATGAGAGTTTTGAGATGATAGAATTTAGTTTTATATAGGTTGAGATTAAGATATAGTTGTATTATCTAGTGTAATATGTCCTAAAGGCAGTTGAAGATGGAGGTCAGAGAGCTTAGGGCTGGATAAATAGATTTGAGGACCATAAGCACAGAGAAGATAATTGAGTCTGTGGATGAGAGAGAAGAAAGCCCAAGTTAGGAAATAGATCTCCCTATTTATAGCTGATACTAAGATAGGACAGAATATTTTATAAGTTGTCAGATGTAGTTTCTGTGTTAAATTTTTTTGCTTATTAAAGTTTTTCTTTGTCACAAGAAAGTTCAGTTTGAAGGATAAGGTCAAGGTAAGGTCAGAACATGTAGTTTCATTGCTATTGGGAATTAAAGAATCCAGAGATTCTTTTTACCAGTGCAGGTCAGCAATTGCCTAGAGCACTGATCAGTTAAATGATCTGCCTCTGTTTTCATAGGTAGTATTTATTAAGACAAGATTTGAGCCCAGATCTTCCTGGTTTGAAAGTTAGCTTTCTATCTCTTACGCCCTGTGACTTCTTTCTTTCTGGAGTGTGGGTTGGGAAGTAACTGTGACATAAAAATAAGATTATCAATAAAATACATTTTTTAAAAAGTACTTTCACAGGATTATCTCATTTTATGAAATAATCCTCTGAGATAAGGAATTTGCTCTCATTTTGACAAATGAAGAAAGTAAAACTCAGAGAAGTTATGACTTGCTGAAGAGACAGTTTTCAGTTCTAATATAGTTTATTTTTAAAGAGCATATTAGTTTTATTAAAAGGATAACATTTTTATTTTTTATTTTTATTTTTTTTTTAGATTTTTTTCATGGCAATGGGGTTAAGTGACTTGCCCAAGGCCGCACGGCTAGGTAATTATTAAGTGTCTGAGGTCTGATTTGAACCCAGGTCCTCCTGACTCCAAGGCTGGTGCTCTATTCACTGTGACACCTACCTGCCCCAAATATTTTTATTTTTAAAAATTTTCTTATTTTTTTGAAAATTATTATTTTATATACTCATGTAATTTTTTTTTGATTTTTGCCTTTAGTGTATATATATATATATATATATATATATATATATATATATATGTATTAGTGTATCATATAGTATAGTATATTAGTATTTATTTTAGTGTATTTTTTCATATAATTCTTTCTTTGTTATTTAGGGGCAGTTCGATGGTGCAATGGGTAGAGTGCTGGCCTTGAAGTCAGGAGGACCTGAGTTCAAGTTTGACCTCAGACACTTACTAGCTGTGTGACCTTGGGCAAGTCGCTTAACCCTAATTGCCTCACATCCAGAGCCATCTCCACTTGTCTTGATTCATAACTGGCCAATGGACTCAGATGGCTCTGGAGGAGAAAGTGAGTCTGTGACTTAGCACAGCATCCTCTCACTCAAATCCAATTCATGTGCTTGTCTCATGGCATCATCTCCCCTGATGTCATGGTCTTCTTTGAAAAATGAAGGATAAGGTTGGCTAGGTGGTGTAGTGGATAAAGCACTGGCCCTGGAGTCAGGAGGACCTGGGTTCAAATCCGGTCTCAGACACTTAATAATTACCTATCTGTGTGACCTTGGGCAAGCCACTTAACCCCATTTGCCTTGCAAAAACCTAAAAAAAAATAATAAAAATAAAATGAAGGATAAACATCTCTGTTTATTTATATTCTAAACATTTTAAATTTGTTATAGTAAAATATACCATTTGGTTGATATTTTAGAATCTATTTAGCTGTCCAATCATTAGACATTTGGATTACATCCATTGTTTGTTAATATAGCATTAAGCTACCATATATATTTTTGTATATATAAAAGTTTTTTTCCCTCTTGACTATATCTTTAGAGTTTATAGTCGTAGTGGTGGGATCTTAAGGTAAAGGGCTCCTAATTCTTGTTGTATTTCATATTCCCAAAAAAGATTGCTTCTAGGGTTTAGTTCATATTAACAGATTCTTAGATCATTTGGGTACTGACAATGTCACTTGGCCTGATAAATAGTTCATTTTGAGTCAAGTGATGGAACCCTTGTCTATTAAAGATACTTCTTTATCCTTGATAGATTTAGATCCATTTATAAAGTATTTATAGTTCTCACTTCCATGTTAAAGGGTAAAGGATGCAGTGCTACCATGGTCTGGAAAATTCGCATAAAATTTTTCTGCCTTCTCATTGTACCGAAGAAGAAGTCTGAATTATTTTTCTTTCATGGGATGTTTACAGTACCTTATTGAAAAATTTGGGTTGTCCTTGTAAGTATAAGTAATTTCTTATGCTGATCCATGATATTTGGAAACTGCAATGGGAAAAGTTGTAATGTGGAAGGGAAAACTATGTTTAGTTTTGTAGATCAGCTAACTTTTGGTTCTTTCCTCAAAGGGTCTTCCTTCTTACTCTGGGCTAATAAGAGGAGGCTTCTCTGAAGAGAGTGTAGTAATATTATTACAAATAGTGTGAAAGCCATTTCAGACTCCTTACTCTGTTCCTTTTTTGTTTTCTTACACATTCAAAAACCACACAAGGGACAGATGAGCCTTCTATGACAGAGAGAATGAATGAAAGATAACATTTATTTTGTTTTTTTTTTTGGCAAGGCAAATGGGGTTAAGTGACTTGTCCAAGGCCACACAGCTAGGTAATTATTAGTATCTGAGATCAGATTTGAACTCAAGTTCTCCTGACTCCAGGGCCGGTGCTCCATCCACTGTGCCACCTAGTTGCCTCTGAAAGAATATTTATTGAGCATTTACTATGGGCAAAGAACTGGGAATACCAATAGGAAAAGGTGAAGGTCTCAGCTGTCATGGAGCTCTCATTCTCATGGTAGGCACACTGTAGATACAAGTCAGATAGAAAGGTTTCATGGCCCATGAGGTCATGGCTTGTAATGCATCTTCTTTTAATTTAATATTTATTCTCATTTTGTACAAATAATGGTTTTTTTACATTAATAAAATATTCTTGTTTAAGAGTAAACAAAATACCCCTCCCCCCAAAATATAGACTTGCTTGAGTGATAAAGTAAAGGGGAGAGAAAAAATTAAAATTAAAATAAAAAAATAAAAGTAATAATTGTAGGTATGGCCAGGTGGCACAGTGGACGGTGCACCAGCCCTGGAGCCAGGAGCAACCGAGCCCATATCCAGCCCTATACATCTAATAGTCACCCAGCTGTGTGACATGCAAGCCACCCCAACCCCATTACCCTGCAAAAACCAAAAAAAGAAAATAAAGACCCAAAATAAAATAAAATAGTAATAATAGTAGGGGCGGTTGGGTGGCGGACAGAGCACTGGCCCTTGATCCAAGAGCACCTGGGTCCAAATCTGGCCTCACACCCAACAATCACCCTGCTATGTGACCCCAGGCAGGCCACCCAGCCCCCTTTGCCCTGCATCCCCCCCCAAAACAACAACAACAACAACAACAACAACAACAACAACAACAACAACAACAACAACAACAACAACAACAACAACAACAACAACAACAATAATAATAATAATAATAATAATAATAATAATAATAATAATAATAATAATAATAATAAATGTGCTTCAGTCTATATGCCAGTAGTACTAGCTCTGTTGCGGGTGGATCACATTCTTTAGGATAAGTCCATCACAAAAGTTACTTCCATATTTTTCCACCATTGCCATTGCTGATCGCAGCTCCCTCCTTTCGTATTTCTCCACTACCATGTACTATGCTTTCTCTCTTCTTTCACTCTGACTCTGCTGAAGGGTAGCTGAGTGGTGCAGCAGACAGATCCCTGGCCCTGGGGCCACGAGGCCCTGAGCCCCCAAATCTCACCCCTTAGGCCCGGCATCCACCTGGCCCTATGGTCCTGGACAGGCCTTCCAATCCCAGGCCCTTGCAAGAAGTAAAAAAGAAAATGTGTTATATCTGACCAGTCTCCCCCCATAGTCCATCCTCTTCTCTGTCACTCACATCCCTCCCTTCCCCCTGTCCCCCCTTTTCTTCTTACTCCAGATGCCTATACCCCATTGAGTATATATGCTGTTTCCTCTCCTAGCCACCTCTGATGAGAGCGAAGATTCCCTCATTCCCCCTTGCCTTCCCCCCTTCCATATCATTGCAATAGCTCATTGTAATAAAGAAAAATCTTATTATATGAAATATCTTGGCCTACCCCCTCTCCTTTTTCTTTCTCCCATTCCATTTCCCTTTTTTTCTATTGACTCCATTTTCACACCATATATTATCTTCAAATTCAGCTTTCTCCTGTGCTTCATCTATAAAAACTCCTTCTACCTGCTCTGATAATTGAGAAGCTTCGTATGAGTATTATCAGTGTCATTTTTCTATGCAGCAATACATGCAGTTCATCATCATTAAGTCCCTCATATTTCCCCCCTCTCCTCCAATCTCCATGCTTCACCTGAGTCCTGTATCTGAAGATCAAACCTTCTGTTCAGCTCTGGCCATTCCAACAGGAACATTTGAAATTCCCCTGGTTCATTGAAAGTCCATCTTTTTCTCTGGAAGAGGACATTCAGCCTTGCTGGGTAGTTCATTCTTGGCTGCATTCTAAGCTCTTTTGCCTTTCGCTATATTGTATTCCAAGCCCTACAAGCTTCCAGTGTAGTTGCTGCTAAGTCCTGTGTGATCCTGACTGCAGCTCCATGATATTTGAACTGTGTCCTTCTGGCTGCTTGTAATATTTTCTCTTTGACTTGGGAGTTCTAGAACTTGGCTATAATATTCCCAGGGGTTGGTTTTCTGGAATCTCTTTCTCGGGGGGATCGGTGGAATCGGTGGATTCTCTCCATTTCTATTTTGCCCTCTGCTTCTAGGATATCAGGGCAATTTTCCTGTAGTAATTCTTTGAAAATGATGTCAAGGCTCTTTTCCTGATCATGACTTTCAGGGATTCCAATAATTTTTAAATTATCTTTCCTAAATCTGTTCTCTATATCAGTTGTTTTTTCAATGAGGTGTTTCACATTTTCTTCTAATTTTTCATTCTTCTGGTTTTGAAGTATTGAGTCCTGATTTCTCGTAAATTCATCAATCTCCCTGAGTTCTATTCTTTGTCTGAAGGATTTGTTTTCCTCAGAGAGCTTTCTTATCTGTTTTTTCCATCTGGCCAATTTTGCTTTTTAAAGCATTCTTCTCCTCAATAACTTTTTGAACTGTTTTATCCATTTGACCTAAGCTGGTTTTTAATATGCTATTCAGCATTTTTTTGGATTTCCTTGACTAGGCTGCTAACTTCATTTTCATGTTTTTCCTGCATCTCTCTCATTTTCCAGTTTTTCTTCTAACTCCCTCATTTAGTTTTCAAAGTATTTTTTGAGCTCTGTCATGGTCTGAGCCCAATTTCTGTTTTTCTTGCAGTTTTTAGATGCAGGAGCTTGTGCTTCCTCATCTTCAGACTGAGTGTTTTGATCCTTCTTGGGCTCATATGCAAAATATTTCTCAGTGGTGTTCCTCTTGTTTCTCTGCTTGCTCATTTTCCCAGCTTAAGCCTGAGCTTTTGGGACACTCCCACAAGGGTCTCAGTGTGTGAGGCTCTGTCCTCCCTCCTGGTCTGTGAATGACCATAAGTGCCCCGCTCTGCCACAGGGCTGGGGTGGGGGGGTCCCTGCTGTTCTTTGGGAGGGGCCTAGACTGCGATCAGGATCTGAATGTGGTCAGAGCCCCAGAGTCCTGTTCCAGGGGCAGAGGACAGAGCTCTGCAGTCTCTCTCCACTCTCTCTAGTTTCAGTGGCTCATGCCCTGGGGGCTCCTGGTTACCATCTTCTGCTTCCTGTGCCTGGATCTGGGGCCACGCTGCTCACTTTGTGCCCTGAGGGCTGGGCTCCACATGCTTGCTCTGGCAGAGGGCCCCCCCCCGCTGTTCCCCCAAGTTGTGCCTGGTGCTCCCTGGGCCTAGGTCAGGAAACTCCCCTGCTGCTGTGAGTTGGGGCTGCCTCCAGGAGACTGAAGTTCTTTCGCTCTGGCAGGCCACCCCTCTGGCCCCTCTAAGCTCGGGGAGCAGAGCCTTTCTGCTCTTTTCCAGGTTACCTTGAGTAGGAGCACTGCCTCGCTGGGTTCTGTCCCTGGGAAATTTAGTTAGAGTCCTTAGTTGAGAAGTTTTATGAGAGAGCACCTAAGAGACAATCCTCTCTTGTCGCCATCTCGGCTCTGCCCCCAAAAGAAGGGAATGCATCTTCCTTAACATTGTTTCCACAATAGATAAAAACCATATCTATTTCTGATGTTGAATTATTTGACAGTGTTTTGGGTTTTTGGAAGGGATGTATGTCTTCAGTATCTTTAGTTGCTTTGAGGATATGGGGACTTTAGTACCTATGAATACAGCTACCAAGTCACATTTCCATAGAGGTTGCCACTCAGACTATAGGGAATGGACTGGAAGGAGTGCTAAAGGTTTGGGGAGTGCATAGTTCTTCCCAGGACTTTTGGGTTCAGAGTCCTTGTCTGTCTGCACTGAACAATTTGGATGTGTTCTTGACTGCTGAAAAATTTCTGTGGGAAAAATTCTGTGTGATAAACATCACATGCTTATACCTTCTTGATTTGCTTAAGTGATGATTAAACAGAGCTAATAGGTTTTTCTTTCTTTTTTAGATTTTTTTCAAGGAAATGGGGTTAAGTGGCTTGCCCAAGGCCACATGGCTAGGTAATTATTAAGTGTCTGAGGTCGGATTTGAACCCAGGTACTCCTGACTCCAAGGCCGGTACTCTGTTCACTGCGCCACCTAGCCACCCCGCTAATAGGGTTTTAAACTTGGAGTTGCTTCATATAGGAGCTATAAAGCTTTGCTGTATTTTATAACACAACTTCCTTTTTTGGTTGCTTTCTTTGCTTGGACCAGCTCTCATATATATATATATATATATATATATATACATACATACATACATACATATATATGTGTGCTTTTTGGTCACAAGAGGGATTGCTTTCTGAGAGTGAATAAATAAATACAAATCAAACAGTAATCAAAATGTAAGCCGTGTTCACGGTAAGTTATTAGTATTATCACTTTTTGAAAAACATTTTTCATCAAAGTGTTGAACAATATAATCATACTTTATGAAATATCCATTGCCAGATGGACTTGAATGATTTTTGTAGCAACTCAAAAATCAACTCAAACCTTTTTTTTTTTGTTTTTTTTTTTGTAAGGCAAACAGGGTTAAGTGGCTTGCCCAAGGCCACGGAGCTAGGTAATTACTAAGTGTCTGAGACCGGATTTGAACCCAGGTACTCCTGACTCCAGGGCCGGTGTTTTATCCACTACACCACCTAGGTGCTCCCTCAAAGTTGATTTTAACAGCCTTTTTATTTTCAGTTTGCCCTTCTCAAAGATATCAATGAAGTCAGATTGTGTGGGGATTTCCTTTTTTGACAGTATTAGTTATGCAACTTCATTCATTGTCCAAGATCAAATTAGAAATAAAATATCTATACATTAAATAGTAATGTATTATCTCTGATCACTGCAGTAATAATGCTACATCGTTTAAGCCTTTATAATTTCATATACTTTCATATATTATTTTAAAATTTCATATTGGAGTTTATATAAAATTAATGTTTTTGAGTAGCATATTATTTCATTTTAAATGTTTGCTTATTTTTGATATTCTTCTGGTTTAAATGAAAAATTGTTTTTTATTTCCATGGTATGTATTTGGTTTTAAATTATGTGACAAATGAGACTGTATTTTGGCTTTTTCTAATGAATTTGATGAATCTCTTATTATGTAAGTTACTGACTTGTAAAATAAATGCCTTTTGGCAAAATGTTTTGCTAATTAAATAGCTTTGAATGTTATTGGATTTCAAATCAGAATCTTTAGTAGATTTGTTAGGGGGTTAACAAAGGGTATTGGGATGATATTTTTTTAATAGGCTACTGATGGAATTTAGAACTGTGACCTAAAAAATTTACTGATTGTACAAATTTTATATGATGGAAAATCACTTTACTTATTTTTGAAATTAAATTATATCCAGAATAAAGTTTATTTATTTTTCTCATGATATTTGTTTTGGACAATTTAGAATTTAGAAACAAAGGAGCTTTGTTTTCTTCATACTTGAAAGTAATCAGTTAAGTAGACATTTATTGCAGAATGTTATAAAAGAAATAGAATGTATATATCCCATTTTTCAGGATCATTGTTTCATTGAAATTCATTTTGGTGGGGTTCCATTTAGAGGATGCCCTATTTTATTTTAATTTTGGCTCAATGACCCTAGGATATAAATTTGTTTCTTTTTTAAAACTATGTCTTTTTTCAGTGATTTGAGTAGGGTATAAGTTGGTTAGGTTAGGAATCCTTTTCTTAATTTATAAAATGATTTAAAGCTGTAATTTAGAAGAAGGAAACATACAAGTCATCTAGTTCAAACTCATTTTACAGATGAAGAAACCCAGCTCTTTTGATTCCAAATCTAGGACTCTTTAGTTTTGATTGAATTTTTAGTGATTTTTTTTCCCCCTCTGTTTTTGATTCACAGTTCAGAGTCCTAATATAAACTATAGATTTTCAGGACTCAAGAGCTGGATAAAGCCAGTATAGCTGGGAAGACTTCGTGGTGAAGTTGGTTTTGAGTCAACTTTTAAAAGAAGCATCCTGCTGGATTGCTTGGTGATCAAAAGCAGGGATGTAGTAATGAGAACAACAAGGGGTGAGTGATTAGAGTTATGGTAGTCACAAGATAAGAGTTTGTATAGAGAAGATGGAAGGCCCTGAAATGAGACTGGAAAATTTGAAAACTCGTGTTTAATCTTGGATAAATATAATGTGATGAATTTGTCTATTCATGAAGATCTGTTACTGATGTTTGTCCTTCATTCTGTCTGTCTCTCTCTCTCTCTCTCTCTCTCTCTCTCTCTTGGATTTTTGCAAGGGAGATGGTAACCGGTTAAGTGGCTTGCCCAAGGCCACACAGCTAGGTAATTATGAAGTGTCTGAGGCTGGATTTGAACTCAGGTACTCCTGACTTCAGGGCTGGTGCTCAATCCACTGTGCCACCTAGCTGCCCCTTGTCCTTTATTCTCGAAGAAAACCACAACATCAGGAAGGTGATGTCCTCACAAGCAGATGAAGTGGATTTGAGTGAGGGGGGTTTGTGCTCGCTTTTTCCTCCAGAGCCATCTGGATCCAGAGGCCAGATATGAATCAGGCTGTTAGAGATGGCCCTGGATAGGAGGAAGACAAGTGATTTGTCCAAGGGTCACACAGCTCCTGACTCAAAGGCCACTGCTCCATCCACCACCTAGCTGCCTAATTACTTCTTGACATAATGAGAACACAGATCTCACCAAATGCTATATTTAATGATCATGTCCTCAGTGTGTTTATATTGCCGTCAGAACAGTTGGTCCATCGGCTTATCCCATCGAATTTACAGGTTCAACTTAGTTATTTGTGGTTCTTTAGGGTCTTGTCTACACATTTAATAGTCCATATATTTTCTTGGTAACCTGTTGGTGGATCTTTTCATGACATAAGCTACACCCTTTATATCTTCTACCCCGCCTCTCTTCACAGCTCATCATCATGATTTGTGTGATAAGATTTCTGTATATGATTCTTTCCAGTATGATCTGGGAAGATCACAAGCTTCTGTTTTTTCCATGGACCACAATTTCAATGTGTTTATTAAAGCCTGGCAGCTTGGTGAAGTTGAATATTTCTGTCCTGCATTTCATGGAGACCTTATCATTTGTCCAGCCATTAGTGCCAGCATTTTGTAAGATCAATAATCTTGGGGTGGCTTGGTGGCTCAGTGGATCAAGCACTGGCCCTGGAGTCAGGACGACCTCAGTTCAAATCCGACCTCAGATACTTAATAATTGCCTAGCTGTGTGTCCTTGGGCAAGTCATTTAACTCCATTGCCTTGCAAAAATAAAATTAAAAAAAAAATATATCAGTAATCTTACATTGAGTAACAACAGATTCTAATAAATGAAACATCACCATTAGTATGAATGTAGTTAAAACTAATACAAATCACTTTGCATCTCTTGGCTCCTTCTAGAGAGACAGTATGATACAGAGAACTGGAGGCAGAATCAGGGAATCTGGGTCTGTTTCCTGAGTTTACCACTTACTACCTGTCTGACCTTGGGTGGCTATTTCCCTTTGTTGGACTTCAGGTTTTTTTACCTGTAAAAATGAGGTTAGTTGGTGGCTTATAAAGTTGTCCTTCCTCTCCCCCCATCTCCAAAATTATGATCCTGTGAACTCTCTGTGCTCTTATCCTAAGGAAGTTGGGTGACCAAGTTAACACATTCTAACATCTCCTTGATCTCTAAGCCTTCTGTATGCATTGTATCTTCTGATTACTTGCCATTGCTCATGTTTTGTTTTACAAAGGTTAGTTTATAAACTGGTTAGTAGAAATAACCTTTGTAACTGCCATACCTTTTCTTGAAATTCCAGAATGGCATTTGCAGTCACTATAACACAAAAAATAAAATGTGTGAGCTATTTGTCATTGATCTTGATTATGCAACAGGATTTTGAAAATTATATTTTTAAGGTATTTGCAAATGATATGATGGAGGTTATACTTCCTAAAATAGTTCAATAATGAAAACACTCCTTAAAAGGAAGGACATTTCAGGCATCGGTTAAGTAGATTAGACACTAGACAATATTATAGAAGGAATGGGGTAAAAGAAGAAAAGAAGCCACTTTACCTAATTCTTTGTAATGTCTTTCAGGAAAATTGTCTTCTCTTTGGGGGCATTTTGAATGCTTCCCAGATTATTATTTTATTATAACCAGTGATTGTTGGAAGAGTTATTTTGAGAATTATGGGATGTCCTAAAAGTTTAGTGCAGTTTTAAGCTTAATTAGCTTACAATAACTTAAAATTGCACTTAAGCTTTTGGGATACCTTATATAGTTTGCTTGTAGGCTTCATGTACTCCTTTTATAAACTTATTTTTTTCTAAAAACTTTCCCACAAGAAAGAAAAATAGTAATGAGAGTGAGAAATAGAGTGAGAAATTTCAGTATATATTTTGAAGATGATAAATTCAACAGTTTAATTGTAAAGTATGTGAAATTGACTAGGGTGGGACAAGGATAAAAAGAGTTTTCAGAGTCATAACTCTGGAGAACCTTTTATGAAGCTGAAGAGAATTAACTTTATTTGGTATAGGTAATCAGGACATTTATGTTTCTTTTCTTTGTAGCTATATGAAAAAAGTCTAATCCCTTATAACTGACTTTTAGATATTTCAAGTTAGCATTTAGGCCCTTATTCTTTTATTTCCCAGTTTAAATATCTCAGTTCATCAAACTATCATTCCCTATTCCCCTAATCCACCATCGTTTACAATTCTGGTGTTCATTCTCTTCATTCACTTCAGTTCACTAATATCCCTCTTAAAATTGTGACACTTCAAATGAAAACCAGTATTCCTTATGTCATCTAACCTGTGTATAATTACAGTGAGCCTCTTCATTGTTTAGACTCAGATCCTGGGAATTTACTCAGATCTTAACTGATAGACCATGAATAAATATTCTCCCTCTCCTCTCTCTTCTCTTCGTTCATAAATAATCACAACTCCTTGAGTATATTATAGATATTAAATGGTTTGCTAATGAAAAAGCCTGTTGGGTAGATTGGACCCTTGCTCTTGTTAATCAAATTTGAAATCAAAACATGAAATATAAATTATAATTTTGCAAAACTTTAGATTGTTTTCCCTGCTTCAAGTCTTTCCCATTTCAATCTGTCCTTCACATAACTGCCAAAATGATTTCTCGTAATTGCAAATTTGACCATATCCCTACTTCCCTACTGCATTTGCTCCATAGTGCCTCTAGTATAGCCCTATTCATTCTAGCCCCAACCTGTCTTTCCAACCTTATTATACATTGTGCTCAAATCCACACTCGGCATTCTAACCAAACAGGCGTTATTTCCCTTTTTCACACAGTGTAGGCACTTCATCTAGTATTTCTGTACCTTTGCTGTCTTCTATGCCCAGAATGCATTCTTTATCTCTGCCTCCTAGAATCACTCGCTTCTTTTAAGATTCAGCTCAAGTACCATCACATAAAATCCTAACTGATTCTACAAGCCATGTCCTCTGTCTCACTACCTTATATTATAAAATTTATTTTGCTTATATTTATGTGTATGTGTGTGTGTGTGTGTGTGTGTGTGTGTGTGTGTGTGTGTGTGTGTGTGTATATGCAAAGTCTTTGAGAATAGGGATTGTTGGCTTCTGTTTTTGTATCTCTGGTACCTAGAACATAGTAAGTGCCTAATAATTGCCTTTTAATTGATTGCTTGGCCATTCAAACTGCTTAATTTAAAAATAGCTTCTCTGAATTTTCTCTTTTCTCTTAAATTCAAACCAAAATATTTTACAATAGATGGATGATAGGGACATAATTCTATAGGTTCCAATTCTATTCCTCTAGGCCAGAATTCTATTTCTGATATGTTAAAGTACAAGAAACAAATGAGGTGTCCATCTACAACAAAGTCAGTTATCAGGCTCCCAACTTTGCCTACTCCAAACAGTTTTTCAGTATGACAGGTAGTGTTATTGCTGTCATATAAGAAAATGACATGGTTGAGAGAATGCCTTTCATTCTGAAAATTTATTAACTGCATTCTTGATGAATAGATTAAACAATAGGAAATATCATAGGAGAAACTAGGTGTAGGAAAGAGTGAAAGAAGAAAGGGTAGAATCCACTTGATCTATTTATTTGTAATATTTCCCTAGCCCCTGAAAGTTTAATAAAATAGTAAAATAGACTATGTCACCTATATGTATATTAGAGAGTTTTGAATGCTGCCTAAAATTATCTTGATACCCAGTCATTGTTGGAAAAGTTATTTTGATAATTATAAAAATTTTCCTCACAAGCTTTCTTTGTTTTTTTTTCTTATTTACTCAGGCATCTTAAAATAATATTTCTTCTTCAGAAAGAAAATAAAAAAGAAAAATATAGGGTTAAATGCAAATATACTTCCCCTAGGTCTTTCTCTCAAGTATGATAAGTAATGTGTCTCAGGATAAAGTAGTAGTTTTGCTTTTTAAGATGAATCTGTATTTGTGGGACATTGATATAGTCTAATGCTGCATGTGGTTAATTTTGAACTGTTTCTTTAAAGAAAATCTAGTATAGCCCTATTCTTATCTCTCTGTACATTAGCCCCTTGCACACATACAAGAAGAAGGAGGGTTACAGGAAGAAGGACAAAGAGGGGGAGAACACAAATGTATACATTGTAGGATTTGAATATACTATAGAATTTGAAAACCCTCTTATTATTGCATATATAAAAAACTGAGGAACAAGAGGTAGACAATCAGATTTAGTATTTACCTAATTCTTTATATTTTTTAAATATACAGAAAATAATGAAATATTCATTATATAAAAATATAATTACAAAAATTTTCTTTCAATTCCTATATTTATCATATTCAAGGCCTATGATTCTAGAAACATTATTATATAGGAAATTTATAAAGCAGTTATATAATAATCCTCATTATTTTTAAAGAGGAAGAAACATACCACAAAACTTATTACCATTAGCAGATGTGGATTGAGCACCAAATGTGTATATAACACAAATATATAGGATCATAGCTTCTAGTCTCACCATTTTATCCTCTATACTACCTGAATTGTGAATTCCATAATGAAGGAATTTCTATTTTGACACATTGAAGGTATTTAGAATTTTCTACTTTAGATACAGGATGAGTTCCATTAGTATAAGTTTCTGCTGCTATGTTTTATTATGTTCTGTTTACCACTTTCTCCACTTTTAGTTTAGAGAACTCCCCAAGGTATAGGGGGTCATGTCTCCTTCACCATCCTGGGGGCTACTTAAGGTAAAGTGTTGTCTCCTCTCTCTCCCAAATACTTCAGTCAAGGGTTAAGTCTAGAGGTGTTGTTTAGTCCATGATGTTTATAACAATACCAACCTGAGTTTGATTTAGAAGACTTGGGTTTGAATTTTCTAATTGCCTTGTGCCTAGATGAGCCTTTTATCACTACTATCATGATTTATTTCAGTAACTTCATATGACTTCTTTTTGTGGAAGTTAACTACAATTACTGTTTGTTGATGATTTATTAACAACTGATTTTTAAGCTTTTATTAAAACTGCATTTATATCACTTTTACATTTGAAAAATTGACTTTTTCCACTTCACATGAAATAAAAAATTAAGAATTAATACCTTGATTTGCTAATTTTTGATGTCTTTATGAGATTTAAAAATTGAGAATAGGAACAAATTCATCATAATTATTGATAATTCAAAACATGGGAATTATTTGACTCTATTTTAGCAGTTCTTGCTTTTTATTCATGTGCAGTTATTGAATGATGTAACTTTAAAAGTAATTGGTAATGATGTAACTTCAAAAAGCACTTTTTATTTATAACATTCTGTTTTTAAAATGTTGAGTTCTTCTTTTCTTCTGCCCTTCTCCTGTCTATTGATAAGACAAGTAAAATATATTTCTGTATTAACCTTGTGGCCAAAAAGAAAAAAGGGAAGGAAAAGAGAGTGAAAAAAGTATGCTTCACTCTGCAGTCAGAGTTAATCAGTTCTCTCTTTTAATCATGAATTCCTTGGAATTGTTTTAGATCAATGTATTGATCAGAGTAGTTAAGTCTTTCACAGCAGATCATCAGTACAATATTGATATTTATGTGTACAATATTTTTCTGGTTCTATTTGCTTCACTTTGCATCAGTTCATTTAAATCTTCCCAGGTTTTTCTGTACCCATCTTGTTCATCATTTCTTATAAAACTAGCATTCTGTCACGATAATATACCACAAGTTGTTCAGCTATTTCCTAGTTAATGGGCATCCCCTCAGTATTCAGTTCTTTGCCATCACAAAAAAGAATTGCTATAAATATTTTTATACACATAGCCCCTTTTTTCTTTCATCTCTTTGGGTCTTTGGTACAGATCTAATAGTGGTATTGCTGGGTCTAAGAGTATACACAATTTTATAACCTTTTAGGCATAGTTCCAAATTGTTCTTGAGAGTGGTTGGACCTGTTACACCAGTAGTGTTTTAGTATGCTTGTTTTCTCACATCTCCACCAGTATTTATCATTTCCTTTTTTATGTCATGAAAATCTGAGAGATGTGAAGAGGTACCTTGAAGTATTAATTTTCATCTTAATAGAGCATTTTTTGTGTGATTATTTATTAATAGCTTTGATTTTTTTCTTCTGAAAGCTACTTATTCAAATCTTTTGTTCATTTATCAATTGGTGAATAGCTCTTATTTTTATAAATTTGGTTCAGTTCCCTATATAATTGAGAAGGCCTCTATTAGAGAAACTTTCTCCACCTCCCAGTTTCTTGCTTTTTTTTAAAAATCTAGGTTGCATTGGTTTTGTTTAGGCGAAACCATTTAAATTTCATGTAATCTAAATCTTTCAGTTTATTTCCTGTGAACCTCTGTCTCTTATTTGATCAGAATCTCTTCTCTAATCCGTAGATATGACAGGTACATTTTTTCCATGCTTCCCTAATTTATTTATATAACCATTTAAGTCATTTACCTATTTTGACCTTGTTGTGGTATGAGGTTTGAGATGCTGATCTGTGTCTAATTTCTAACAAATCACTTTACAGTTTTAATCAAATGGTGAATTCTTTTCCCCAAAGCTTGGATCTTTGGGGTTATCAAATAGTAGATTATTAGGGTACCTAGTATGTAATATATAACTAATCTGTTTCACTGATCTACTCCTGGGTAGGGGGAGCCAGTATCAGATTGGTTTGATGCTCTCTCTCCTTTGAAATGTTTTTTAAAATCTGATACTGCTAGGTTGCTTTCCTTCTCATTTTTCTTACTGATTCCCTTGATGATCTTGACTTTTTTTGTTCTTTCAGATGAATTTTGTTATTTTTCTTTGGAAGTTTGATTGGTATGGCACTGAATAAATAAACAAACTAATTAGGTAGAATTATCATTTTTATCACATTGACTTGACTTACCTGTGAGCAATTAATATTTCTCCAATTGTTTAGCTCTATATTTGTATGAAAAGTGTTTTGTAATTGTCTTCATATAGTCCTTGGGTTTGTCTTAATAGTATTTTATATTATCTGTTGGGTTTTATTGGTAATATATAGAAATGATGATGACTTATTTTATTTTATATCCTGCAACTTTTCTAAAGTTGCTAATTGTTTCAACTGAATTTTTAGTTGGTTCTCCAGTTCTCAAGTATATCATCAGAATCTACAGAGTGATTTTGTTTCCTCATTACCCATTTTTATTTCTTTAATTTCTTTTTCTTGTTTTCCTGTTTTAGCTGGTGTTTCTAATACAATATTGAATAATAGGGGAGGTCATAGACATCCTTGTTTTCTACCTGATCTTAATGGAAATGCTTCTAGTTTATTCCCATATAAGTAATGCTAATTCTTAGTTTTTAGAACTATCCTTGTATTACTGGTATAAATCCACCTGGTCAACCATATGCTTTTTGAGGTGGGATGCTCTTAAGGAAATATTAATGATGGGTGATGGGAGATTGAGACATTATACAAGAAGTCAAAATGAAGACTGAAATAGAGTCAGGTCCCAAACGAAATTAGTCTGATAGTAAATCTAATAGAGAGTAAAGGAATGGTTAAAGATTTGATTTTGAGAGCAGTTGTTTATATTATATGCAGATCATTCATTTTCAAAGGAATCAGAATATAACAGAAGAAATAAAATATTAATGATTTATTGAACATCGCAATTTTTGATGACAAGTCAAGATTCTATGTTAGAGGTACCTTAGGATCATCTTTATTATTATTATTATTATATAGAAATGCAATGTGGAAGTATAGGAAGTTTGAGTTGAATCTTCTGAGTTTGTGATTTGTGTATCTCCACCCCCTCAATGTTTTAACATCAGTTCATTATTTACCTTCTTTTCATGAAAACAGAACACAGAATTTATAAAAACTAGTAGTTATTTGATTAAACTGAAGTTATTTGAAGTTATTACTAGTTAAGATTTCAGTGGTTAGGCAAAGTGGATAGTTATAATTTTAGTATAATCTGGTCACTTTTTTTCCCTCTGAGTAAATTAGGGTTAAGATACTAGTGACTTTTCAAATTAAAATTTCAAGTTATTGGGCTTGGAGATTGGTTGAAGGGAATTAGAAAATTTGCTCAAAGTCTTTAGTTTGGTGAGTATTTTAGATTCCTTTGTAAACTTCTATTGCTATGCTAGATTCTGTAATATAATACTAAGTTTTATAAGTAGGGTTCTCTTTAGTAAGGGTTTAATATTGTATCTGAGAAGCTTAGCAGGAGTGCCTTACATTGGAGATGTTGTCTGGAACTTTGGAGCTTCATCAAAAGGATGAAGACTGAGGGCATAGATGCATGCCTTGGGGAAATTGTTTGCTAGTAGACAGATTTGGCTGGCGGAACTTTTTCTGGGTTGAAGATGTGCTTAAGAAATCATCTGCCTGAAAAGAACTTGCTATTTGCTTGAATATGTTTTTCTTGCATGCCGCTAGGATCTAGTAAATTTGTCCACTTTCCACTTTCCTTTCTTTACCCATAAAGCCATGCATTTGGGTTGCCTCTTTTTTCCTTTTCCCCTCTCTCCTTTCCTCCATTTAGATGTAACTGAAAAAATCCACATACTTTCCCATTGTCTTTGGAGACATGACATTGGAGTCTATGTGGGGAGTAGGGGATAGCTGTAAAGGGCTTTGTAATTCACTACTTGGTTAGGACTTTCTACAGGTCCGTCCTTAAAGGGAGGGCATTTAGTATAGTTCTATTAATGATCCTATTAATTCTTCCTAGCAGAACTCTAAAACTTGAAATTAGGGCTTACTTAATTTCTATTAGAAAAATGAACTGGTGCCTCTGAGGACATGAATGCTGGTCCTAGAGGTTTCCTCCACCCTTTTACAAAAGGAGAGCTAGGGAGCTGGAATAGAACTAGGAGAAAATCTGCTTGCCTCTCACCTAGACCCAAGAGGTAGAATCAGTGTCAGAGGGTTCTCTCTCCTTTTGTCCCTACCTTCCTTCTATCTCTCCTTCTATTCTCCCCCTTTTCCTCTTTTCCTCTCTTCTCCCTTTCAGTGTGCTAAGAAACCAATGTGAACAATAGTCACACTTAAGACTTATTTAAATGTTTGATCTGCTATAGTACTCAATATGAAAAAAAGGCTATGATATTAGCCAACTCCTGGCTAGTTCTTTCATTGTATTAGTTCTGAGAGTAAATGGTGAATTAATGGATAATAGTAATGAACCAGTCCTCATTAGAAAATAATTAATGAGCTCTTAAAACAAGATCTACTTTAAGGTTACCTCCTAGAAGTGAGGATAATAATTGCTAGTATTTATATAGTATATTGTATTTATATAATTTTAAGTTTTGCAAAGCTCTTTGTAAATATGATCTTACAACAACCTTGGGAGGTAGATGCCATTATTCCCATTTTACTGATGAAAAAACTAAAATAAAAGTTAAGTGACTTGCTCAGGGTCACATAACTAGTAAATGCCTGGGGTTACATTTGAACTTGAGTATTCTTGGCTCTAGGTCTTTCTCTTTATCCACTTGGTTAATGTAGCTGCCTCCTCCTCAGTACTCTTTCATACAAATTTCAATACTTATTTAGCTAATGTTTTAGATTTTATATTTTGAGTGACATTTTTGCTATTTGAAAAATGTGTGTATCTGATAATTTCTGACTACCTCTTTCCCACTTTTTAGCTTTCTAATTATTTTTTTAATTCCAGAACTTTTCGTTTTTCTTTGAGATAAATGACACTTTTTTCCTGCTAAGGGAGAAATTGGCTGCTTTATTTATAAATTATTTTGTCTCATTAGTAAAATGAAGTTCATGTAAAGGTCCATTTTATTTCCAAAAAACACTTTTGTTTTTGTCATAATAAAGAATTTAAATGTAAAAATCTTCGGTCCTGACCTCTTTTCTCTCCAACCAATTATTTTTTGTATTTGTAAGGAGCCTTCACTAATATGCCTAAAATTCAACATGCCTAGAATTGAACTCATTATATTAACATCTAGTTTTCCAAGGATATTCTTAATGATTAATGCCATCTTGAGTTTTCCCTGAGAAAAAAATATGCTTTTTTTCAGATGCATTTAATCTTTTAGGTTAGTGGAGTACCATTTAGTGTGTTGTGCTATAAGCTCACTTAGATTCGGTAACAAAAGACAAGAGTTCAAATACAAGCTCCTTCCTTTACTAGTCACCCAGCCTCTCTGAATCTTACTTTATTTATATATGGAATGGAAATGGTAATGCTCTCAGTAGTATAATTCCAGTTCTGGAATTATAATAAGAAAATGACTAAACTGCCCTTGTCCTTTGTCCACTGCTAGTCATAGTAACAAAGAATGTCAAAGTTAGACATAAGGTCCCAAATACACCAGAATTTTGTAGGAGCGCAGTGTGTTTTGTACTTGGAAAGAATGGGAAACAAAAGTAGATGACCACTGATTGAGAAATGGCTTCACAAATTGTGACACATGAATGGAATGAAATATTATACTTTAAATGAAAACAATGAAGAGAAGTGTGGGAAGACATATAAACTGATTCAAAGTAAAATAAGTAGACCAGGAACACACTATATATCTCTGTCTATCTCTGTCTATCTCTACCTCTTTCTGTGCTATAACAGTGAAAATGGAAATAACAAAATTAAGCAACACTTTGAAGTTGGTAATGACTGAAATGCACTTTCATCTTTGCAGAAGTAGGTGTAAAACATTTTGGTTCTAGAACATTGCATATCCTTATTAGATCAAGTAAAAATTTTGGTTTGTTTTGTTAAACTCCCCCCCCCCCCCTTTTAAAATTCTTTGTTTCAAGAGATTGCTTTTTGGAAAGAGAAAGTGAAGAGGTATGTTTGGAAAATAAAGGGGATGTAAAAACAATAAATGTCATTTCAAAAAAATTAAAGTACTAATCTCTGTGATAGTAAATATTCCTCACTATATAGATTTACTTGAAGATGCTTTTTGACCTACCTCTGGTAATTTGTATTTGAGAAAAGTTTATTTTTAGAGAAGTATATTTTTAGAAATATCTAAAACATTTAAAAGTTTCAAATATGTTCATGTCGTATTTATTTTTCTCTAGACTGATTAATTCCATTTGTTTTTAATCTTTTGACAAAGCACCTTGCCACTGATTTTTTTAATATCCATTGTAATATGAAACATTGCAAATACTAAGGAAGTCAATGACAACTGCTAATAAACTCTTTGAACATCATGAACTACTGATAATTTTAAGTTTAAGAACTATCATATGATAATAGAACTTTTCTTTCTCAAATGTCAATGCTTCCTTTTTATAAATATGTTTTAAAATTGCACACATAGGCACAATGATTTGTGAAGAATAAAGTTGTTTTCAGTACCTCTCTTCATTTAAAGGAAAACAATATTCAACATAAAAATATGATTTAGCAAAAAGATCAAATAACTTTCCTACACTGAATTCCATTTAATATATAAGAGTGCTGCTTTTTTGTTTGTTTCACAAGACCCCCATCACCACCAGAGCAACTTTATTGCCTATATTATACTTTTCCCTGGTTAACATTGTAAAATGTGTTAGCAAACTTCATTTTCAGGAGAAAGTGAACTTAAAATAAGTCTGATGAAATGAGAAATGCTGGTGAATAGGAGAATCCGATGTTATGCTATCATAGAATTTGGGAAAAACACTATCATCTAAATCTGATATGAACTTTATTTCTGGGAATGTAATTCTTGCTTCCAATAGGAGGAGAATTTTCCAGTGATTATGTAAAATAATATGTCTTAAGTCAAATAGATTTGACCATTTATTTTTTTAATGACCTTAAGGACTTGCTTACCCAATTCTATGATTTGGTTTGGTTTCATAGTGTAAAGAGGATATTGCAAGTATTTGTAGTATGGCCTAGAACAGCAGTTTGGAATTTTTATCTAATTTAAAATGCCAGAAAGTATTACAGGTAAATTAGAGGCAGGACTGCTCCTATGATTTCATTGGTATAGGAACTCCCAGGAAATTCTCTTTATTAATGTAGGGTGGCATTTTTTAGTTTTAGAGAGTTATCCAACTGTACAATTAACTGAAAAATAAGTGTCTCATTCAGGGTCAAGGAGCCAGTATGTATGAGAGCTGACCTTGGAGACAGGAAGACTTAAATTTAATTCTTCCTGTCTCCAAGGCCAGCTCTCTAATCATGATGTCTCTGCTGCTTCTGAAAATAGATTAGATATATATTTGTAGGGCTTAAAATTCACTTAAATTAGTTTGGTAACATTAACTTTGAATATAATGAACATTATTTTATAGAATTTTAAGATATGCTTTTTAGGAAATCTATTTTAAAGCAAATTATATTTGTCCCAGTAAACATTTATTTTACTCTAAAGGAAAACTTTCTGTCCTTTTCTCTTTTTTCCTTTTAGAATGTTGTTCTTTCAGGAGGGTCCACAATGTTCAGAGACTTTGGACGTCGACTGCAGAGAGATTTGAAAAGAGTGGTGGATGCCAGATTGAAACTTAGTGAGGAGCTCAGTGGTGGAAGGATAAAGGTAGTCCAAAATGAGAATTGTATGTATGATAAATGGAATGTGGTCTCTATGCTGGAGATGAAGTGTTTCTTACCTTTTTACATGAAGCTGAAAAATCTTGACTTAGTAGCATGAAATAACAAGTCTTTATCATTTTCCTACCCACACTGTGAAATTGTATTCAGAGGTTTGTTGTCTGAATAGATTCCAAGTATGCAGTTAAGAGTTGATATTACAGTTGATGCAGCAACAGTTTTATGCTGTCACTGACCCATATTTGAAAGCAATTTCTTTTTTATATATTGAAAGAGAGCAGGCATATAGTGATAATGAACACTATCCTAAGGAGATTTATTTAGTATTCAGTTCTTTAATATCCTTTAAAAATACTCATTTAAATTAGAATAGCCAGGGAGTTATAATAGGTTTCCCAGAGATATACCTTTTACCTTGGTAGTATCTTTCTTTAAGATTTTGACTTAGAGCTACTTGTCATAGAGGCAATGTCACAAGATCCATCCCCAAGTCAGAAGGGTCCTCAGAGGCCATGCACTTCAACTTATATCTGAACAAGAATTCTTTTCATAGCATGCCTGAGAAAGTTTATCTAGCCTTTCTTTGAAGACCTTCAGTGAAATCCTGAGACCACCCATTCCACTTTTGGATAGCTCTCATTCTTTAGGGTTTGTCTTGACATCAGACCCCAATTTTTTAATACTGACCTGCCTTTCTGTAGCTTCCATCCATTTTTTCCTAATTCTACCTTCAGAGTCCAAGTGGAACAAATATAATCCCTCTTCTCAGTGAATCTCTTTATATATATTTGAAGACAACTCTCATAGTCTCACTAACTCATAGTCTCACTAACTCTTCTTTCCTCTAAGCTAAGAATTTCCATTTCCAGGAGGCAACTAGGTGGCCCTGGGGTCAGGAAGATCTGAGTTCAATTGTGACTTCAGACACTTAATAATACCTAGCTGTGTGACTTTGGGCAAGTCATTTAACCCCATTGCCTTAAATAAATATATTTAAAAAAAATTTCCATTTCCTTCACTAATATATATGGCATGATCTTGATTCTTGGTTACCTGTAATTAAAAACTCTAATGATGCTTATGTAAAGGAGACCAAACTGACACTTAGATTTTAATGTTCTTTTGTCTTTTTGGGCAATATTATTTAAAAAAAAAATTTTTTTTTTAGGTTTTGTTTTTGTTTTTATTTTTTTTGCAAGGCAAGGCTGGTACTTTATCCACTGCGCCACCCAGCTGCACCTTGGGCAATATTATGCAGTGATCTTTTCTATGATTTTAATACAGCCAGGCAATTAACTTAGAGGTTTATTATTAGATTGTTTACACTTTCAGTTGGTTAGAGTTTGGAGGGAAAACTATACTTTACAAACTGAAGGAAAATATGCTTAGTTCCTCTAGATTTATTCAGTATTAGAGAGTAAGAAGACTGTTTTGTAAACAGATATGAATAAGAAATATTACTTTATAAAGATAAGAATTGTATCCTATAATTGGGAAAAAGAGAACAGATTTTTTTGTTCTCAAACAGAGGTATCTTTTGTATCCACAGAACATTGGAATAAAAATTATTTGCTAGTGCTTGAACTAAATGTGAAACATTTTATTTTCTAGCCTAAGCCTGTAGAAGTTCAAGTTATAACACACCATATGCAGCGCTATGCTGTATGGTTTGGAGGCTCCATGCTTGCATCAACTGTAAGTATATTTGAAAGATATTTTTTAAAAATTCTGTGCTAAATTTTATATTTTAAATATATTTTGTCAGTATACTGCTGAAAATGTTCATATTGTATACTTATACAGTTGACTTTGTACTACATAAAAATTAGTTGTATCGGGGCGGCTAGGTGGTGTAGTGGATAAAGCACCTGCCTTGGAGTTAGGAGTACCTGGGTTCAAATCCGGTCTCAGACACTTAATAATTACCTAGCTGTGTGGCCTTGGGCAAGCCACTTAACCCCACTTACCTTGCAAAAACCTAAAAAAAAAATGAGTTGTACCATTAATGATCTTAGCTTAGTCAGCTTTTGATAACTAGAAAACAGGAGAAAGCAGCATTAATGATATAAAAATTTCATGTTGGCCATTAGTTTCACTCACTTTGTGAATCATCCCTATTTACTAAAAGCTGCAAACATCAAGTAGAATCAGATTCCCTTTCTATCCCCTTTAGCCATCATATGTTGAAAGTCAAAAAAAAAGTAATAAAGTGAAAAATTTTAAAGAATTAGTGTGGTGGATTTGTACTTGGAATTATGAAGATTGTATTCTAGTTCTAACTTTGCTACTTAATAAATTGTGACTTTAGGCAAGTAGTTTCCCCTTTCTGAGCCTTAGTTTTTATAAAACTAGGAATAATTTTGACACAGTATATCAAACAGGTTTGTTGTGAAGCTAAGGTGATGTAATATATGTAAATTATAAATCTCTTATTTCTCTATAAGGGTAAAGAGAAGGATATGAATCAATTGTTACTGAATAAATAGTTTGGATTTCTAATTAGTTTAGTAATTTACTTTTTTTATTTATTGAAACATATCTACAGTCTTAACTTATTTTTGTTTTTCTTAGCCGGAATTCTTTCAAGTTTGCCACACCAAGAAGGACTATGAAGAATATGGCCCCAGCATTTGTCGTCACAATCCTGTCTTTGGAGTTATGTCGTAGTATTTGCCTTTTGACAAAAGTAATTCAGGTAGTCTCTTGTAGGTCAAGAAGTGTCCTTTGAAACCAGAGAAGATACAAGTTGCTGTAAATAGTGATATGATCAGATGTTTATGTCCATAAGCTTTGGGAGTGCTTGGATTACAGAGTTAATGAAGCACTAAATCTGCATACAATCCAGAATCATTTCAAGGAAAGCCATTTCTGTCCTGACTGTTTTAAGCCTACCCCTTCCTCATTTCCTAAATGTGGGCTTCAGGTTAAAAGCAAATCTCAGTTTCTGAGAAAGGGTAAACATGGTTTAAAATAATTGTTAGAACAAATGAGGTAATGGCAATCTTGTCTCCTCTAGTAAGGAAATGGGGATGTAAACCTTTTCTCCCCCACCCTATTTTTGTAAATAAAAATTACAATACAAATTAATGTTTATATTTCATATCATTTTGTATTTTATGGTATTTGGTACAACTGGATGATGAGTTATAAGCACCAGTCCATATTTCTGTCATGGGGTTCTGTTCTAAAGAGTTTTTCATTGTAAGGCATGTGTCAGTGTGTTTGTGGGGAAAAAAGACAAAATTGGAAAAAATATTTGCTACACATTTGCTAGAGAATGTTCTGATTTGTTTGAAGATAAATGAAATTGAAAAATGAAACAGTATTGTATAAGAGTTATTACAACTGATATTTATTTTAGTTTTCTTGTTTGAAATTTCTGAAGCTGTTTTATAGAAGACAACATTTTGGTGTTGGTGAGTGATGGATGAATACTACCTTGCACTATTGTAATAAAAACTGTTAACATCTTTACAAATGTTGGTGTATGTATGTGTGTTGGTGTATATGTGGGCAGGTGTGTATGTGTGTTCACTTATGCTCCTAATTTAAAAGCATCAGTTACAAATGTGAGGATCTTTATGACTTATTTACTAAGTTGTAGGAGCATTCTGAAAATGAAATAGGTAGCTTTGTCAAGTAATAACCTTTCCATCACTAGAATTGTATAGGTGAGGAATAGTTAACCATGTATCCAGTGAGCTTGTTGAGGAAATTCTCATTCAATGAAATTTTGGACTAGATGACCTTTCAGTTCTCTTCTATTGACAGGATTTTATTTATATGGTTTTAGTAACCATTTTATAATCTTAAAATGGAATGCTGACTTTAAAAGTTTCCTGCTTATGTGAAAAAGATAAACTTTTTAATTTGTGAGATTTTTGGTGATTTCAAGGACTTGGATTTTATTTCACTTTTCTCAGGCAATTTATATTGTTTTGTTTTTCTGTAATAGATAATGTATTAATACCATTTTAGATAACTATTTTTCTCTTAATGAATTATTTGGTCTTGTTCTTTAAGTGTGAAAAACAGATTATATGCTTTTTGGAAACAATAAAGATGTTCTTGTAGCATTAGATACTGAGAAGTTAAGAACTTAGCTAATAATCTTTCCCTGTAACAGATTTTTCAGTTTCCTCATTGCTGTAAATGAGGCATCTGACTTATTTCCCACAGTATAGTAGATCTCCATATTTAAATGTTGGCCTAACTGGAGTAATGAATTAATTATAGAATTGGAGTTGAATGGATTCTCATAGTCTGTCTAGTTCCAGCCATTCCTTATCTACAATAAACCTAATAAGTGGTCATCCCCCCTTTGTTTGACAGCCTCTGAGAGAGGCCATTTCTACCCCTGGAAGTCCATTCTAGTTTTAGATTGCTCTAATTATTAAAAAGTTTTTCTTGACTTCAAACCTAAATTTTATCTTTGTAGCTTCCACCCATTGCTCCAAGTAATGCTCTCTGGTATTTAATTTCATTTCTTCATGACTTTACTTCAGATATTTGAGGACAGCTCTCATAGTTCTTCTGAGTCAGCTTCAATTTACCATAATCATCACTAGTTCCTTCAATTGATTTTCCCTTGTCATGATTCCGTGGCTTTTCACCTTCTTGTTCAGGATGGTTTTTTCAGCTTATCAACAACCCCGTCAAATGTAGTATTCAGAAATCACATATTATAAAGCAGAAATACCCCCCCCCCCCCCCAGTTCTAGATTTGAGTTTCCTAGCCTGGCATCTGTGACCTTTTTAAAAAAAATTTTTAAAATAAGAATTTCAATAGAATTGGTTTCCTACATTATAGGATTGTTGTGGTGATCAAATGAGATGCAATTTGCCTAGCATTTTGTAGTCATTTAATATATAATAAGTACCTTCTGTGTTCCAGGCAGCTGATAGGGGAGGGGCAGCTAAGTTGCACAGTGGAAAGTGTACTGGGCCTGGAGTCAGCAAGACTCATCTTCCTGAGTTCAAATCCAGCCTCAGATACTTCCTAGCTGGGTGACCCTAGTCAAGTCACTTCGTCGTTTTTTACCTCAGTTTTCTTGCCTATAAAATGAGCTAGAGAAGAAAATGGTAAATGTGACTAGTGTCTGCCAAGAAAACCCCAAATGGTGTCATGAAGGGTTGGACTTGACTCAATAACAACAACAACAACAATCAACATGGCAGGCACTGTGCTACCTGCTAGGGATTAAAAAGAATACTTTTTAAAAAAAAGGTAAAAAATTCTTAGCCTCTTCTCTCAAATAGCTCTCAGCCTAAAGGGGGGAAACAACACAGTCTGAAGATGAGAGAGAGAGAGAGAGAGAGAGAGAGAGAGAGAGGAGAGAGAGAGAGAGAGAGAGAGAGAGAGAGTTTTTGTTTTTCACACATACACATGCACACACACACACACACACACACACACACACACAGAGATATACATGGTCAGACCTGCACTATATTCCAGACAATCACTTAGCACTACATAAAAGTGAGCTGTTGTTTTTAGCAATCCAATGTTAATTTTGTGCCATCTGCAAATTTGATTAATTTACTAATAATGTCTTTATCTAAGTTGCTGATATAAATCTCATTGATAAAACTACCTAGCTAATCATAGGTCCTTTCAGCTGATAGGAAAGATAAACTGGACACAATTCACTTGTCCTCCCAGATCCTACATCCAAACTAGACTGATAGTGTTTAGAGTTAGAATTCTTTTTCCTCAAACTTTTTTCCAGGTCATTTTTTTTTTTAAGATTTTTGCAAGGCAGTGGGGTTAAGTGGCTTGCCCAAGGCCACACAGCTAGGTAATTATTAAGTATCTGAGGCCAGATTTGAACTCAGATACTCCTTACTCCAGGGCCAATGCTCTATCCACTGTGCCACCTAGCTGCCCAGGTCATTTGTTTTTTGCTATGTGATACCTTATATTTTTTTTCCCCATTTTTTCCACTCTCTATGAATCAGTATCTTATCTTGCCCTAGTGTAAGATGTCTTTGATTTCCTCTAAGCTGTAGTGACCAGACCTCATCCCTTGTGGCCATTGAGTTCTAGTTTATCGCTCTATGCATACATGGACTGGAAATATGCTTCACTGTTGTTTTGTTTTCTTCACAAGATTACCTTGTGAAGACTAGGTCTGGTATAATTTCTTGATCTTTGTGCCAAAATTGAGTTGCAGGGATTTCAGCTCTATTTTTTCATGCTCCTCCACCATCTTGGCTTCTCTTGATTAATCCTTTCTTTATGACCACTCTGCCAATTCATTTGTAAAAAATATGGTTGTGCCAAAGAGACATGTGAGAGTGATTGAGTGCACATCTTATTTAAAACCACTAAAAAACCCCATTAAGAATATTTATCTATTAAATAACTCTTCACTTAATTGAGGAATATTTTACAATGCTAAAATTTATCTGCAATGCCTTTTACTTAGAAGGTGAAAATTGAAGGGTAAAAATAATTAAGTACCATAACTGACAGTGATGCCAAACCTACTTGTTCCATCAGATATGATCATAAAATAAAGGCCTAGAAAGTGATCATTTAACATAACACCCACATGTTACAGAGGGAGAAACCAAAGTTCAGAAGGGTTAAATACTTTGCCAGAGGTCACTGAAATTGTAAATCAGAACCCTTAATTGAAATGCATAACTTTGGAAACCAAGAAGAGTGCTCTTTCAGGTATGCCAGCCTTTTTAATAAGGATGAAAATCCATATCTTAAGATGGGCATTTAATTCAACAAATATTTATTGTCTACTATTTGGAAGGCATAGCATCAAGGATTAGGAATACAAAACCAAAAACCAGAAGTCACCCCTCCCCCAAGAACTATGCAGCTAGTACAGAGGTAAATCAATACAACATAATTTTGAAGAGGAAGAAAATACAAACCATGGGATCATGAAAGAAAAAAAGGTATAAAAGAAGGTACATATGAGTTGTCTTTTTTTTTAAACATTTTATTTGTTTTCCAATTGTATACAATAGTAAATTGTTCCCATCATTTTTTTCAAGGCTCTGAATTCTACAATCCCCCCCCACACAGAAGCCTGTCTGACAGTCTCTACATTGTTTCCATGCCATACATTGATGTAAATTGAATTTGTTATAAGAGTAAGCATAAGAATAAACATAAGCCCCTCCCCCACAAGAAGATGGGAAACCTTAAGAATAGAGAGAGAAAAAAAAATTGTACTTCAGTCTGTGTTCAGATTCCAATGGTTCTGTCTTTGGGGTGAGTTCCTTTCTTTATCATAAATCCACCAGAGAAGTTACTTCAATATTTTTCCCGAGTTGCTATTACTAGCTGTACCCTCCACTCTATTCCTCCCCACTCTCATTTATTCTATTCTTTCTCTCCTTTCACCCTGGCCCTGTCCAAAAGTGTGTTGTATCTGAGTACCCTCTCCCTTGATCTTCCCTCTCTTCTATCACCTATTCCCCCCTTCCCTCCCCCCATTTCCCCTCATCCTGTCCCTTTCCTCCCATCCTTCTCCAGGGCAAGACAGATTTCCTCACCCTATTTAGTGTGTATGTCATTTCCTCCCTGAGCCATTTCTGATGAGAATGAAGGCTCATTCATTCCCCCTTGCCTTCCCTCCTCCCCTCCATTGAAAAAAGGTTTTTTTTTTTACTCTTATGTGAAATCTCTCAGCTTCTTCATCTCCTTTTCCTTCCTTCCAGTACTTTACCCCATCGCCCATTGACTCCATCCCTTTACCATATCATACCATTATATTCTGCTCCTTCCTATGTCCTGTCTATATATGCTCCTTCTAACTGCTCTTATAAATGAGAAAGTTATCAATATCTTCTTCCCGTGCAGGAATACAGACAGTTCAACATCATCAACTTCCTCATAGTCCCTCTCTTCCACTCCCTCTATGGTTCACCAGACTCCTGTACTTGGAAATCAAACTTTCTGTTCAGCTCTGGCCCTCTCATTAGGAAAGTTTGAAACTCCCCTGTTTCATTGAAAATCCATCTTTTCCCCTGAAAGAGGATGTTCAGTTTTGTTGGGTAATTGATTCTCGGTTGTAAACCAAGATCTTTTGCCTTCTAGAATATATTCCAATCCCTATGAGCCCTTAATGTAGATGCTGCCAGATTCTGTGTAATCCTGACTATGGAGCCTAGGTAGTTGAATTGTCTGTTTCTGGCAGCTTTTAGAATTTTCTCTTTGATTTGGGAGTTTTGGAATTTGCTATAATATTCCTGGAAGTTTTTCTTTTGGGATCCCTTTCAGGGGGTGCCTGGTGAATTCTCTCAATTTCTATTTTACCCTCAGCTTCCAGGATCTCAGGGCAATTTTGCTGTATTCTTGAAAAATGCATTTTAGGCTCTTTTCCTGGTCGTGGCTTTCAGATAGTCCAATACTTTTCAAATTATTTCTTCTGGATCTATTTTCAAGGTCAGTTGTTTTTCCAATGAGATATTTCACATTTTCTTCGAATTTTTGGCTTTTTTGGAAGAGTTTTATTTCTTCCTGATTTCTTGCAAAGTCATCAGCTTCCTTTAGTTTCATTTTGCATTTAAAGGAGTTACTTTCTTCAGAGAGCTTTTTTATCTCCTTTTCCAGCTGGCCAATTCTGCTTTTTAAGGCATTCTCCTCATTTGCCTTTTGTTTTGCTTTTTTCCTTAGGCCTAAACTGGTTTTTAACATATTTTCTTCAGTATTTCTTTTGTATTTCTTTCACCAAGCTTTTTTTTTTAATTTAAATTTATTTTTTATTAAAGATATTATTTGAGTTTTACATTTTTCCCCCAATCTTGCTTCTCTCCCCTCTCCCCCTCACAGAATGCACTCTGTCAGTCTTTACTTTGTTTCCATGTTGTACCTTGATCCAAATTGGGTATGATGAAAGAGAAATCATATCCTTAAAGAGAAGTCTAAGAGGTAACAAGATCAGACAATAAGCTATCTGTTTTTTTTCTAAATTAAAAGGAATAGTCCTTGTACTTTGTTCAAACTCCACAGCTCCTTATCTGGATACAGATGGCACTCTCCTTTGCAGACAGCCCAAAATTGTTCTGAATTGTTGCACTGATGGAATGAGCAAGTCTTTCAAGCTTGAACATCACTCCCATGTTGCTGTTAAGGTGTACAGTGTTTTTCTGGTTCTGCTCATCTCAGCATCAGTTCATGCAAATCCCTCCAGGTTTCCCTGAAATCCCGTCCCTCCTGGTTTCTAATAGAACAGTAGTGTTCCATGACATACATATACCACAGTTTGCTAAGCCATTCCCCAATTGAAGGACATTTACTTGATTTCCAATTCTTTGCCACCACAAACAGGGCTGCTATAAGTATTTTTGTACAAGTAATGTTTTTACCCCTTTTCCTCATCTCTTCAGGGTATAGACCCAGTAGTGGTATTCCTGGGTCAAAGGGTATGTACATTTTTGTTGCCCTTTGGGCATAGTTCCAAATAGCTTTCCAGAAGGGTTGGATGAGTTCACAGCTCCACCAACAATGTAATAGTGTCCCAGATTTCCCACATCCCTTCCAACAATGATCATTATCCTTCCTGGTCATACTGGCCAATCTGAGAGGTGTGAGGTGGCACCTCAGGGAAGCTTTAATTTGCATTTCTCTAATAATGATTTAGAGCATTTTTTCATATGGCTGTGGATTACTTTGATCTCCTCATCTGTAAATTGCCTTTGCATATCCTTTGACCATTTGTCAATTGGGGAATGGCTTTTTGTTTTAAAAATATGACTCAGTTTAGAAATGAGTCCTTTGTCAGAATCATTAGTTGTAAAGATTGTTTCCCAATTTATTACATTTCTTTTGATCTTGGTTACATTGGTTTTATCTGTGCCAAAAGCTTTTTAATTTAATGTAATCGAAATCATCTAATTGGTTTTTAGTGATGTTCTCCAACTCTTCCTTAGTCATAAACTGTTCTCCTTTCCATAGATCTGACAGGTAGACTAGTCCTTGATCTTCTAATTTGCTTATAGTATTGTTTTTTTATGCCTATGTCCTGTAACCATTTGGATCTTATCTTGGTAAAGGGTGTGAGGTGTTGGTCTAATCTAAGTTTCTTCCATACTAACTTCGAATTTTCCCAGCAATTTTTATCAGAGGGAGTTTTTATTCCAATGGCCATACTCTTTGGGTTTATCAAACAGCAGATTACTATAATCATCTCCTGCTGTTACACCTAGTCTATTCCACTGGTCCACCACTCTATTTCTTAGCCAATACCAAACAGTTTTGATGACTGATGCTTTATAATATAATTTTAGATCTGGTAGGGCTAAGCCACCTTCTTTTGCACTTTTTTTCATTAAGCTCCTGGCAATTCTTGACTTTTTATTTCTCCATATGAATTTACTTACAATTTTTTCAAACTCGTTAAAGTAATTTTTTGGAATTTTGATAAACAGTTTAGTTTTGGTAGAATTGTCATTTTTATTATATTAGCTCTACCTATCCACGAGCAGTTGATATTTGCCCAGTTATTTAAATCTAATTTAATTTGTGTGAGAAGTGTTTTATAATTGTTTTCAAAAAGATTCTGAGTCTGTCTTGGCAAATAGACTCCCAAGTATTTTATATTGTCTGAGGTTACTTTGAATGGGATTTCTCTTTCTAGCTCTTCCAGCTGTATCTTGCTAGACATATATAGAAAAGTTGAGGATTTATGGGGGTTTATTTTATAACCTGCAACTTTGCTAAAATTGCTAATTGTTTCCAGTAGTTTTTTAGATGATTTCTTGGGATTCTCTAGGTAGACCATCATGTCATCTGCAAAGAGTGAGAGTTTTGTCTCTTCCTTCCCAATTCTAATTCCTTTAATTTCTTTTTCTTCTCTAATTGCTGATGCTAACATTTCTAATACAATATTGAATAGTAGTGGTGATAATGGGCACCCTTGTTTCACCCCTGATCATATTGGGAATGCCTCTAGCCTCTCCCCATTGAATATAATGCTTGTTGATGGTTTTTTTATTTTATTTTAAGGAACACTCCATTTATTCCTACACTCTCTAGTGTTTTTAATAGGAATGGATGCTGTATTTTGTCAAAAGCTTTTTCAGCATCTATTGATATGATCATATGATTTCTGATAGGTTTGTTGTTGATATAATTGAGTATACTAACAGTTTTCCTAATATTGAACCAACCCTGCATTCCTGGAATAAATCCTACTTGATCATAATGTATTATCCTAGTGATGACTTGTTGTAATCGTTTTGCTAAGATTTTATTTAGGATTTTTGCATCTATATTCATCAGGGAGATAGGTCTATAATTTTCTTTCTCTGTTTTAACTCTTCCTGGTTTAGGTAACAGTACTATATTGGTTTCATAGAAAGAGTTAGGCAGAGTTCCATCTTTCCCTATTTTTCCAAAGAGTTTATATAGGATTGGAACCAATTGTTCCTTAAATGTTTGGTAGAATTCACTTGTGAATCCATCAGGCCCTGGAGATTTTTTTTTAGGGAGTTCAGTAATGGCTTGTTGAATTTCTTTTTCTGAGATAGGGTTGTTTAGGTATTTAATCTCTTCTTCATTTAACCTGGGCAACTTATATTTTTGTAAATATTCATCCATTTCACTTAGATTATCAAATTTATTGGCATAGAGTTGGGCAAAATAATTTCAAATTATTACTTTAATTTCCTCATTGGTGGTGAGTTCACCTTTTTCACTTATGATACTAGCAATTTGGTTTTCTTCTTTCTTTTTTTTTAATCAAATTGACCAGAGGTTTATCAATTTTATTGGCTTTTTCATAATAACCAACTTTTGGTTTTATTAATTATTTATTAATTCAATTCACCAAACTTTTGATTTGGTTTTCATGATTTTTCTGCATTGCTCTCATTTCTCCTCTCAATTTTTCCTCCACCTCCCTGAATTGCTTTTCAAAGTCTTTGCACAGTCTGAGCCCATTTTCTATTTCTCTTGGAGGTTTTGGATATAGAAGCTTCGATTTTGTCATCAGAGTATGTGTTTTGATCTTCCTTAGGACTGAAGTAATTCTCTTAGGTCAGATTCTTCTTTTCCTGTTGTTTACTTATTTCCTTAGCCCAAGACTAATTTACAGTACTTGCAAGGCTTTGTGGTTGTTTGTTTTGGGGGGAGCACCCCACTGGATCCTTTATTTCTCCGAGGTCTTAAGCTCTGTAGCCCATGCTATGTAGATGACCACAGCACTACCCTCTGCCCTGGGGCTATAAGCAATCCAGCTATCTTAGTAAGGAAGCCTAAACTGCACCCTGAGTCTGAGTGTAGGCAAACAGCGGAGTCCTGTCCCAGGAAGAGCAGAAAGACCTCTGCAGACTTCCTTACCTTCTCTGGGGGTGCAGGATGCTTTCTCCCGATTCTCGTTGCAGGTTCTGTGGTCAGTGCTCCTCACGCCATACTCACCCAGGTGCAGCAGAGTTCTCAACTCTCTCCTTCAAACTGTTGCTGGTGATCTCTGGGCTGGGCTGGGCTTTGCTGAGCTGGGCTGGGCTTTGCTGAGCTGGGCTGGGCTTTGCTGAGCTGGGCTGGGCTTTGCTGAGCTGGGCTGGGCTTTGCTGAGCTGGGCTGGGCTTTGCTGAGCTGGGCTGGGCTGTGCAGTGGCTTTTTTTTCTCGCCCCAGGTCTTGGTGAAGCACACCTTTCCTGTGGAGGTTCTAAGTTATCTTGGACTGTGAAAATATATCACTCAGTCTTTCTGTGCCCCTCTAAATTTTGGCTAGAGCCCTCATTTGTTTGTTTTTTGGGGGTTTGGGGGGTCGGAGTTGTCGGGGAATGTTGCCTTCACGCCACCATCTTGGCTCCGCCCCCTGAGTTAAGTCTTAAAAAATCTTTTGAAGAGCAGTTGAATATGTTTTAGACATAGAAGACAGCCAGTCCTATTGGACAACCTTTTATTAAGCCTGTGTCAAGTTATAGAGATAGAAAGTGGAACGTTAAATTAATGGGTAGCTATTCTATTTGAAATATAAGATACTTAAATGGAAGTAGGTGAAATAGGGCAGCTAGATGGTACAGTGGATTGAGCCCTAGGCCTAGAGTTAGGAAGAAATGTCTTCCCAAGTTCAGCTCTGACTTCAGATATTAACTGTATGATTCTGGGCAAGTCACTTAATCCTGTATGCCTCAGTTTACTCATCTGTAAAATGAATGGAGAAAGAAATGACAAACCACTTCAGTGTTTTTGCCATAAACCCTAAAATGAGATCATGAAGAGTCAGACACAACTGAAAATGACTGAGCAACAATAGCAAGTGGAATAAGCCTAGAAAGATAGATTGGAGCTAGATTCTTGAGGGCTTTTAAATGCCATGCTGAGGTATTTATATTTTTCTTTTTCTAGAGATAATAGGGAACCTAGAGATTTTTATTTTTATTTTATTTTTTAAAATGGAAATCAGGATATTTCTTTATTTTCTACCTGCAGAAGAAATACTTAATATAAAAGTCTCTTATAAGGAAACATGACAAGATTTCTGTATTCAGTAACATATAATTGACCATATAATAATAATAATAATAATAATAATATAACATATAGAAATGTGATATACAGTTTCACACTTGAGAAAGCTGTTGGCACAGTGGATATACTCTGATCCTGGAGTTAGGAATTTCCAAGTTCAAATCCAGTTTCAGAAAGTTACTAGGCTACTCACTTAACTTCTGTTTGCCTCAGTTTCCTCAACTATAAAATGGGGTTAATAACAGCTCTTACCTTCCAGTTAGGATATTTATAAAGGGAAAAAAGTGCTGAGCATATTGTCCATCACATAGTAGGTATGATATAAATATTTATTCTCTCCCTGCCTTGGGGTGAACCTAGAGATTTTTAACAGAAACAGTAGTTCCATTACTTTCTAAGGAGTATTATTTTAGTAGCAGTGTGGAGAATCAGAGCTGTAGAGATATCAATAAGATAGTTAAGATAGATAGATAAGCTTATTTATTATACCTGAACTAGGATAGTGACTATGTGAGTTGAGAGAAAGGAATGAATTGGAGATACGTTGTGAATGTGACATAGCAATCGATTAGTTATAGTGGATGAGGTATAGGAAGATTTTAGGATGAATACATGACTGAATCCAAGTCAGTGGGAGATTGGTGATATCAATAGAAATAGGTCTGTGGAGTGTGGATGGATTTAGGGGAGGAGGAGAAAGGAATGAACAATATGATCCCATTGTGTTTATAAAGCATTGTGCTAAGCACTTTACAAATATTACATTTGCTCTTCACAACAGCCTGTGGATTGATGCTATCATTAGTCTCATTTTGCAGTTGAGGAAACTGTGACAGAGGATAAATGACTTGCAAGCTTACATAGTGAGTTTCTGATTCTGCTTTTGAACCCATCTTTCTGAGTCTATCCATTGCATCACCTAACTGCCTCAGATGAGGAGTTTCATTTTGGTCACATAGAATTTGAGATTTCTAGGTGAAGATACGCAATTAGTGGAGGTGGTCTGTAGTTCTAGAGAGAGATTATATACACACATGCATACATATTTATATACATATGTATATATATGTATATATATATATATATATATACACACACACATACACACATGTGTGTATTCCCTGCATAGAAATGAAAATTGAATCCAGGGGAGTAGATGAGATTATTAAAGAAGACAGAAAAAAAGAAATTCCAGGATAGAGCCTTGTGGGACATTTACTTTAAGGACATTGGGAATGAATGAAAATACAGCAAAGATGGAAGAGTAATCTGGAAGAAAATTACTGAGAGAGTGGTAGGATGGGAAGCCAAGGTATTAAAGAATGTCAAAGTGGTTGGGGGTGTTGTTCAGCAGAGCTGTCAAACCTAGGCGTGTGGAACTAGATTAAATATAATTGTAAAATGTTTGACAAGTAAAAATACAATAAAAACATTAAATGTCCTTATATATGTCTAAGTGACCTCTGTTTCTATTTGATTGTAAAATGAAAAACTGCATTGAGGTCAAGTAGAATGAGGTCCAGGAAAAAGAATAACTTGAGCAAGGTTATTGGTAATATTGCCAAGAACAGTTTCACTTGAATGGCGGAGTCAAAAGCCAGATAGCTTGAATATCAGTAAGAAATAAGAAAGTAGAAGCGTCAAATATGAATCATTATTTTCTAGGAGTATGGCTATGAAAAGAAAAGAAGGTACAAGACAATAGCCAGCAGGGAATGGTGGGGAGAAGTGAATATTTTTAAGGATGGAAGAGACCTAGAGGTGTGTTGTTGAAAATAAGAAGGGAGAAATTGATACATTGAGAATGAGAAAGAGATGATGGAAATGATAAAAGGAAAAAAGCATCCAGAGAATATGAAAGAGAGAAATATCAAAGGCACAGGTAGAAGTCCTAGGCTTGGGGAAAAGGACCACTGCTTCCTCTGAGACTGGAGCATAGGACAGAATGGGGAATGAAAGAGATGAAATTTGTTGTGGGGTGGAAGGAAAAAGAAATGTCATGGAAAATGCCTTAGAATTTTTCCAGCAAGGTAGAAGATGAGAACCAGTGTGGAAAGGAGGAGTAGTATATAGGGCTTGAGGAGAGAACAGAAATTTTAGAATAGCTGTGATAGTTGATCAGGAAAGAATAAAAGGATTGTTGTAATGTAGTTGTGTCTGAGATTTTTCTTTATTTTGTGTGTGATAGGATGATATAAATTTTTAGTGAATCCCTTGGACATGTTATATGACTTCCTTCACTATAGCTGAACATTTCATGAATACAGTGAATGCTCTGAAGGGTCTACCTCACCAGGTATTTGTGAGGATCAAGTGAAATTTCATATATATATATATATATATACATATATATATATATGCATAGGGTGTTTAGTAAAATTAAAGTGCTATATAAATGGTAACCATTATTATCCAAGTCTCTCATCATTCTGGCTTAAGTCTGTCTCCCTTGTTTTATCCCATAATATTTCCTTTCACATAATCTATGACCAAACTGTAATACTCTCCATTTTCTCTTCATATTTTCTCTTCTGTCGTCTCTGGGCCTTGGGACTAATTCCCATCTCTGTTGAGGCCCAGCTCTAGTGCTACATCCTCTATTAAACCTTTATTACCGCTTCCTAATCCTCCCTCACCTTGCCCTCCATTTCCCAAGTGAAAGTAATCTTTTCCACTTATAATTTTTCATAGCATTTTGCCCAGAATTCTTTCTTGTAAGAGTTAGTCCTTTACATGTTTTCTTCTGATTTTATTCTAAGGACAGCAGTAGAGAAGGAAAGGAAAGCAAAGGGAATTAACATTTATATAGAGCCTATTATATGCCAGAAACTTGTTAAGCCCTTTACAATTATCTCATTTGATCCTAACAATAACTTTGTGAGGTAGGTGCTATTATCCTAATTTTACAGTTGAGGAAACTGAGGGAAAGTAAGTGATTTATCCAGGGTCACAGCTGGTAAGTGTTTGAGGCTAGATTTGAAGTCAGATCTTCCCTACTCTACAGCCAGCATTCTATACAGTATGTCACCTAGCTTTCCCAGGTGATCTCTAAGCTCTCTTCTCTCTCCAAAACTAGTCTCAGCTGCTAAAGCCTACCCCACCTCCAATCCATCATTCAGCAACTAAAGTGATTTTCCTCATCATATAAACTCTGTCTTTAAAAACTACTTGCTCCCTATTGCCTCCAGAATCAAAATCAAAAGCCCTCTTTTTGGGTGTTTAAATCCCTTCAACCCTTTTCTTTCTGTTCAGTCTTTTTATGCCTTGGTCCTGGACATGCTCTCTTTGATCCATTGACACTTAGTTCCCTGGCCATTCCACGATTAAGATTATCATCTCTCAGTTTGAGGCATTTCCTTTGACTGTCCCCAATGCAAATATTCTTTTTCCTAATCTTCACCTACTGGCTTCTCTGGCTTCCTTTAGTGCTATATAAAATCCTGTCTTTTACAGGAAGCCTTTCCCAGCCTCTCTCAAGTCTAATGCCTCCTCCTTTTAATTATTTCTTATGACACTGGACTTTGATGACTGGAAGAGAGAGTGAGGCCAACAACTTACACAACTCTGCCTCACCTAAATCCAATTCATGTACAAGTCAAGATATTTATGAAAGATAAATCTTTTCATTCTGAATATACTTTTATGTCCATTTTTGTTTGTTCTCTCTCCTATTAGACTGTGAGTTTCTGAAGGGCAGGGACTGTTTTTTGTGCCTTTTTCTATTTCCCAGAGCTCAGCATTGTCTTTCGCATTACAGTTGTTCTTATGGTTCCAGGTGTCATTTCTATGCAGATAATTTCTTTGTTTTGAGCTCTAAGTCCTGTATCACCAACTACGCATATGTTTTGAACTTAATGTCTCAGAGATGTCTCATATTCATCTAAAGCAGAACTCAATATTTCTACCTCTTCCCTCTCCAAGGTCACCAGCATCTTTCCAGTCAATCAAGTTTTTACTCTTTTAAACTTGGTGTCATCATTGACTCTTTATAATTTTGTACCCCATATATCCAATCACTTGCCAAATCTTGTCATTTCTATTTTCATAAAATCTGTCCTCTTTGTCCTGTTTTCTCACATAGCCCACTACCATAGCTGGGGCTCTCATCACCTCTTGCCCAGCCTATTACAAAAGTGTTCCTATTGCATTCTATGACCCAGCTAATGTCGCTACTTTCTTAATTCATTTTCTTCCAACTCAGGGTCTGCACTGGCTGTTCCCCCTGCCTGAAGTTTTTCTACTTTTAAAAATCTCTGACTTCCTTAAGGAACCCAGCTCTAACACTCCCTTCTGTAGGAGACCTTTCTGTTCCCCGACCCTTCAGGTAACTTTTAATTCATGCTGGTGGAAGCTCCTTGAGATTAGAGACTATTTTTGCCTTTTATTGTTTTCCCAATACTCAGTGAAGTTTTTAGCACATTGCTCAATAAAGGATTGTTGATTGATTAAAGGAAGGTTTAAAGAGCTTTGATAAATTTAAGGTAGGGGAACAGTCAAGTAAATCTATGTAAGAGGTCCCATGCCCCAATTCTGGACATACTTAAAGCATACTTATCTGTGACTCCTTTCTCTTCTTTCTTTTTTCTTCTTTTCTTCCCCTTCCCTTTTCCTTTTCCTTTCCCCACATTGGGTTTCCCATAGAAACTGGAAAATTCAAATCATTTAAGTATGTACTTATTATTAATAGGCCCTGGGCTAAGCCTGAGTTTCTTTTGCTTTTTGGTTTATTTCAACATATAAGTAAGTAAGTAAATAAATAAATAAACAAATGTATTGGTTTATTTTTTTTAATGAAAAAATACATTTATTTTGACAATTACATTTCTCTATTTTTGACAAATTATAATCAGTGCAATCTCATTTCTCCCTCCTCCTTTGAACAATAATAACAACAAAATGAAATAAAAATATGAAAGTCCACCCCCTTTCTCCCCCCAAAACCCAACTGTAAACAAAACCTTCATCATAAACTTGTTTAGACCACCAAGACCCTTTGCCATGAAGGCTGTGCTGGAAAATGTGACCCTCTCTACATTTTAAATTCATCACCTCTCTGACAGGAAATGAATGGCATTGCTCACTTTGGTTTTGTGGACTCAGACATTATTATTGTATTGATCAGAATCTGAAAGGCCTTTTAAAGTTTTTGTCTAACGAGTTTGTGTTTTTTGCTTTCTTGGCAATATTTTTCTGATGAAATTTTCCTGATTGTTTCTGGACCACACTGATTATTCATTCATGAGAGGAAGCAGCAGGACTCTTTGGGAGAAACTGGTTTAAGGAAGAGGGCCACCCTGTTAGAAGGAAAGGAGAGAAGGGGAAGGAGAGGAAGTTGAAGGAAGCAGGGCAGCCATCCATCTGCCACCTTTAAGCCACTTCAGATTATCAAAGCTGACCAGTACTAAGGGCCAACCATACTGCTGGCAAACCCTATTGATTGGGGCCCAAGTCTTTAATGATCTTTTTGAGCTGCTATTCCACCTACATTCTCTAATCTCTCATGGTTCATTTCCTCTCTCTGTGTGTGTGTGTGTGTGTGTGTGTGTGTGTGTGTGTGTGTGTGTGTGTATGTGTATGTGGGGGGGTAGTGTACATGCACAAATGTGCACACCTGGAAGTCAAAAGAACTAAATAGAACAGCCTTTACCACCTCACAACCTCAAAGTTAATCTATCCACCAGCATTCTAAATGTATTTGTTAGATGGGGTAGTGGAGAGGGCTGGTCCTAGAGTCGGGAAGACTCATCTTCCTGGGGTCAAATATGACCTCAGATACTTCCTAGCTGAATGACCCTGGGCAAGTCACTTAATCTTGTTTGCCAAATTTCCTCATCTGTAAAATGAGCTAGAGAAGGAAATGGCAAACCACTTTACACAAGAAAACCTCAAATGGGGTCATGAAGAGTTGGATTGAACGATAACATTTGTCAGTATTCTACTAGTCACTTGGAATAACAGAAAAAATTTTTCCCTGAATCCAAGAAACTTAAATTGCAATTGATAAGACAACATGTAAATGAGTTTCCACAAGATAGACAGATAGATAGACCCACACACCTTGGAAGGGTAGGATTTGAGCAGAGGGAATGTGAGAGATATTAAGAAGAATCAGAAGGTGAATATTCAGACTCCAACTGGAACTGGAAACAGATCTCCAGTGAATCAGCTCCTTTCCCTCACTCTCCCTCAACCACCTTCACTACACTTTTTCCCTTATATGTTCAAAATCAGTGATTCCAAACACCTGGATAAAAGGTCAAGCATGGGGCAGCTAGGTGGCGTAGTGGACAGAGTGCCAGCCCTGGAGTCAGGAGTCCCTGAGTTCAAATCCAGCCTCAGACACTAATTCCCTAGCTGTGTGGCCTTGGGCAAGCCACTTAACCCCATTTGTCTTGCAAAAAAAAAAACCTAAAAGAAAAGAAATTGAAGAAAAAAGGTCAGGCATCATTAATTGGTCTGTCATCACACTGAGAGGACGCCAGTGTCACAGGCTCTTGGTTTCATGATCTCAAATTCCCAATTCCTAACAACATTCTGGACAATAGAAACACTTGTAGGAACCCACAAGAATAGGGGTATCCACTGAAACAATAATAGCTTGTGATAGCCAACATTTTCATAGTGCTTTTAGGTCTGCAAAGCACTTTACAAATAGTATTTCATTTTTTTCATCACAATAATTCTGTGAGGTTGGTGTTCTTATTCCCAGTTTATAGATGAGATAATAGGTCATAACATGCTCAGATTTATACAACTAGTGTCCCAGGTAAGTTTGAATTTAGGTCTCTTTGACACAAGGTCATAGTGATCATGAAATTAATTAGATTGATGAAACCGTAGTCAATCTTTTATACTCAATATTTTTTTCAAGAGCCTAAGAGGAGAAAAAAAATCAACATTTAAAAGGTCATCTTTTCCTTTTTCTTATTATTCTTCAGTAGGAACACTAATAGGCAATGCAATAATCAAAGGGCAAGCAGACAAGAAAATAGTCTCTAAATAATCCAAAGTGCCTGAATAATTGATAATTCACCTTATTCTTCAAAATTCTGACATAGAAAGGCATAGAAAGGTCCAAAAATACATTAAGACTGGATATTAAGCAACTTTTCATCTTGCTATTATCCAAATATGCCAGCCACACAAACTGCCACCATAAAAGATAGAAATCCATCGCTTCTGCTGAAAAATTTCAAAAGCATATAATTCACCAGACGGGATCAAAATAAAGAAAAATGATGGTTTATGTTTTAAAAAGAAGACAGTTTAGCACAATATCACATGCCGTTCTTGTTTTTATTAGTGCCATGAAGTATTTTGTTTTCCCTAAAAATAGCAACTAGATGCCATAATGATTAGCAAGATGCAAATATATATCCAATTAGCACTAAACATACCACTAGCATTTTCTAATTTCTTTTGAGAATTTTATTTATACATGCAATAAAATTTCAATACATTGAAATTCTATCATGAAAAAAGATGCCCTAAACATGTGAAGTAAATAGTGACATAAATAGACTAGATTTTCCCATTATCTTAGATTATAAGTCCAGGAAAGTAATGAAAAATTGCAAGAAGAAAAGCATAGGAAATGCAATGGATGTCCATTATACTCATTATCATCTTTCTACAAAGTATCAAAACACCATCTGTAACTCCAAATTTTCATTAATTATTTATCACTAAAGTCCAAAGAAGAATCATTATAATTTCTCTTCTGTTCACAGTAGAAAATAATACCAAAAAGTCAAAGAGAAATTCTGTTTTGGAAACTTTTAACTTCTCTTTTATTCATGGTTTGGATTAAGAATGATTCTATTAAACATCCCTTCTCATCAACCCTACCTAGGACTTTTAGTAACAGTCTATAGTAGCAATAACAGTTGTAGTAGCAATTCAGAAAATTCACTTATAAAAAGGAGGTCTTACCTGCTTACTTCACTTGGGTGGAATGCCATGTCAATCAGCTTCATTCTCGTGATATTAACTGATACTAACTTATTAACTTATCAGTTTGTGCCAGTGATTACATAGGGTCCTCAAAGCTGGATCATTCAGTTCTAAAACTTTACAGATGGGGAAACTGAGACTTTCAGTGGTTGAATGACTTACCCAAGGTCACAAAACTTAATGAGTGATTAAGCAGGAACTGAAAACCAGGTCTTCTTAATCCAAATGTTTTAAATCTAGGACTGATGAACTCAAAAACAGTTTTTTGAAGCTATATTTTAATAATTGATTTCCTTTTAAGCCCTACATATTTTATGTATTTAAAATATTCTGGAAAGGGGTCCATAGATTTATTAGACTTCTAGAGGAATCCATAATACAAAATGATTAGGAATTCCTGTCAAAATGCACCCAAAGTTCCTTCAACTATACAATGTTTCTGCTAATCAGTTCTTTTCAAAGGTAATGTAGTTCCATCTACTAGAGCAGGAGTGGGGAATTTTTTTAAGGGTATTTAAGTTTTTTTATAACATCATTCACAGGCTGTACAAAAATAACAACTCAAAAATTAATCTCCTATATTTGGCTAAACATTTAATTAATTCACCCCTCAAAAGTTCCTAGATTTATTGAATTTCAAGCCATGGCAGTGCCAGACCAAATGGTTTCATGGGCCTTCTATGGCCCATGGCCCAAATGTATCCTGTCTCTATGCTAGAGCATTTTGATTCTTTATTTTGTGTTTTTTTTCCCCTGTTCCAAAATAATCCTGATGGATAATTCATCACAATAGAGCTCCTTTTTTTGAGATTGGCATATAGAAGAAGAAATAAGCATTCTATCGGAGTACTGAGCAAGGAGTCATGATAATATGCAGGTTATATAGAGAAAGATTTCAGTTCCATAAAAAATTAGCTTCTTTCTTTTTCTTTATGGGTTTTTGTGGGTCAGTGGGGTTAAATGACTTGTTCAAGGTCACACAACTAGGAAGTATCAAGTATCTGAGGCAGCATTTGAACCTAGTCTTCCTGACTCCAGTGCAGGTACTCTAGCCACTGTCTTAAGAATAAACTTTCTAATAATTAAAACAACAAAAGTGACAGGGTAGTAGACAAGAGGCAGTAACTATTTTCTTCTCTGGAAGTCTTGAAGCAAGGTCTGGATGATTACTTATTTAGAATATTATAAAGGGGTTTCTTGTGCAAGTATGGGTTAGACTAACTGGTCTCTGATGAGATCTCTTCTAACTCTAAGATTCTGTGACTTCATGATTAAATTCTATATATCTGTGATTTTCAGAAAGGGTTGGAGCAAACCCATGCTCCAATAATAATGAGTCAGTAGTGCCAATTTCATGCTCAGCTATCACATCATTCTTTAAAAAATATTTTTATTGATGTTTTGATTTTTGAATGTTATTTTATTTTTTCCAATTACATAAAAAGATATTTTCAACATCTTTCCTAAGCTTTTGAATTCCACATTTTTCTACCTCTTTTTCTTCCCTCCCTTCCCTCCCTCCCTATGACAATGAGTAATCTGATATAGATTATAAATGTATAATCATCTTTTACATATTTCCATGTTAGTCATGCTGTGAAAGAAGACACAGAACTAAAGAGAAAAAAAATGAGGGAGGAAAAAAACAAATAACTTTAAAAGGTAAAAATAGTGTGCTTTGGTCTGTGTTCAGAATCTAGTTTTTTCCTCTGGATATGGATAGTATTTCTCCTCAGAAGTCTGTTAGAGTGTCCTTGGTCACTGAACTGCTGACAGGGGTTAATTCCATCATAGTTGATTATTATACAATATTGTTGTTAATGTCTACAATGTTCCCCTGATTCTGTTCACTTTATTCAGCATTAGTTCATGAAAGTCTTTCCAGGCTTTTCTGATTTTTTTTCTTTTTTTTTCTTTTTTTTGCAAGGTAAATGGGTTTAAGTGGCTTGCCCAAGGCCACACAGCTGGGGAATTATTAAGTGTCTGAGGTTACATTTGAACTCAGGTACTCCTGACTGCAGGGCCAGTGCTCTATCCACTGTGCCACCTAGCCACCCCTTTTCCTGATGTTTCTTACAGAAAAATAGTACTTCATCACATTCATATATCACAAACCCCAACTGATGGGCATCCTTCTCAGTTTTCAATTCTTTTCCACTACAAAAAGAGCTGCTATAAATATTTTTGTACATGTGGGTCTTTTCCCCTTTTATTATGATCTCTTTTGGATACAGACCTAGTAGTGTTGCTAGATCAAAGGCTATGCATAGTTTATATTTTTTTCTTACATTATTGTAACTGTTCCAAGTAGCTCTTCCCTTCCATCTCCCAGAGAGCTAACTGTGCTCTCGTATCTTTTTACTCAAGTGGTGGTGGTCTCAGATTTTGTTTATTTACTTTTTTTTTGCTTGTAGTTGTTCTTGAAATCATTTACATTGTTATAATTATTGTGTATATTATTTTCTTGGCTCTGTTTATTTCACTTTGCATCAATTCATTACGATCTGTCCATGCTTCTCTGTATTCATCACACATATAATTTCTTGCAGCACAGTAATATTCCATTATTTTTATGTACTACAATTTGTTTAGCAATTTCCCACTTGATGGGTATCTACTCTGCTTTCAGTTCTTCACTTTCACAAAAAGTGCTGCTATAAATATTTTGGAACATATTGAGGATTTCTTCATTTTGATGACTTCTTTGGGTATGGTCCCAGGAATGGAATCTGTGGTTTAAAGAGTTTGAACATTTTAGTCACATTATTTGCATAATTTCAAATTGTATCTTGTAATTCTTAGATACAGATCAGAATGGCTGGAGATAGCCCTGGATGCAATGGGAGACCTTAACCTTTTGCAGAAGAGAAAGTGAGCCTGGTGCCTTTGCACAGCCCTCTTTCACTTAGATCCAATTCACTTGCATGTCTTGGCATCACCTCTTTAATATCATAGTTCTCTTGGAGAATGAAGGACAAGTAACAACAATTATGTAATTCTTAGTATCATGTTGGTACCAGTTAAGGGATTATTGCCAAAGGATCTGACTAGGTCTTGTTCACTTTATTCATTGTCCATTGTTCGCATCATAGATATTTCTCCAAGCAAATACCTATTGTCTGTATAGTAGAACATCCCCTCTAAAAACTCAAGAATAAAAGAATCTCAAGACCTTTTGCCCCTTACATGGTCAGTGCATAGCACTTTGAGTTTAGCTGACATGTAATAAATTGAATTGAATGCATCAGTGTTATTTTAAAATGAAAAGAAAAATGGAGGGGGAGATTCTGCAGTGGTTATGAGGCCATTTCCATGCAACTGACTCACTAAATTCTCCAGGGGAATCATGTACTAATCCAGTTAGCTATCTCACAAATCTAACAATTTCTAGAGTACTGTTACATCAAACTTACTGCATGTATCATTGAGAGTGGTTTTGTGGCTACCTCCATACTACAGAAGATACTCCCTCTTGAAATAATGTTGTTCATAAAAATCTCCTTATAACGGCTGTTGGCTGTTTAAAGTCATCAAATTATAAATCAGCTTAGACATGAGTGGTCCATAACCAAAAAGTTTATAATGCTATTAATCTTTACCATTAGGGGAAATTTAAGTTATGTATACGATAGCAAAAACATTTTAAAACTCTGATCCAGAGCACTGTAATTATATCATGCAATGATGCTTTGATTGCCCATAACACTTAATTTATTGTGGACATAAGACCTAATGAACAAATATATTAAATACTCTCTAACTGGGCTAGGAAAAATGATAGCACAATCAGAAATGCAAGATCAGTCTTCCATCCTAATTAAGATGAAACATGTTGGAGAAAAATACCAATTAGTCATGTTCACCTTTATTACTCAGAAACTTATTTCTCCAGGTAATATTTTGTAATTACTACATAGTGTTTTCCATCCAGGATGTACTTTCTTTTCATGGGGCAATTCTTAACAAATTTGCAAGTAGTCACTCACCAATAACAAGTCATGGGTTAATCTACAAAATGGTTGTAGTGCAGAGGAAAGCAACATGTAGAGAGAAGACTACTTTCATTTAAAAAGATTGTTAGTGTGACTCCAGTTGGAGCAAAGATTATACTTATAAAAATTTCTAAAACTGCATTGCAACAGCCATTTGGGAAAGGACAAAACTTTAAAGACAAGAAAATAGAAAATAACAAAGCATTAAAAGCTAATTCTGCTAATCTTTTCAGATATACAAGGAAACTAGGCTTAAGCAAGTCCTAGATTTCCCCTTCATATCCTAACAGTATCTTTTCTTTCATATCTTGTTTCTAGAACCATCTTTTCCAAAAAATGTTTGGTCTCTAGTTATTCCTATTGAGTTAATTTAATTTCAGTTTGTAAAGTGGGTATTCTTAATCTTTTTTTTTTTTAAATAATCTATTTAGTAGTGTTGTAGCCCTCCAGTTTTCAGAAGGTATACCTTCTTTGACTGGTCCTCCAAATATTTCTTGCACAGGCATCATCACATGGTCTTAAAAGGATCTTATAAATATCCTATTTACTTTTCTTAGAGTTTTCTATATCAATAGGTCCCTACATTCTGACTTTTGGGTAGAGGTTCCCAAAATGGCCTCTTCTGAACTTTAGACTTTTGCAAAAACCTGGAAGTCTCAATGGTGCCAGCCCCTAAACATTCTTTTGCCTTTGATCTATTTATTTTTTTTCTCAGTTTTCATGAATGTGGTTTTAGGAATAGTTCTGTAATCTAGGTGAAAATTCTTATTTTTCCTCATTGTGTGAATAAGCACCTGATGATGACCCAAGGTCATAAAACCCAGACCACCATGTAGAGTTGGGACCTGAACGTTATTTTCAATTTAATTTCCTTGGTTATTTTTTTTGTTTTTACAGCACACTTATTGCTGAATAATCATCTCTTCTCTCCATCTATTGTACCTTCCTTTATAAAGATCTTTAAAAACCAAGGAAAATAAGGCTGCAGCAAGAAACAAATTCCAAAGTACTTCACAAAACCAATCAACACATAACCATATCTGCTAGCATATGCAACTATTTCATACTTATGGTCCTTTAGCTCTTTAATTAAAGGATTTGGATGCATTTTCTCATGTCTTTTGGAAGTCCAAATTTGGTCATTGAAAATTTATTATATTCAAATGTAGTATAATTATACCAAATTCAAGAATTTTACTGTTCTATTTATTTTGTAATCATTGTACATATTACTTTTACAATTCTATTTTCCTTTCTCTGCATCAGTTCATATAAGTCTACCATCCATCTCTGAATTCTTCATATAAAATTGTTTTTATATGTATCATCATGACATATTGTCTAGTAAAGTTCCATTAGATATTAGTTGATTGGTTTACCAATGGAAACCAGAATCTTCTAGAGACAAATGTCATTTGATGTCCCAAATTGCAGAAATACTTTCTAAAGAATGAGGAAATTAAAATTATGCTGTATCATTTAATAATTGATTCTATTCCCGGAAGTGGCTAGGTGGTGCAATGGATAGAGCACCCACCCTGGATTCAGGAGGACCCAAGTTCAAATATGACCTCAGACACTTAATAATTACCTAGCTGAGTGACCTTAAGTCACTTAACCCCCAAAATTGATTGATTCTATTCTATAATTGACCCTATTCCCCATTTATCAAACCCCATTTCTCAGTGAAATTCAAGAAAGACAATTCTATCTTTGTCTCTCTTTGTGAAATTAGGGAAGTTTTTATTTCCCCTCTTGGTGGAGCTCAGACTAGCTAATTCTGGTCTTCTAGCCAAGATTACCTTGCAAAGAAATCCCATAAAACAATTAACATTCCTTAATTGTCAGAGAGGGCTGTGATCAGTTGGAAGGTCAATCCTCTTTCCCCAACTGTAGCATTGTTGTAGCATTCCCCAACAATCTGTTTTTTCTCTCTTCTTTCCTGTATATTAATAAAAAGAAATTTTCTTTGCTGACTTTGTTGAGGTTCCTAGGGTGACCTACTTTGTTAGGAGTTATACTGTTTATTGTTAATAAACTGATCTTGCTCAGAGAACTACCTCAGTTTCCCTTTATTGCCTTTTATTCACTAGAAGAGAAAGAAAACACAAAGCAAAACAACAGACGGGTTAAAATTTACTAAGAGATAAAAAATAATGAAATAACTCTTACCATCCATATGTGAATTCATCCTAGGAATAGAATAATTTTATTGTAATATTCCTGATTTCTTTAAGATCTTTCCTTAATTATACCTATTATTAAAAGCTCCATGTTCCTTCTACAGACTAGCAGTAAGACGGAAAGCCTATGGATAAATTCTCAGTAGGGCATCTGGGCCACAGTATTTATTGATTCATGAGTCTTCTCAGAAGGGAGAAAACAATTATGTGCTGAAAAACACATTTTAATTTTTTTAATGGACTCATTAAACTTTAACACTTGAATAATAAATTAGAATGAAGTGGGACTGCCTGGAGGGATTTTTCTTTTTACCTACTACATTGATAATAACTATACTGAAGTTCAAACGTGGCTTGTCATCTCTGGGTGCTCATCATTTAGGGTCAAAAAGGAGCCTTCTCAGGCTCTCTGCCTTCTATCCTATTGAAAAAAAATCTGTACAGTGGTTGGGATCAGCTGAGAGAGGCTCTCCATTATATGAGGAGAATCTTATATTTTCAGACTATTGAGGAAGGACTCTAATTGACAGCACTTTAGTCTCTCAATCATAAATTAAAAGGTGATGTGGAAAGTGTTATATTGGGAGTCTGAAGACATTGCCATGTTCTACCAAGTGATAGCTCTGTGATTTTGGATGATGATAATCATAATATTGATATGGCACTTTAATATTTACAAATTCTTTCATATGATATCTCTTTTGATCCTCACAAGAACCCTGTGATAGGTGCTATTTTTATAGCCAATTTATAGATGAGAAAACTGAGACTGGGAGAGGTTATATGTATGGAATCATCCAATAAATATGAGGCAGGATTTGTACTCAAGTCTTCAAGACACCAGATCTGACTTTCTGATGTATTGTGCCACCTAACAGTCTAATCTCTTAAGCTCACTGACCAACTCTACTTCCTCATTGAGTATTATATAATGTTTGAATATGACAAAATAACATAAATATGCAAAATGGTACTAAGGGTATTACTAATTCTGGGCAATGGAGTTAGAAGTGATCAATAGCCTAGATTCAACTTCCTAGAAAATGACGAAATAGTCACTTTGAACCTGTTAAAGTTAATATGTCACTGTCACTCATGGAAATAAGGCCAAAAAATTAAGAGTATTTAGGTTATTTTCCCAATTAAGTTTTACTTAGTACTCATATGAATGAAATATAGAATTATAGCTGGAATTATAGAATTATAGAATTCATTTTATCTAACCCTCTAGATGTAACACCCTATTTACATCTAACACTGTGGCTAGTCAGGCTCTCAAAAAATAAATGTGAATAAGGTATACAACAAACAATTTTAATTTCATACTGTAAGAGAGTACTCAGTAAGAAAAAGTCAGAGAATAGTCACACTCAGGCAAGAGGCTGGTTCAGGAGCCTGTCTTGGTCTGCAACAGGCAGAATTAAATTGAAACCTCTCATGAGGCTTTTCTTGTTCTCTCATTATTAGTACTTTTCCCCTCTTTAAACTACTTTCTATATATTTTATTATATTTATAAACCTTTTGCATGCTGCTCGTGAAATGTACTTTAGCTATATTGACTTCCCATTGATGATGATGTTTGTCCTTCATTCTTGAAGACCACCATGCCATTAGTAAGATGTTGTTCTGACAAGCAAATTAATTGGAATTGGTCCTGTGCTGTCTGTCACCAGCCTCACTTGTCACCTCCAGAGCTAGCTGGGTTCAGTGGCCAGATATAAAACAGGAAGACTGAAGATGGCTCTGGATGGGAGGCAATCAGGGTTAAGTGACTTGCCCAGAGTCACTTCAGCTAGTAAATATCTGAGATCAGATTTGAACTCAGGTCCTCCTGACTCCAGGGCTGGTGCTTTATCCACTGTGCTACCTATCTGCCCACAACATCCCGTGAGTGGTAGTTAGATAGGTAGGGATTATGCAGGTAGAGCCAATTTGAATGAGGAGTTTAGGGAATTTAAAAAGAACATATATTGAGTTTCTCCTGTAGTAATGAGAGAGGGCTCCTTGTATAGGAAGGCCCATCAGTGCAGCATGGGCTATCCTTGTATAACTAGAAGGGAGTCATTAATATGTATTTCTAACCTCTCCTCCCCTACTCAGCTTCAATGAAGACTTTGATTCCTGCCAGGAAGGGAAGCAGGAGGTTGTGGCCAGAGACCACTCTGCTCTCCTTAGAGAGAAGGTACTGGAGTTTTGCTCCCTTAAATATTGTTAGATCAGGTTTGAGCTAATTTTTGATAATTTTTGTCATTTCTGAGGTGGAGGAAGAAGGAAGACCCCTAAACTCTAGATCCAAGTCTTGATTCTTTTCCTTTCAAATACTACTTCCATAATAAGTACACAAATAACAAAAAAATCAATTTATCCAAATCAGATCAAAACAGAAAACAGAGAAAGTAGATAGGATAATGTATGCTAAATAATGAATAATAAAAGAACTCTGGCAACTCACATCAGTCAAGAGGAAAGGGTCCTGGATATCTCACCCAATGGGAAACTTAGTATTTAGTTAAGCAAGCTGTGAATAGGAATGTGGTGGAGACTGGCAGCTCCTCTCAAAATTTCCCAAGACTTTTCCTTCCACAACTGAAAGATGCTTTTCTCTTGAAGCTACAAGTCAAGACTTGCTGCTTGAAGAATCTCCCCAGAGAGCCTAAAGGTGGACTCTAGCTTTTAGAGTCCCCAAAGGGGGACTGCCTGAGAACTGAAGCTCTCTTCATCAGTTATGTTCCTCTCCTAACACAAGGTGGGACTTTTATGTCTGACTTTTGTGACCACACTTGGAATTTTCTTGGCCAGGATACTGGAGTGGTTTGCCATTTCCTTCTCCAACTCACTATCAGATGAGAAAACTGAGGCAAACGGGGTTAAATGTCTTTTTCAGATTTTAATTCGAGATTAGTGTTCCTGACTGTAGACCTGGCACTCTATCTACTGTGCAGCCTGTCTTCCACCAATAAGGAGAAAGTCTTACTAACAATGGACTTTGAGACGGGCGCCCATTGGAATTTCTTCATTTGGTAGCAAAGATTTCCCCAGATGAGTGATTATGTGATAACCAAGGAGGGGAAAAAACTCACCCACAATAGTTTTCCTAAGGAAATTCATTAAAGGATATCCACTATAGCTAATTGGAGATAAAACTGGGATATTATGACCTTCCATAGATTGAGCATATAGATTGAGGAGATGGAATGATAGTATTCCAGATTTTGGTGGAATGACTACTTCAAAGATGGCTTCCCAGTTTTCCTTTTTTTTTTTTTTTTTTTGCTTAATAGATATCCCATGCTAATAGGTTTTAGAAATGCTCCCTCTTTTTCAATAGTTCCAGGACAGTGATAAAGGGGAATTAAGGTGCTATTTTCCAATTCCTCACTTCCAGACCCAAGTTTTGGGATCTTGAAGTGTAGAAATGTGTTGAAGGGAAGAGAATATGAGATTGGAATATTCAATTTTACATGATTTAGCTAAAAAAAGGGATATGGAAGTCTGTGAGCTCAGATGTTCACTTTATCTGTGAAGTTGTTTTTGGATAAAGAAGGGGAGACCTCAGCATGCATAAAGCAAGAGACAGTTTAACACTTGAAGAATTAATTGCCAATTAGCTGGCAAGTGCCAGGAGAATTACCTTGGATTGTTCTTTTAAGTAAGAGAGGTGTTTGTGTGTCCCCCCCCTTTTCTGGGAAAACACATGAAAAGCTTGTTTGGATTTCATGGGACAGGAAGGATAAGGTAATAAACTCATATTCAAGCAAACTATCAAGGTCTTGTTTATTAATATAATTTTGCTTAATTGGGTATATCCATGCATACCTTCTACAGGAGCTATTGAGAATTCATTTTCACTCCTCAGAATGAAGAAGGAAGCATTTGGAGTTAAAAAATTCTAAAAAGGGGAACCATGTCTTTGTACACATAATGAGAAAGAGTTAAAGAGTGACAAGGATTAGACATTATGGGAATTATTGTGGAAATTGAAAATGATTTTTGGCTATGAGCAGAGCTGAGGTCCAGTATATTGTGACTTGAGACTTAAAATACTTGCTTCTCTTTAGGACTATATGTGATCAATATTTTCTATAAAAAGGAGCTTAATTTGAGCCAATGCTTCCCTTCACAAGACTGGTGCCTTGTATTCCAAGGAAATTCATGTTTCAGTGATGAAATAGAAATCGTAGGAACTGCTGTGAAAGTCTAGTTGTTTAGAAAAGCAAAAATCCATTTGTGGTTAAGCTAATTGCTGTGGAGAGAGTACTTACAATCATTTGCACCAAGATGAGACTAATCAGATTATGGTTTCAAATGAAAACCATTTTTCTAAATGAATTTTCTGAGATGGCCTAGGATGGGTGGTGATTGCTTTTCAATAGACTGTGGTTAGGATGTTCTAATATATTGTGCTATGGTGAAAAATTCCTTTTTAAATTGAATGACAGAGATTTGAATCTGAATTCTTTGGAACAAAGGAGGGGAAAGCCAAAGAAAGAAGAGGTTAGAATAAAGAAAAGTTATAGCCTTAATATTGAAGAGAAATCACTGAAGCATCCCAGCTTTAGCAGAAATTTAATTTATCAGATATTGGAATCATGTAGGTGACATAAAAATGTAATCCAGGATACAGAGTCCTTCCTCACTGTAGCCTGCTGGGTTATTTCTTTTTCTTCTCTCCCTTATAGGCAAAGTTCCAGTAAGAGCCTTCTGAGATAGAATAAAGAAAAGTGACTGAATTACTGGGACTGACTCTAATTCCTATGAGTTTTCCTTTGTTAACTGTTGTGAAGTGGTTGGGGTAAGAGAGGTCCTTGAGGAGACATTCTAAACATTCAGTGTCACCCAACCAAAAAAAATACAATTCAGTAACAGCAAATACAGCAGAAAATGGAGTCAGTTTTGCTGCTCCAAAAAATTCACTTTCTACATGTACAGAGAAGGTGTATGAAGGTTGAGCTAGTCTTTATTCTCTACATCATTAATTGGGAAGTATAAGAGTAGATAACTGTTGGGCCTCTATTGTGATAAAATGTAATATTTGGGAATTCTAAGCATTTTATATGAATGCTTTAATTACATGATATATATATATATATATATATATATAGTTGTTCTTTCTTTTTATTATTATTTCATTGATAGGAGGAGAAAAGGGTGTGGGAGGTTTGAGGGGGAAGCAGGACCAGGGCCCTTTACAAGTACAATGACTCTGCAATTAGGTTTTGGCCACAAGATTAAAGAGAGCAGAGGGTCTTCTTTTGTCTCATCAGTTTAGTCAGAGTGAGTGTTGTTGGTCAGTGTGATGGAGAGGTGGGCAGACATTATAGTGCCAGAGATATGGGGTTATGTGACTCTCTTATGAGCAAAGTGATCTGCTATTCTCTGGGCCCTTTTTGCTAGGAGAGGGAATCCCCTTTAATTAATGGAATCTGTAGTTTGGGTGGTACCTTGTTCATTCTTAGATGACTCGGTCCATGTAACTTCCAGGAGTGAAGATCCTCATTGAAACCCACTTAAATCTAAAAGAGCATCCCTTTCTTTTCCTGAACTCCCATTTCTGACTCAGTAGAATACCGAGTATTTTCAGTAGGGAATAGAGTATACTCAGTAGAGGAGTATATGAAAATTTCTCCAATCTCTCCTTCATAGTCAGGCTGAATTTGTTGAAAGGTGTTTTTCCTTCCAGAATGTGTGCTAGGCTGTATATTATTTCACTCTGATTAACCAGTTTTCTCACATTCTATTTTGGGGAGTAGGGGAGAAAAAGAATATAACAAAAACAAAACTAATGTTATAGATTTGTAAGAAAAAATAAATCATTTTTTTCCTGAGCATATCTTGGAGTCAAGACAACCTCTAATATCTTCTACATCTGTAATATTGTGAAATGAAATGATGTTCACACAACAGTGACCTGAGGCACTATAAAATCTTCAGCCATCATCAAACAGAGGTTCTATTATGTTCACTAGATTCTGTTGACTAAGACATTGAAATTACAAGGATTGGAATAAAGAATTTTCTATTTGAACTCTCAGTTACCTGGAAAAGTCAGAGCTCCCTGAGCTATTTCAGTGAAGAAGAGTATTCCTATAATATCGATGATGATGTTATCCTTCATTCTCAAAGAATACCATGACATCAAGGGAGGTGATGCCATGACAAGCATGTGAACTGGATTTTAGTGAGAGGTTTCTGTGCTAAGTCACCAAACTCACTTTCTCCTCCAGAACCAACTTAGTCCAGTGCCAGATATAATATTAAGGTGCTGGGGTAGGGATGGGAAGGCAGGGAAGGAGGCCTATCACCTCTCTCACTTTAAAGCAAAGCTAATCATTTTAGTCTTTGAGAAAAATGTAACATGCTCTTTTATACTTGTGTAGAATACCACAGAGAGATTTTTAGGTAGGCAAGTTTCCAAGGACAAACTGCATAGCTTTCTGGGAAAAGTAGTTTGGAGTTTTGGGCAGCTAGAAGGTACAGTGGATAAATTCCGAGTTCAAATGTGATCAGAGATATTTACTAGCTGTGTGATTCTGGGCAAGTCACTTAGGGTCCATCTGCCTCAGTTCCCTCAACTAGAAAATGAAGATAAAAAAAATTCTCCTAGGATTGTTGTAAGAATCAAATGAGATAATATTTGTAAAGCATTTAACATAGGGTCTGCTCATTATAAGTGCTATATAAATGTCAATTATTATTTTTTTTTGGAAATGCCACACAATTGGTGAAACAGACTGTGAGATTTGGCAACACTGTGAAGTTCATGGGTAAAGCATCTGAAGAAGGTGGCAGCTAAGTGGTGGCAAAACAGTTGCAGGGGTGGTAGAATATACCAAGACTTCCCTTCTGGGGCCAATGGGGTGAAGGAATAATGGTGATTATCAGATAGATATCCAGACTGTTCTTCCATCTTGGCAGCTTCGGTTTACGTCACAGATACCTTGCCAGGAATGGGGAGGAATTGAACTATTTCTAACCCCTTCCCTTTCCTCCCCCACATATTTGTTCATTGACAGCCATTTGTTTTGAATTTGTTTTCTTGTTTTATGCTGTTGTTTTCTGTATAATACTCTGCTTTAGAATTTTCATATAGATATTTCTAGTTTTCAAAATGTTTGTAAATTATCTCATTTGATCCTCAGAACAATACTATAAGCAGATACTGTTAATATTCATTTTACAGATAAGGAAACTGAAGCTAAAAGAGGTTAAGTGACTTGCCTAGAGTCACACAGTCGCACAGTCAGTAAACTTCTGAGGGAGAGTTGGAATTCAGCTTTTCCTGCCTTGGATTTAGCATCCCATCCACTGAGCTACCTAGCTGCCTCTCTGACATATTGATGTGTGCCCTTTTTTCCTCTAAAAGTTTGGTTGTTTGAACAATGTATTTGTATATACTTTACATACTTTTATATATATATATGTGTGTGTGTATATATATATATATATATATATATATACATATACACACATACTTTATATACTTGTATCTCTCTCTTGGGTTTGAGAGTTCAGAAGTCATAGATTGGTGGCATAGGATTATCTATAATGTGTACAAGTGTGATTCCAGTGTTAATGGGGGAGTGGAGTGGAGTGGGAATCTATATGCCCTTTGGAGGCTTAATGAGCTATTGTTCAGTTTTTGGAGGAACTGCTTTACTTCTTGTGGTTTATTTAAGGCAATATGGTGGATGCTCTCTTTCTTTTCAAGAGTTTTCTTTTCTTTTTCTCTGTATATTCTTATGTGGTGCAGAAAGGGGATGAAGGGATTTTTCTGTTTATTAACTCTTTGTTCCCCTTCTTAACCCAACATTTTGTGGCTGCTAACAGGAGAAACACATGGCAAACTGCAAATATTTGCCAATGTGATCTAAGAGGGGAGATTATGGAGTCTGGATTCTTGGTTATATTCTGCCTGTTTCCTTTTCCAAGGATTAGATTTCATGAGAATGAATTTTCCTTCCCTAAAATATGGTGGTAGTTAGAGAATCAATAGAATTCCTGTAGAAGTGCATGATAGAAGAAGAGGTCCTAAGAATAAAGATGCTGAGAATGGACTTTCCTGGCTTTGAATGAACCGAGAATGACTGGGGAAAAAGAATTGGTTACCTTGTAGGTAATTAATTTCAAGATGAAAATTCTCAGGATGGAGAGTTCTTGAGTCTGAGTATTTTAACCACCATACTAGCTTTTGGGAGAAGGAAGACTATCACTAACAAAGGATAACTATGCGTTCTAAGGAATAAAGTCATGCCATGAAGAATGAAGAGGACAAGCAATCTGGACCTTGAATACCCTGCTATTGCTATAAATTACTGAAACAATGCAAGGCCAATGGCAGTACCCCCTCCCCATTTCTTTGTTTAACTGATAATTTTCTTTTCCTTTATTTTGAATCTTTAAGAATTAAGGTTCACAACAGCTACCCTGACTTTTCTAGATACAGGTTTAGACATGTCCCCAAGTACTTCTAAGACAGAGGAAAAAGGAGTTCTTTGTGGCAAATTGTCTCTTGAATGTATACAGAATTCCTTCTGAACAGACAATATGGTTGCTCTTCAACCCTCTGTAAAAATTCTTTAGATATTACTGGGACCAAAAAAGGAGTCTGAAGATAGGAGGTGTGGGGAATGGGAGGCTCTGATCATGGGCTTGAATGAGAAGGACTACTGTCTATAGAGTTCATTTGTGGACAGTTTGGTGGGGTGGGCAAAGAGAACATCAAGAAGTAACTGATTGGGGGTGGCTAGGTGGTTCAGTGGATAGAGCACCAGCCCTGGAGTCAGGAGTACCTGAGTTCAAATCTGACCTCAGACACTTAATAATTATCTAGCTGTGTCTAGCTGTGTGGCCTTGGGTAAGCCACTTAACCCCATTTGCCTTGTAAATACTTAACCCCCCCCCCCAAAAAAAAGAAGTAACTGATCAATAATGATTTGAGTATCCAGTGTGTGGCTATATGCCTAATAATATCTACTTTGGAGAACAATTTCTTTCCCTTAGGGTATGCCTAGAAAGGAGTTTAATTATTGAAAGGCAGCAAAGACGTAATAGATGCTAAAGCATCTTATTTCCCTCTCATATTTATAAATGTGCCATTCTGATCTGTTAATTATCTTAGTTCCTATTCTAAACTCCATATTTTATCAGGTCTGTCTTGGAATTCTCTCCCCCATACTGTCAATTGAGGACCTTGCTCCTTCTACACTAAAAAAAGAAAACCCTTCAAGAGCTCCTTCTCTCCTCCTCTCCTTTTCTCTCATTCATCCAATGATACACAAAGGATTCCATAAATGTTAATATCTATGGAATTTTTAGATATGCTGCTTACCTGCAAAGGATTATATTTTAATGAAGGACACAGCATATAAAAGGATTCTAGAAGTAACAATACTAGATTGTATCCTAAAGAAATAAAAAAATGGGAAAAATGTGACCTGTTCAAAAATATTTGTAACAGTTCTTTATCTCATGGCATAGAACTGGAAATTGAGGGGATGCCCATCAAATGGGGAATGGCTCAACAAGTTATGACTTTAGAGATGCATAGAAGACTTGCACAAACTTATATTCAGCGAAATGAGCAAAACCAAGAGATATTTGTATACATTAACAACAGATAAACTATGATGAATGTAGTTCCTCTCAGTAGTTCAGAGATCAAGGATTACCCTGAAAGACCTGCTGCGGACGTCATCCACATTCAGAGAAAAAACTGAATAAAGTCTGAATAAAGAGCACTTTTTAAAGCTTCTTTTGTTCTTCCTTCTCATGTTTTTTTCTTTCCCCTTAGTTCTAATATGGAAATTTGTCAAACAGAAAATTTTTTATCTACAACTTTTAATGAAATGTTTGCTGCCTTGGCCTCCCCAATTTTTTTTAAACCTTCTTGGGGAATTCAACTAATTTAGTTCTTTATATGTTTCTGTGTCTATGCTTTCTTTCTATCTCTATATGTCTGTGTGTCTTTCTATCTATCTTACTTTGTGAAATTAAGGTGAGTTGAGGGCCTTAGAGACCCTTTTATTATATTTGGAAGAAGTTTAGATATTCAAATAACATGAATATATTTAGAATTTCGGAGTACTCTGGGTGGTATCAAATGAACTAGAGATAGTGACTTTCTTATGTCAAGCTACTAGGATTGCCCATGGTCCATTTGAACCCAAACTTTTGGGGAGCCAGGGGTCATGAATTTTTTAAACATTGTACTTTTTAATTTTTATTTTTAATGTGTACTTTATTAATTTTATTTTTAAAGTCCTCTTTTCCACATGTTCTCAACTTCAAAACTATACGTAGAACTGTAAATCCAATTGAATATAAACTTTTTGAAGGTAGAGGATGTATAATTTTTTTGTGCCAACTATACACATATATGTATATATATATAGTAACATAAGTTTTGTAATCCTGTGAAGTAAGTGCTGTAATTATCACTATTTTACAGACAAGTTATGACTGAAGCAAGATTAAATGACTTGTCCAAAGTCAAAGCTATTGAGTATCTTGGGCAAGATTTAAACTTGTCTTTCTGACACCAAATCCCACTGTTTATACACTACTTCCTATGGCTATTTCCTATCATAGACAGGGTGAGTTAATATTATAGGAACCAGGAAACATAATAATATAATAGTGTTGGTGAATTTTATGGTGGAGTCCCTTAGCTGAGGGACTGTTATTCAGGGCATGCCTGTAATTAAAGCAAACAAAATCCTTGCTTGACTTCATCATATGCACTGAGTGAGGTTGTCACAGCACTCACTAATTTTAAGGAATTAGTCATAAAGTCAAGAATAGTCTGAATATTTTATAGAAGGACAAAAGAGCTGAGGGAAAAAATAAATTGTGTGGGAAAGAAGGAGCTGAGCCCACCTGTCTTCTTTATAAAGGAACATGGTGATATACTGTGGTCCCAAATTTAGTTAAAGTGAAATTTAAAAAAAATAGAACTCTAAATTCTTGTGATATTTTTAGACAATCAAAATGTTATCATTCTCTTCATCATTTGGAGATACAACTGTGGGGAGCTAAGGATGGAGAACCAGGAGCTGAAACTGCCAGGGGTAATAGAATTCAGCAGTGTAATCCCATCATTCTCTAGTGTAGAGAATATAATAAATTAGAGTAATGAAAAGTTCACTGAAATGATTTAAATCAATGCTATTGCTTGAATAAAACTGGGGGCCACTAAATAATACAAAAGGAAATCCCATTATTGTAATATTAACTTAGTTTCAAAATGTCATATTATCTATGTTTTATTGTATAGATTTTTTGTTAATTACTTCGCAATTATAGCTGAATTTGGTTTCAATGACTCAAGGGCTATGTGTTGGACACTTGTGATTTACACTACTTTAGCTTGTTATCCCCAAGATCTCTTCCAGAGCAAGTAAGATTGCTGTCAGAGGGGTAAGAGAAATAAGTGAAAGGGGGATAATTACCCATTTAATGTATATTTTAATGAGAAATTTTTAATTACAAACTTAATTTGTAAACACTTTCTAAGGATAGGCTGGACAGGTTAAAATAAAAAGAAAATGGGGGTGGGGAGATGTGCTGATTTTCCCTCAACCTGGTCAATGAATTTGTTTTAAAGGTATTCTTTAATCATTGCTATTATTTTGGAAGTCCTTTTTCCTGCCTGTTGTTAACTTCATAGCAAAGACTTAGAATGGCGATTTCCCATAGATTAATGTAAACTTCTTGAGGAAAGAGAATTGCTTCATTTTTATTTTTGGATAATCAGCAACAAACACAGAGCTATGCAAGTGGCAGCTATTTAGTAAATGTTTGATGAATTGTATTTTACTTTAAAGCTTCACTCAGTACACTGTTAGAGACAATGTTACTTGGGAGATGATTAATTAGGCTGTGTTTGAAGTTGTAATATATCACTGTGTTTTTGCTTCAAGTTTGCTTCCTCTAAACTACAAATGTAAAGATTTTTAAAATTCCCTTATAACATTTTCAACAGATAGAGTCTCCACTCTTATTAATAATTGCCCAGACAGGGGGGCGGCTAGGTGGCACAGTGGATAAAGCACCAGCCCTGGAGTCAGGAGGACCTGAGTTCAAATGCAGTCTCAGACACTTAATAATTACCTAGCTGTGTGGCCTTGGGCAGGCCACTTAACCCCATTTGCCTTGCAAAAAACCTAAAAAAAAATTGTCCAGACAAAGCTGTTTGGCCAGGAGTTATTTTTCTCCTTTATGAATCATAGGGCACTCAGAGAATAGTTCCTAGGAGTCTCTGGCTCTGTCCCTTTCCAACCTGCAATGATTTCCATAATAGGTCCCAGATGATCCAGGGGAAGCTGGAGATTTTAAGGCAAATGGACAAAGAGTAGGACCACCCTTCTGAGCCTCAAGATAATGTGGAAGGAGCTTCCATGCTTACCTAGGAGTAGGAGAATTAGGAGGCAAATGGAACTGACTCACCCTGAGCTAATATGGTATAGAAAATAAATTCATTTGAGTATCCAGGGTCACCTGAAGAGATTGAAGTTCTGGAAAAAGGTAAAAAAAAATCACTGAAGGTTAGAGGCACTCTGGTCTCGAGACAAGAAAGAGTTCTATGGACTAACTACTTTAGAACTGGATCCTTCAAGAGGAAGTAGCAAATACCATTTGGCTAGAAAGTTGAATTGTGGAGGGAGAGGATCACACTGTGGGGGCAGAGACAATAGCTAGGGCAAGGAGACTCATGCTAGCTGGGAGAAAGAAGGGTAGAAGAATACTATAACAAAAAAAGAAGGGAAATAAAGTAATGGATGTGCCACAGAAAAATGATGTTTTAAACATTTTTTTATTTAAAGCAATGGGGTTGAGTGACTTGCCCAAGGTCACACAGCTAGGCAATTAAGTGTCTAAGGTGGGATTTGAACTCAAGTCCTCCTGATTCCAGGGCTGGTATTCTATCCACTGTGCCACCTAGTTGCCACCCCCACCCAATGATGTTCTTGAAAGAACTATGTGTGGTATGCTTTAGGATAGACTTCAAGGAGGAGGTGATATTTGAATTGAGTTACAAAAATTATAATGGCCTCACTGTGGCTTTTCCTTATTAGATACCATCTCATCTTGAATACTCTGCAAGTCTTACAAATTGTGCCATTTTTTCTAGGGTCCTCTTTGGTTCCTTGCCAAAATCTGATAAATAATTTACCCTGGATGCATTTGAGTTATTGTTTATGATTTTTACTTTATTCTGTAGAGTTGAATGTATAGAATAACAAAATATCATTCTTTCCCTCTTTTCTCACCTTCCTTCTTTCTTTCTTTTCTTTCCTTTTGCTTGCAGCCATTCTATGCATCAATAACTTAAAGGACTTGTCTGTAATGAAGCCTGGCTCCCTTTCTTGGCCTGTACGTGTTTGGTTTTATGTGCACTCCCTATTTCCTTTTATGGCTTACCTCTGCTACATGCATCTTCATAAAACTTCATTTTACATGTGTCAGCCCAGTTAGCTTAAAGGTGTAAGGCCCTTACCTTCAGTGATGAAACTTTTATTGTTCTTTTCCCTTGATTTCAGTTGGCAGAATTAGAATGTTTTTCTATTCCATACTTACATTCAAATTCTCCCTAGTTCAACTAGCCCAGAAAGGGATGAGGAAAGGGGAAAAAATATGGATAATTGGAAAAATCCCCTCATTTTCAGTATGAACTACATCTCCCATAACCTGTTCACAGGGATGTGGTGTGAAGGAGTAGCAGGTGAGACAGAGCTGAGCCTCACCTCTGATAGCGAAAGGGTGAGCTCATATACCTTGTAATTGGATGCCAGGTGTATGGATAAGGAACAGAAGGACTAATTTGAGCTTTCCTTCATTTGATTTCCCTGGTCTAACATTCCCCTCCCCCCCTTCAAGTACTATGTGTAATGATATGGTTTAAAAAGAGGGGAAGAGGAAGTGAAGGAGGAGGAGAAATAGGAAGAGGGAGGAGAAGGAGAGAGAGAAAGAGAAGAGGAAGAAGAGGGAGGAGGAGAAAGAAGGAGGAGGAAGAAGAGAAGAAATAACTTGATTTTCGACAAGTGAGGTTTAATAAGTCCAGAAAAAGGAAGTGATTTCTAATTCAATGCCAGACTGTAGGGAAATTTTTTTTTGGGGGGTAAAATCTAAACTCTATTTAACCATTAAAATGAAAATCATAAATTTACAGAAAGGAACCTTGAAAATCATCTAGTTAAATCTTATTTTTAGGTGAGAAAATTAGGTGAAGTTTTCACTTTTAGAGTCAGATTTATAAGATGATATGATTTTAGAGGATGACCTCATTTCTTCATAGGTAGCTCCTTGTTGATCTTAAAATTCCTTTTAAAAAGGACAAAATCTTTCATTCAAAGTTAGAGATGAAGTGTTTAAAATGCAAAAGTCTGGTTGAGGCACCAACATATTCCTAGTAAAGTAGGTTGTATTAATTGACAAGTATAAATGACTCCCTCAGTTTCCTCATCTGTAAAATGGGAATAAATTACCTAATTTCCAGGGATGTTGGATCAAATGAGGATGATAAATGTAAAAGCTCTTTGCAAACATTAAAGCAGTGGGTAAATATTATTATTATTACTATTAATTTTGATCGAGGATGTCTGTTAGAGAGAAGGAAGACGCAGTGCTTGAAAGAAGAGGTATATCCACTACTAAATGAGAGTTGGGGATGCAGGACACTGGAGACTAATTTTGTCTAGTCACCCTCTTGTAGAGAGCTAGACCTGGTTTCCTTCAACAACATGTGGAAAAATAGAAGATGTTTATGAAAGCATTTTAATTCTCTATAGTTATGCATGTTAACAACCTGATAGGAGCCATAAGGACAGGGACTATAATTCCCCAAACCAAGTCAATTTGCATGCTCTGATAAATTAATGAATAAAAATACATTTAATAAGGACTTACTCTATGTCATACTATGCTAAAATTCTGGGACTGCAGAAGGCAAAATATATTCCTTGACCTCAAGAAATTTGCAATTTAATTGGGGGAGTGGGGAGAAAGCAGTATCAGAGAGTGCAGCAGCAATGTGGATGTCAAGGTCTCTGTTTTCAAGAGTGCTGAAGGAAGGAGGCAAAGCCTGATAGTCTTGATGGTAGAGTGGCAAAGTTGTGTCTTTTTTGTATATATATATACATATATATATATATATATATATATATATATATATATATATATATAAAGATTCCTTCTTTGCATGTATAAATTTTGGTATTAGAATGCAAGCCTCTTGACAGAGGGAACTATTTCATTTGTATCCCTAGTATAGTTCCCAACAAAAATCAGGTTAAAAGATACTTAATAGATACTTGTTCATTAATTGATTGGTGAGAGTCTAGACACAGAGACAAAACAATAAAACAAGTGAAATAATTTCTGGCTGTACATTTGTATATGTAGCTAATTTTTTTTAACCAACCAAGGGACTTTGTGCTTTTAGAGTTCAGGGGATAGAGAGATGTCATTGAGTGGCTGGCAAAAGATCTCTGATAAAGATGGAACTTGACTTGGACTTGGAAAAAATGCAGGGCTCAAGAGAGGAGCCAGTAACTAAGAAATACATTCCTGCTCACCACCATTAGTCACCCTGGGCTGGCTATCTGTGGATATCACCAAGGCTGAATGTATTATGTAGACTTGATGGAAGGGTATATTAGGAAACTAACAGGAGAGAGGTGAGGTATATAAATTTGACCAGGAATGCTGGAAAATGACTGGGGAAATGAGCAATCCATTTTAACAATGGTGTTCCTGAGAAATTCTAATTAGTGGCAGCAATTGGATTCTGTAATTTTTTTCCTCCTGTGCAGTCCCAACAACAGCAACACAAAACCAATTAACTTCCTTATTGCATCTATACATTATTGTGTGTACAGGCTATAAGTGAGAGAAGTCATTTCCATTCTAACTTGCCTTTTGGCCTTTAATGGAAAATCAATTAGTTTCAGCTTATTAAACTATTAGTGCATATAGGATACCAACCTACATTCTCTCTTTTTTTTTGCTTCCCTCCTTTCCCCTCCCCCCCAACAATAAAGGAAGGAAAGAGTCTCCTGACTTTAGAAATGCTAAAATGAAAGCTGTCAATAGACCAATGAATGGATTAAATATAATTCAGAAGTCCTTTAGATCCCATGAGTATATTCTTATTCAGTTCTATGCCCAGGGACAATATATATATAAAAAAAAAAAAATAAGTCCAGTTCTCTTAAGCATTGCAGCATACCTACAATTGAAGGCTCTGTTTATTTTGTATTGTTCTCAGGAATAAATTGAGATATTTCAGGATAAGGTAATTCCCAGGAGTTTTCTGTAGCTGTATTGACCACTGCAGTCATAGGGAGCAACACAGCTCAAGGGAATATTTGGCACTATTTACCAATTTCGACATCTTTGCCCTGATGTCCTATTAGTACTTCCAACACTACATTTCCAGAATAGAATTCCTATTCTACTCCACCTCCCCCAAAACCTCTTACCACTATCCTTCCGGTCACAACTTTGGAGTCATCATTGATTCTTCCCTTTTCTTATCCTCTTCTATCCCATCAATTGCCAAGTCTTTTGTTATTATTAAATTTCTTACATTTATCCCCCTTTCACTATTATATTAGTTTCTAGTCCAGTAAAGTCTTTATCACTTATTGCTTGCTCTGTTGAAATTACCCCCTAATTACCCTCTCTCCCTCCATTGTTTTAGCTCTCTAAGCAATCCCTTGGCTGCCAAATTGTTATTTCTAAAACACACACACACACACACACACACACACACACATGCACGCACACGCACGCACACACATATAAATATATAACTCTGAAGGGCAGCTAGGTGGCATAGTGGATAGAACACAAGCCCTGGAGTCAGGATGACTTGAGTTCAAATTTGGTCTCAGATATTTGATACTTACTAGCTGTGTGACCTGGGCAAGTCATTTAACCCTGATTGCCTCACATCCAGGGTCATCTCCAGTCATCCTGATTCATAAATGTCCAGATGACTCCAGAGGAGAAAGTGAGCCTGGTGACTTAGCACAGCCTCACCTCGCACTCAAACTCAATTCATGTGATTGTCATGGCATCACCTCCCTGATGTCATAGTCTTCTCAAACAGCAGCAACAACAACATGACTATGACATCATTGTTTCCCTTTAGGATAGACTACAATTCTCTATTTACTCTGTATTCTGGCTCCTACCTTTCCAGAATTATTTCATGTTATTCCCCTTCTTGCATTCTCTGTTCCAGTCAAATTGGCCAGCGAGTCATTTCCTTGAACACAACATCTCTCACCTCTGTGTCTTTGAACAGGTGGTCTTATGTCTGGAGTGTACTGTATTTGCAGTTCCACCTCATAAAATCCCTATACTCTCTTCAAAATAGAACTTGGGCACCACCTTTTGTATGAGTCCTTTATTGATCCTCTCCAAGTGTTGACACTTTCTCTACTTCTTGAAATAACTTTATATTCCCTTGAATGTATTTTACATTTACATCTATATCTGTATCTCTCTCTCTCTCTCTCTCTCTCTCTGTCTGTATAAATATACATATATGTAGAAACTCCCTTGGAAGAATACAAGTTCCTTGATGTCAGGTACTGTTTTGTTTGTCTCTAGATCCCCAGCCTTGTGTATAGGAGACATTTGAGAAATATTTATTGCATGAGTTGCTGCTTATAAAGCTAGAAAGAGGGGAAGGCTAGAAAATTCCAGTAGGGAATAATCATAAACTTCTATAGATTCATTTCAGAGTGGCCTAGCATTCATGGCAAAGGTAAGGGCTCTTTATTTTTGTACTACTTATGCTAAAAAAAGTAAGTTGTTTAAGGTAACTAGCTATTACAGTGATAGTGACCATTCAAATAGAGAGGAAAGTTAAAATAGAGGGGATAGCTCCCCAAACCAAAAGAGGAAAAAAATTAACAATGACTTTGAAGATACCCTGAGAGGTTAGTGAAGAGTAGGGTGGGTGGTAGAGGTGCAGGAGTTGGAGGGGGCAGTTCTCTTGATGCTTTGGTGATGATATAACTGCTTCATTACACAGTGCTCTTCTCTCCCACTACACTTTGACACCACCCCAACTATACAGAAATTTTAAAAGTCCTTCCTGTGCTTTTTATGTCCTTACCCTTCTTGGTTGGAGAGCATCCTTTTAGTCATCCTATATATCTTAATGGTGACTGTCCCAATAATTCCTTGGGGAGAAGGAACACATGAAGGACTTGGAAAATATCCACCGAGGTTTGGGAAAGCCAGGGGTGACATACTACATGGAGGAGCCATATTAAGATGAGCAATTAGGGTGATTAATAAATGAGGAGGGTCTTTAAAATTAATGGCAGCCCTAAAATACCCAAGATGGGGAATTCATTCTTAAAGTGTCTTCTAAGAAGAAAAATGAAGCAAATAAATTTGGACAATTAGGAAGTAATGAAGACCCAGCAAGAAGAGCTTATTGCCAAAGGCAGATAAGAGAATTCTTGCTAGGTCTGAAGTGCTGTATATCAGCAGGACCAGATACATACATTTGAAGCATTAAGGGAATTGGCTCATGCACTTATTGAACCCTAGCAGTCATTTCTGAAACATCCCAGGGAATGTGCACAGAAAGAAAAACACCACTAATCTTTGGTAGTACTCAAGAAGAGAAATAAAGCCCACACATCAGAATTGTAGAAGAGGAAACATGCTACATCTGAAGTCTGAGAACTTGGCTTTACATCCTAGTATTTGCTATATGGGCTCAGGCAAGTCCTTTCACCTCTTTCTGCCTTGGTTTCCTCATCTGTAAAATTAGAGAACTGGACTACATGGACCCCCACACAAAGATAGAGGAGCATCTTTCCCTTCTTGGCCCAACAAAAACCAATTTCCTTTCTCTTTGGATATTGTACTTCCCCATATATTTGATGATTTTTCAATTTTAATATTTCCCTTTGGTTTCTATCCTCACCCAATCCTAAGACTTTGTCATATGGCTTAAACCTATTGCTTGTCCTGCTTAGTATTCTTACTGTTTCTCACAGTGGCACTAAAGAAAATGTTGAATGGAATGACCTATGTGTGTCTATCAATATTCTGACCTTAGGGAGGGTCCAGATCTCTTGGCATGTTGAGACCAGTTAGCCTCAGGTCAATGTAGGTTTTTATAGGGTCTGAGGATTTATGGATCCTATAAATGCAGTTGTGGGAAAACATGTCACACTAGCTCTATGACATCTATTTTTGGCTTTGGTCTCATCTGTAAAAATAAATATATAGATTAAAAAAAATCATGCATTGAACTACATGACCCCTCCCCCCAAATCCTCTCCAACTTTTACGATTCTGTAATTCCATGAAAGTGTTCAGGGTGGGTCATTTTCTTGATCTATACATGTGATTTACTCAGCACCCTTTTCTAGAGAAACCCCATCATTTCAGCTTATCTCTTGTTCAGGCTGTTACAGGTAATAAGAGAGGAAGCTAGAGGGTGCTCTGCTCTTAGTTTTGAGAATAGGAGAGCCTGGGTTGGGTTTGTTTTTCTCTGGGAAATAGGAGAGAGTACTTGGATTTAGGACTACCTATTTAAAATCACATCCTTATTTTGTAGGGCAGGGAGGAAAAAAAAAAAGATTTGGCCTAGGGGGAAGATCCTTTTATTCTTCTTCCTAGAACTGACTGTCCAGTTAAAGGGATAAAGCCTTCTGCTTAATCAAATCACTTATCTCCCGGGAAGCAGTTAGAGTGATAGGAGATTTGAAGGTGGATAGTTAGAAATTTAGCAAGTTTCATATCATTTGACAATTGGAAGACACCTTGAAATCATCTAGTCCAACACCTTTATTTGGCAGATGAGATAACCATAACTCTGGAGGGAATCTGTCTAAAATGAAATGGATAGTTAGTGGTGGAGCCAGAAGTGGTTAATACAATGATCTCTCTGCTTGCAATCATCACTGATTGCCTTGTTCTAGAAGGGGGGGTAACAGCCTCCATTCATCCCAGTTGGCTTCAACATAGGCTGGAGAGAAGGAAAGAAAAGAAAGGAAATTGACTGGGAGGAAGGATGGAGGTTGGAAGGTTATATAAGTATTGTACTGGGATCCATAAACAGGCAAGGAACCAATAGACTTTCATATGGCTATCTTTTTATTTCAGCAAAAGTACCCTGGGCAAAAGTCCATTACAGTGATCCTTGTAGCATACATCTGCAGAACTCAAAAGGAATAAAACACTATAAGGTCTCAATGGGAATAAAACCACTTGCAGGTCACCATAGTTTCCTCCTAGCAAACATACATAATTGGGAGGATGAGAGAAAGGGGAGGAGAGAGACTGGAAGCTGAAAGAGGAGAATGAGAGGAGACAGAAAAAGAAAAGATGCCTTTTCTAAATGGTGAAGTTAAGCAGTATCCTTTTGTGAATTATGGACATATAATTTGAAACAATATTTGATCTATTTGGATTATTTCATTGAATGTTATTTGTAATACTAATTTATAAATTATCAGTTACTTTGTCATCTTGATGCAAATTTTGTGTGCAAGATACCCTTGGTGTGAAGGGCTAGCTTATTTTGTGTCCATCATACTTGGATGAAGCTCTAATCCAAAAACCTTGGAAAATCTATCCCTTGGAAAGTCCAATAGATTAGTACTGACAGACATTTGCAAGGTAATACCAAGGTATTAGAAATTACGGGATTCAAAAGGTCAAAGCAAAAGATTTCAATGCAGTATCCTTATTTTATTCATTGTCTCTCCAACAAAGGGTTAATCAGCCTCTTTATTCAGCTTGACAAAGATAAATTCCTGGATTGATCACTTCTGGATTGTGACCATGAGTTCTATAGGACAGAGTTTAGGTAGGGACATAATAAGGATGGGGCCACTGAAATTTTTTTCTTCATGAAAAATAATTACAGAATTACTAAAAGATATTAGATTAACAAGAGACTTTCATGTTTAGAAACTAGGTCTATGTCATTTCAGAAATTCAGATGGGATTGCTGAGATCCACAGAAGCTAAATGTGAATCTAAGTTCAAATATTGTTAAGTTGCAAAGCCAGGATTCAAACCCAAGCCTCATAATTCCACCTCTACTGTTACACACTTGAAGTTTTTCTAAAAGGAAAGAATCCACGAACATCTCTTATTTAATGAGAAGTGAGTCACAACAATTATGAGTTCCACACAAAACCTTTCAAAGCATCACTCACATTCCCAAATTGAGTAGTTCTTTCATCATAGGTTCTATGGGAATCTCTCCCAGGCAGTGTTTCCTCTGGAGATTTTTGCTTGGCCATTAGGGAGAACTGAGACCCTCTCTGGAGAGGCTTATCTCTAGTATCAGTAGACTATCAAGAATATGAGGGGGGGGGCAGCTAGGTGGTGCGGTGGATAAAGCACCGGCCCTGGAGTCAGGAGTACCTGGGTTCAAATCCGGTCTCAGACACTTCATAATTACTTAGCTGTGTGGCCTTGGGCAAGCCACTTAACCCCATTTTGCCTTGCAAAAACCTAAAAAAAAAGAATAGGAGGGGAAGCATAAGAATCTCCCTTCTGGTTTGACTAGTGGGATTGTTAGGGAAGGTGTTTCAGTATATATATTTTTTTTTTTGGTTTTTGCAAGGCAAATGGGGTTAAGTGGCTTGCCCAAGGCCACACAGCTAGGTAATTATGAAGTGTCTGAGACCGGATTTGAACCCAGGTACTCCTGAATCTAGGGCCGGTGCTTTATCCACTACGCCACCTAGCCGCCCTAGTATATTTTTTAATTAAATTTTATTTTGTATTTATTTTATGTTACTGAAAACATAAAAAGCATAAACTAGAACAAGGTCTGGAGGAGGGAGCATATTTCAGGACAGTGCCTTCTAAATTTTCTGCCTTCAATCAAAAGTTCCAGTGGCCCAACTTTTGTTATGATGCTGTTAGAGCCCATAGCTCTATCCATAAACTGTCAATCTAGGAATTCCTTCTTGCTGAGCTAATACTCCCCAAGTGCTTAAGAGTCCTACTTGGGATTAGGGTTTGAGCTATACTTCTGTTCCCCTGGACCTGAATCCTAACCTTCCTAGCTACAAGGAAGTCCTGTTTGCATGAGTGACTAAAATCCTACCCCAATTCTTATGGTTTTGTGTTTTTCCTCAGTAGTCTGGAAGATAGCAAAAGCACTTTAATTATTTCCCAACTTACTTTTCTTAGTCAGTGGGTGGGATAATTGGTGTCTGGTGAAGGTGAGATGGAGGGTAATTTTTAAAGGTTCCTAAATTATGTATATTATTAGAATCTCTTGTTAGTTTCATAATTTGGGGGAAAGGGGGATTTATCAGAATTCAGAGCTATATTTATGTCCCTCCAGAAACTATAATACCTGTTATGAATCACTAACTTATTTGAATGAATGGATGAGAGAAAAGAGAAGAAAAGGGAAAATTGAAGAGGAAGGATAAAAGGAGAGGAAGTAGGGAAAGTAAGAGCAGGGATGGGAAAAAGAAAGAATAGTGGATAAGGGAATAAAAAATCATCTTAAGATGATCTCTTAAGATGATCACAGAATTTCTGTGAGATCTTTTAACTTGAAGCTGTTTATTTTTCTCACATTTGAATTTAATATGCTTATTGTTGTTGTGCAGATGTTTTAGTCAGTATAGCTTCTCAGATCCCATTTTGGGTTTTCTTTGCAAAGATACTGAAGTAGTTTGCCATTTCCTTCTCCAGGTCATTTTACAGATAAAGAAACTGAGGCAAACAGGGTTAAATGAATTGCCCAAGGTCATACCACTAATAAGTGTCTGAGACCAGATTTAAACTCAGGTCTTCCTGACTCTAGGCCCTGTGCACTATTCACTATGAAGCCTAACTGCCTATGTATTATATCCTTTTGTTATGTAAATGGAATCATATGTATTTTGTATATAAGAATTAGAGGACTTGAGTTTAAATCCTGTGTTCCCTCAGGCAAGTCACTTCACTTGATGGGCCTCCTTTCTTTTATCTATACAATGAACTAAAGGTCCTTCTCAGCTCTAAATCTATGTGGCTCCTGGCTAGTTAATAGATGACATAAGCCCAGTGTGAAAGCTGTTTCCTCATGGTTCTGAAATCCAAGGGGATTCATTCCTAGGGGGTGTGGTGTCTGGGATTTTGCCCATCATTATTCCCACAGAACATGGAAAGACATTATATTGCTCTATCTATCTATCACATTTCCAACATATGTCGAGGTCCAATCTTCCAGGATTGGTATGGAGAGGCTGAGTCTAGAGAACATTGGAAGACTGAGAATTTTCATCAACTTTTCATGAACTGAGCAGCTGAGAGAGGATTCCAAAAAAGAATCTCTCGGTAGAAGCTGCCTGAAGGTGAGGAAATTTAAGAAATTTGCCAGGAAATCATTCCGGGTGATGGATGGCTCAGCCAAGTTTCTGGAATTTCTGAAAGGCAGCCCAATTGCTTGAGGGCTTCAGAGACTTGAAATCCTGCCGAATTATTCTTCTATTTTAATTCTCCTGGGATTCTCATAATGAGTCTCTGTTCTGGTACTGTCAATTGCCAATTCTATTGTGCTTCACTTGATGCCAACTCTTGAGATTGGTCCTCCTATTCCTTCCCTGTCATCTTCCTCTGCCTACTTTAATCACAACTATTTGCCAAATTCTTCATATTGGAAATATTGTGTGTTGGTACCCATTGATGTAATAGATGGATATATCCTATAGGGAAAGTGGAAAGAGAACTGTGCTTAGATCCCCAAAAGACCTAGATTCAAATCCTGTCTCTCATATTGTGTGACTGGCCATGGGCATGACATGGAGACTCTCAGTTTCCTTATGTGTAAAATATTGATCATTTTATCTGTGTTACTTTTCAGAAATGTTTTGAGATTCAAATGAAATAATGCATGTAAAACCCTTTTTTAAGACTACAAGCACAATATGTCAGCTGTTCTCATCTTCCTCTTCCTTCTTCTCCTTTGTCTGCCCCCCTTCTTCTTTCCTCTCCTATTTCCTTCATTCTGTTTGGACATAGCTTCCTACCACCTTTAGGAAGTTTTACTATACTACTCTAACTCACACTGATACTCTGTAATACATAATTCATTATTTGATTATAAAATGCCTTATATTGTTTTAGTGTCTCTGGTATTTTGGCTCCTGGTCCTTAGGTGAAACCAGGGATGTGTTGTTAAATGTTTAACAACCAATTCTCCAAAAATTTATATAATTATATATATATATATATATATATATATATATATATTTATATATGTATGCACACATATGTCTATATAAAGGAACAATATACTTATAAGTTTAATCTTATTAAATTTTTTTCTAATCAACAACAGAACAATAAAGCAAGTCCTGATTTGTAGTATTTGCCAATTTCTTATGTTTAAATGCTCATATTGAAAATTTAACAATTAACTCTACCATAGGAATGTGTGTGAGGGAATTAGGTAGGACTTACTTCTTCCTCAGTGTCTTTTGCTGTTCTTTATGGTTTTCTGTAATTTTTTTTTTCATTCTCAGATGTAAGTCACAACAGACATTCATAGAAAGTTGAACACAAAAACCCACTCTTCATTTGAATTAGGTTTAAAAAAAGTTGATATAGAGGTAAAACAATTTAATATAAGAAATGACCTACAGAAAGAAAAAAGGAAACAAATGTATAAAATATAACTCTAAAACAAGACCTTTCCTACCTCCATGTCTGTGTGCTTGAGATGCTCTTCTCTGGCCTCTTGAATTCTCCCCCAAAGTACAATTCAAATATCAGTCAATAAGCATTAGTAAGTATTTAATGAATTCATTACATTATGATAAATACTGATAATATAAAGATAAAAGAAAAACAGACCCATTTTTGAAGGACCTGAATATCTAAGTTGGTGGAGAAGAGGAGTCGATGGCATGTTCACATCAAAACTAGTTACCCTAATTGGAAATGACCTCACATTGCATGTAACTCCAATTCTATTATATTTGGCAGTATATGATCCTATGAGAGGTAGGAGGATATACTTGACAGAGCTAGTTGCCCAGGAAGAACTAGGTCCAAGTCTGCCATGACAATATTGGCTTTGCTACCATGGACAAGTAATTTAATCTCAGTATTCTAGGCAAGTCTTTACAATTATAAAAGGGAAGAAAGGTGCTAAACTACATTGGTGGAGGAAATTTCCTCATCATGGTGTTCTCTATATTGAGAAAACACAGGTTTAGAATTTCCTTATGCCTATTTCCTGTAAATATGTATAGGGAAAGATGATTGGATTAGAATGTACTGTCTTTGCTGCTTATCCCTGTGTGACCTTAGGCTAGTCACAGTCTTCTTGGACTTCAGATTCCTCATCTGTAAACTTGGGATTGGACTCAATAGCTTCAATGATCATTTTCCATTTTAAATCTATGCTCCTTTGATGCCTCCTATTAGACTTATCACCTTTAGGTCTTATATAAGCCCCAGTGCTAAGCATGTATTGGGTCTACATACAATAGTCACAATAGTAAGTATTTTTTGAAATGAAGCATGGAATCAGATTTCCTTATTTTGCAGTCAAATTACACACAAATGATAGCAGGTCATTTTCTAAACCCCTTCTCTCAGTTGTATAGTCTATAACCCAGTTTGGTCTATTGTCTCTGGCCATTTCTTTACCTATACTTACAACTCATTTGGTTTGTTTGCTCACACAGACATTTTTCCCTTGCGGAAGATGTTTTGATCTGATCTTTTGTTTCTCTCAGAATGTGGAAGTGAACTACACGTTAGTTATCTATATAAGAGATAACTCTTGACAGTTCTCAGGACCACTCACTTAACATGGATTTGTTTCTTTAAAAAAGATTCTTGCATAGAAGGGGTCTTTAAACCCTTGCATCATGTAAATGAGATTCAACAAATTAAAACATATTTGCATATATATATATTTATATATATGTATATATATATGTATTTAGAATCTGTTTTGTGATCTTCCCTAACCTTCTCTTAAAAGCACATAGTAGGTATCAATAATGATTTGCTATTTTTATGGCTCATTGGAGGAAAGAATCTAGAGAGTTCCCTGCATGATAGAACTGGAAAAGGCCAAAAAGCAAGCCAGCAATGTTTCAGAATATGTTTGCAAATTATTATTTTATTTTTTTTTTGTAGTTTGGAAACCATCTGGCAGTATGAGCCAGATAATTTTTAAGAAATCAAATTACCTGCCCAAATTTTATAGTTTAGAGCTGCAGAAGGTGTGTTTTTGGTTGCAAGCTGTTTGAAGGGAGTGATTTATTTTGAGTTGAAACTATATAGAAGCAACCACAGAGCATCTGGTGCCAAGGCTAGCTCTGTGTGCAAAGTAAATCATCTATGTTTTCTTGGCTGCTTCTTTCATACATCACACCACCACCATTTGAGTCTCTAGGGAGCAATTACATCATCAGAGAAGCTTGTGGTGCTGTGAATTCTCAACAGCTGGGAGCCTAGCAGGGTTGCTCTGATAGAGACAACTTCATAGGTCCTTTGGAAAATTCTCAGAGGGCTTTGGATGAGAAATTCTAACATAGCCTTGCAAACATAGACTAAAATTCACTACTATTCAGAAATTTCATCATCATGTCCTTCCTCACTTCTATTAGGAATTGTAGAAATTCATCTTTAGAAGGGATCTCAGATGGTAAACCTGTGTTGATTAGGAAACTTATCTATAAAGGACTAACAAGCAGTTATCTGACTAATGGAAATATGATGGCCACTGTGATAAGAGACAGCCCATTCTGATTTTGAGCTCACTTCTGATTATTAGAAAATTTTTCTTATTACAGTCAACACTTTGACTCCCTTTGGGACTAAGCAAAGCAAATCTAACACTTCTTCCACATGACAATTTTTCAAAGACATCTTTCATGTATTTCTTAGGTCAGGAATTCTTAACTTGGGATCTGTGAACTTTCTTAAAAAAAGATTTTGTTGGGAGACTTCCAGCCAAGATGGCAGAGAGAAGCCAGGCACTGTGCTGTGGTCTCCTGGCTTTCCCTCAGAAATAATATGGAAGAAACCTCTTAACAGAAATTTGATCCACAAAACCTAGGAAAAGAAGCTAGGAGAATACCTACCAACAAGGTCTGTCTCCAGGGATCATGGGTGAGCCAGGGGTAGAGAGTAGAGTGCCAGTGGGGGCAGGGTGAGAGCTGGTCTAGCCTAAGATCAGCTGTGGAGGCTTTGACTGTGGGAGTGGTGGTCTGGGGTGCTTCAATGGGGCTGGAGGAGGAATTTCAGCAAAGAGAATTGCAGAGTGTGGCTGGACAGTGGTGTACTTGGCTCCAACCATGAGCTCCATACTTTCAGCAGAGTCCTCTTCCCAGAAGGAACACAGTAACAGCCCTCCCCCACAGGCCCTCTCCCCCCTACCCCCAAGGCTCAGGCGTGGGCAGCAGAGCTCCCTCAGCTAAATAGGGAGATTAATGACTTTGCCCCAGGGCCCAGACCATATTGTTCACAGATAATAGTATCCATCAGCACCACCCACGCCTCTAGGATGTTCAGTACCAAAGATCTGTGAACCAGCCCCTCCCCCAATACAAGATCTTAGGAAAACAAAGAAAGGCTAGCGGAAAGAGGAATCCATTGAAAACTACCTCAAAGCAAAGATCCTAAGATTCAGAGAGAACTTCTGAGGAGAATATTAGTTGGTTTCCAACCCAGGAAGTCCAGAAAGACTTCCTAGAAGAAATCAGGAAGGAGTTTAAAAATCAATTGGAGGGGTGGCTAGGTGGCTTAGTGGATAAAGCACAAGGCTTGGAGTCAGGAGTACCTGGGTTCAAATCTGGTCTCAGACACTTAATAATTACCTTAGCTGTGTGGCCTTGGGCAAGCCACTTAACCCCATTTGCCCTGCAAAAACCTAAAAAAAATCACTTGGAAAAACTGGGAAAGAAATCCAAGAGAAAATTAACATTTTGCAAGAGAAAATTAACATCTTGCAAAAAGATAAGAAATCCTTGGAAAATACAATTGGACAAATTCAAAAAGAAAATAATTTTCTCAAAACCTCAATTCGGCAAATGGAAAACTACTTCAAAAATAGAATTGGCCAATTGGAAAAGGAGTTGCAAAAGGTAAATGAAGAAAATTCTTCTCTAATAAAAAGAATGGAATCAGTGGAAACTAATAACTTTATGAGACAACAAGAGTCTGTTAAACAAAACCAAAAAATAGAAAAAAATAGAAGGAAAATGTAAAATACCTCATTGGCAAAAACACTGTCCTCAAGAATAGATCCAGGAGAGACAACTTAAGAATCATGGGGCTTTCTGAAAACATTGAAGAGAAACAAGAGTGCAAAATAGTTATGGAAAGAATATATTGATCCCCTCTGGAAAGGGATCCTAAAATGAAAACACCAATTTTGGAATATTGTGGCCAAATTCCAGAACTATTAGATAAAAGAGAAAATCCTGCAAGCAGCCAGAAAGAAACAATTTGGATACCAAGGAGCCACAGTAAGAATTACACAGGACCTGACTGCATCAACATCAAGGGATCAAAGAGCCTGGAATTCGATATTTTGAAGAGAAAGGGAGCTTGAAATGCAGCCAAGGATCCACTATCTGGAAAAAACTGAGCCTTCTCTTCCTGGGGAAAAGATGGACATTTAATGAACTAGGAGACTTCTAACTTTTCCTGATGAAAAGACCAGAGCTAAATAGAAAATTCGGACTTCAAACGGGAGACTCAAGAGACACATGAAAAGGTAAAAAAAAAAGGGGTAAAGATAAAAACACAGCTATCCAATATGATGAAATTGGCTATATCCCCACCTGGGGGAAAGATTCTCATAACTCTTGAGGATTATAACTCTATTAGAGGGAATATACTTAGCCAGAAGTGATGGACATTCATAACTTTTCTGTGACTCAGATAGAATGATTTAAAAACAATATCTCCTTAAAAAGGGGGAATAGTAAAGAAATGAGAGGATGGAAGATATTGAATGGGGTAAATCACATTACATAAGGAGGTACAAAAGACCTATTGCATTAGAAGTAAGGAGGGAGGAGGTGAGAACTTCCTGAATCTTATTCTCATCAGATTAGGCCTAAAGTTAACATACACACACTTGGTTAAGTCAAGAAACATATATAACCTTTCAAGTATTAAAAGGGGAAAGGGGGAGGGGGGAGGAAAAGAGGATCTAACAGAAGGAAGAAGGGGGAAAGGGGAAAGAAAGGGGAGGAGGGTTGGATACAATGGGGCAAACACACTAAAGGTGGTAGTATTCAGAAACAAAATAATGGAGAATATGGATAAAGTGAAAAAAGGGAAAAATATAAGCAAAGGGAAGATAGTATGGAGGGCAATAAAGAATTAGTAATTATAACTTTGAATGTGAATGGGATGAACTCTCCCATAAAACATAAGCAAATAGCAGACTATATTAGAAACCAGAATCCTACAATATGCTGCTTACAAGAAACTCATTTGAAGCAGAGATATATATATATATATAGAGAGAGTGAAGGTAAAAGGTTAGAGCAAAATATATTTTGCTTCAACTGAAGTGAAAAAAGCAGGGGTAGCAATCCTTATCTCAGACAAAGCAGCTTCAAAAATAGATCTCATTAAAAGAGATAAGGAAGGAAACTATATACTCCTAAAAGGTACCATAGACAGTGAAGCAATTTCAATACTAAATATCTATGCACAAAGTGGTATAACATCCAGATTCTTAGAGGAGAAGCTGAATGAGTTACAGGAAGACACAGACAGCAAAACTCTGCTGGTGGGAGACCTCAATCTCCTACTCTCAGATTTAAATAAATTTAATCATAAAATTAACAAGAAGGAAGTTTAGGAGGTAAATAGAATGTTAGAAAACCTAGACATGATAGACCTTTGGAGAAAGTTGAATGGGAATAGAAAGGAATATACTTTTTTTCTGCATTACATGGCACTTACACAAAAATTTGCCATGTACTAGGGTATGAAAATATAATAAACAAATTCAGAAAGACAGAGATAATGCATACATCATTCTCAGATCATAATACAATAAAAATAATATGCAATAATGGACCAGGGAGAGATAGATCTAAAACTAACTGGAAACTAAATAACCTCATTTTAAAGAATTAGTGGATCAAACAACAAATTATAAAAAGAATGATTTCATCCTAGATAATGACAGTAATGAGGCAACATACCAAAACTTATGGGATAGAGCCAAGGCAGTTATCAGGAGATAGATTATATCTTTAAATGCTTACATGAATAAATTGGAGAATGAGGAAATCAGTGAACTAAACATGCAACTAAAAAAAAATTAGAGGAAGAAAACCTCCAATTAAATACCAAATTAGAAATTCTAAAAATTAAAGGAGAAATTAATAAAATTGAAAGCCAGAAAACTATTGAACTAATAAAATAGCTAGAGTTTGTTTTATGAAAAAACCCTCAATAAAATTGATAAACCTCTGTTAATTTGATTTAAAAAAAAGAAAGAAAAACAAATTGCTAGTATCATAAATGAAAAAGGTGAACTCATTACCAATGAGGAGGAAATTAAAGTGAAAATTAAGAATTATTTTGCCCAACTGTATGCCACTGAATTTGATAATCTAAGTGAAATGGATGAATGTTTATGAAAATATAAGCTGCCCAGGTTAAATGAAGAGGAAATTAAATACCTAAATAACCCTATCTCAGAAAAAAGAAATTCAACAAGACATTATTGAACTTCCTAAGAAAAAAATCTCCAGGGCCAGATGGATTCACAAGTGAATTCTACCAAACATTTAAGGGACAATTGGTTCCAATCCTATATAAACTCTTTGGTAAAATAGGTGAAGATGGAACTCTGCCTAAGTCTTTCTATGACACCAATATGGTGCTACCTAAATCAGGAAGAGTCAGAACAGAGAAAGAACATTATATACCCATCTCCCTAATGAGTAGATGCAAAAATCTTAAATAAAATCTTAGCAAAGCGATTACAGCAAGTTATCACTAATATAATACACTATGACCAAGCAATATTTATCCCAGGATTGCAGGGCTGGTTCAATATTAGGAAAACTATTAGTTTTTTCCCCCTTTTTATTAAAGATTTTATTTATTTTGAGTTTTGAGTTTTACAATTTTCCCCATAATCTTACTTCCCTCCTCTCACCCCTCCCCCAGAAGGCAATTTGTCAGTCTTTACATTGTTTCCATGATATACAGTGATCCAAATTGAGTGTGATGAAAGAGAAATAATATCGTTAAGGAAGAAACATTGAGTATAAAAGATACCAAGACCAGACAATAAGATATTTTTTTTCCCCTAAATTTAAGGTAATAGTCCTTGGTCTTTGTTCAAACTCCACAGTTGTTTCTCTGGATACAGATGGTATTCTCTATTGCAGAGAGCCCCAAATTGTCCCTGATTGTTGCACTGATGGAATGAGCGAGTCCATCAAGGCTGATCATCACCCCCATGTTGCTGTTAGGGTGTACAGTGTTTTTCTGGTTCTGCTCATCTCACTCAGCATCAGTTCATGCAAATCCCTCCAGGCTTCCCTGAATTCCTATCCCTCCTGGTTTCTAATAGAACAATAGTGTCTCATGACATACATATATCACAGGGAAAAGTATTAGTTTAATTACCTATATCAAAAACAGACCTATCAGAAATCATATGATTATATCAATAGATGCTGAAAAAGTCTTTGGCAAAATATAGCACCCATTCCTAATAAAAACACTAGAGAGAGTAGGAATAAATAGATTCTTTCTTAGAATGATAAGAAGTATCTACCTGAAACCATCAAAAAGCATTATATGCAATGTAGATAAGCTAGAGGCATTACCAATAAGATCAGGTATGAAACAAGGATGCCCATTATTGGCACTACTATTCAATATTGTGTTGGAAATGTTAGCTTCAGCAATAAGAGAAGAAAAAGAAATTGAAGGAATTAGAACTAGGAAGGAAGAAAAACAAAGCTCTCACTCTTTGCAGATGACATGATGGTATAACTAGAGAATCCTAAAAAAAATCATCTAAAAATTACTAGAAACAATTAGCAATGTTAGCAAAGTCACAGGATATAAAATAAACCATCTTAAATTCTCAGCATTTCTTTGTATTACTAGCAAGATAGAACAGCAAGAGATAGGGAAATCCCATTCAAAGTAACTCCAGACAATATAAAATACTTGGGAGTCTATCTGCCAAGGCAGACTTAGAAACTCTATGAAAACAACTACAAAACACTTCTCACACAAATAAAATCTTATTTAAATAACTGGGCAAATATTAACTGCTCATGGATAGATTGAGCTAATATAATAAAAATGACAATTCTATCTAAATTAAACTACTTATTTAGTGCCCTACCAATCAAAATTCCAAAAATTTAATGAGTTAGAAAAAATTGTAAGTAAATTCATATAGAGAAATAAAAAGTCAAGGATTTCTAGGAGTTTAATGAAAAAAAGGTGCAAAAGAAGATGACTTAGCCCTACCAGATCTAAAGTCATATTAAAGTATCAGTCATTATAACTGTCTGGTATTGGTTAATAAATAGATTGGTGGATCACTGCAATAGACTTGGTGCAAAAGTGATAGCAGGAAATGATTATAGTAATTTGCTTTTTGATAAACTCAAAGAGACCAGCTTCTAAGCTAAAAACTCTCTTTTCGATAAAACCTGTTGGGAAAATTGAGAGTTAGTATGGCAGAAACTTGGTTTAGACCAACATCTCACACCCTATACCAAGATGAGATCAAAATGGGTACAGGATTTAGACATAAAAGACAATATTGTAAGCAAACTAGGAAATCAAGGAATAGTTTACCTGTCAGATCTATGGAAAGAGAAGCAGCTTATGTCCAAGGAAGAGATGGAGAACATCATTAAAAACAAACTAGGGGGGTGGCTAGATGGTGCAGTGAATAGAGCACCGGCCATGGAATCAGGAGTACCTGAGTTCAAATCCAGCCTCAGACCCTTAATAATGAACTAGCTGTGTGGCCTTGGGCAAGCCACTTAACCCCATTGCCTTGCAAAAACCTAAAAACAAAATAAAACAAAAAACCCCCAAAACACTAGATAATTTTTATTACATTAAATAAAAAAAGCTTTTTTCACAAACAAAACCACTGTACCTAAGATTAAAAGAAATGTAGTAAATTGGGAAACAATTTTTACCACTAGGATTTATGACAAAAGACTCATTTTTAAAATATATAGAGAACTGTATTAAATTTATTAAAAAAAACCCCAAGCAACTCCCCAATTGACAAATGGTGAAAGTATATGCAGAGGCAATTTACAGATGAGGAAATCAAACTGATCCATAGTTGTATGAAAAATTGTTCTAAATCATTACTGATTAGAGAAATGAAAATTAAAACATCTCTGAGGTATATCTCCTCACACCTCTCAGACTGGCCAATATGACCAGAAAGGACAATGATAATGTTGGAAGGGTTGTGGGAAATCTGGGACACTAATGCATTGTTGGTGGAGCTGTGAACATATCCAACCTTTCTGGAGAGCAATTTGGAATTATGCTCAAAGGGCAATAAAAATGTATATACTCTTTGATCCAGCAATACCACTACTGGGTCTATACCCTGAAGAGATCATGAAAATGGGTAAAAACATCACTTGTACAAAAACTATTCATAGAAGCCCTGTTTGTGGTGGCAAAGAATTGGAACTTGAGTGAATGTCCATCAGTTGGGGAATGGATGAACAAATTGTGGTATATGTATGTTATGGGACACTATTGCTCTATTAAAAACCAGTAGGGATGGAAATTCAAAGAAGCCTCCAAGGATTTGCATGAACTCATGCTGAGGGAGACGAACAGGACCGTAAGAACATTGTACACCCTAACAGCAACATGGGGTTGATGATCAATCTTAATGGACTTGCTCATTCCATCAGTGAAACAATCAGGGACAATTTTGCACTCCTTGTGATGGAGAATACCATGTGTATCCAGAGAAAGAATTGTGGAGTTTAAACAAGGATCAAAGACTATTACCTTTAATTTTTTAAAAAAGGTATCTTATTATTTAATCTTGTTAATCTCTTATATTTTATTTTTTCCTTAAGGATATGATTTCTCTCTCAGCACATTCAATTTTGATCAATGTATAGAATAGAAAGAATGTAAAGACTATCAGATTGCCTTCTGAGGGGTATTGGGGGGGGGAGAGAAGTGAGATGGGGGAATAATTGTAAAATTAAAAATCAATTAAAAAAAGATTTTGTTAGCGATTTCAATATAATTGCCTTTATTGAGAAGGGTTTTCCTAGATTATCTGTGACACAGAAAAGGTTAATTGCCCTAAATTTTCATCCAGACTTTAACCTTGCTTCTTTTGATCAGTCATTATAGTGTGACTTCTGATTCTTCCTCCTTCTACTCTCTCACCTGGTCCCATCCTGGTCCAGAGATTTTTTTTTTTTGCTAGTCATTCTTAAAATATGTCACTTAAAACAGATTTCTTATTCTCCCTGTTAGGTTAGTTTATTGTCATCTTCCTTTTTCTCTCTCCCTCTCTCCCTCTCCCTCCCTGCCTTCTTTCTGTTTATTATCTCTATATGGATAATGCCTGGATCTTTATATTTTGCCTTCATCTCTCTTTTGAGCTCCAGTGTCATACCTCCAATTGTTACAAATTTCCATCCATGCATTGCAAATTTATTATTTTTCCCCCTCCACTATACCCCATTTAACTTTCCTATATCTATAAAAGGTACCACCATTCTTCCACTTATCTAGTTTTGTAATCCAGAAGTTATCCTTGAGTCTTAATTCTCTTATCTCCTCACCCCCCCCCCCCCAATAAACAACCTGTTGCCAAGTCTTATTGATTCCACTTTCAAAACATCTCTTATCTTGCTACCTTATGTAGCCATTCATATGACCCACACTTTGGTTCAGGCCCTCATTACTTCTTGCCTAGATTATTGAAACATCCTCTTAATTGGTCTCTCTGAATCTAGTCTCTGCTCTTCAGGTCAACGTATACACAACTTCCAAAGTGATTTTTCCAAAGTGCAATTCTGACCTTGTCATAACTGTCACTGACCCTTTACTCTAATCAAACTGGTCTTTTTAGTTATCCCCATGTAAGGCATTTCTTCTGCCTTTTTTGGATCTTTGAATGAGTTCTTCCACATGTTCATGACCATGGTAGGGGGGTGTTACTCTTTTGAGTCACAAATTTTCCCAGTCTAGTTCCAGTCTAAGTAAGAAGATGGAAATTTGGAGGGAGATTACTCATGCCCATGACTGGACAAGTGTTTGCAATGGGGTGATGATAAAGGAGTTTTTAACTTGGCTGCTGAGATGTAAAAACTGCAGAAAAAAGGGATTACTGAGCTGGAACTCAGTGGGTATTCAAAGAAGAAAACCTACTCGTTTGTTATTCTTTTGCTCTTGGACTGTGAGGAGAAAGACTATTTTGAGTTGCCTCCAAGAGTTAGATAGTGAGTAGGGATATTTGTCTTGTCTCCCACCTATCCCTGACTATGTGTGTCTCTTTGTGTTTGTTCTTTTCCTCATTCTACATGAATATGTGTTCTGAGATGGAAGGTTCAAGGTGACCTTGTATGTGGAGAAATCCAGAGGTCTTAACAGAAGATGCACTGGTGGGCAGAGCTGGTGGAGCAATAATAATTCGATGGGGGAAACATTTCCACTAAGAATAGTAAGAGAAAGAGTGATGTTCATCTGAAGACAGATTTCTTGGGAAGGTCTGACCCCTTTGTGGTAGAGGAAAGTATAAAGGCTTCGACTCTCATAACCCAACAGAGAGCTATACCTAAGTCAGTACTCCTACAAAGGGAGAAAAGGACTTCATTAGAAGAGTTGTGAACTACATTTTTGCCTCCTGTGTTCTCTCCAAGTATGTCTAACTGCCACCCTGCAACATACTCTGTGTGTCTTTGTGGGAAAGTATATCCTAGAATTTGGGGAAATGTTTTGTATCAACTGTTTTTACTATACTGTTTTAGTAAATATATTTTCTAAAAATTTTAGCCTGTCTGATTTACTGTTAATGGGGAGCACATTGAAAGAGGTTCAGGAACTAAAAACACAATCTTTCAGGGTTATATATAGATCCCTGAGAGAATAAATAGTTAGTACCCCTCTGGAAGATCTAACCTACCATTGTGAGTTGGAGGCCTGTCAGAGAAGAGTATCTTGGAAGCTTTTCTTCCTCATCTTAATCTCCTTCCTTAATCTTAATCTGTTCTAGGTTTAATTCTAGTGCCACTTCCTTCTTTTGTTCCCCCTCCCACTTGTTAAGTCCCTCTCCTCCTGAAATAACTTTATTATTTATAATTTGTGATCATGTTGTACCAACCCCAATAAATATTGTACCAATAAGCTTCTTGAAAGCTGGGACTGTTTTATTTTTTGTAGTTATGTTCCCAGCAACTAGGAGTACCTGGCATCTAGTAGGTGTTTAATTAACAAATACTGTTTAAGACAAATGGCACAGGAACAATGATGATTTCCATGTATAAAAGTGGACTTGGAAATCATATAGATAATCCAGGATACAGTGACAAAAAAATGGAAGCAGACCAATCATGGATCAAGGGATTATCACATGGCTTTGAGCAGGAGTCTTAACATTTTTTTCCTTATTATGAATCCCCTTTTTTGTCTAATGAATCTTATGAAATCCCTTCTCAGAATAATGTTTTTAAGTAATTGAAGGAAATGTTAAATTTCAACTAGAGGTTAAGTGAAAATAATGACACATTTCCCCCCAAATTTATAGTCCCTTTGAATTCTACTGCTGTATCCCAGGATAAGAACCCTTGACCTTAGGAAGTTCTTGAGAATGTTGAATAGAATTGCTATAAAGGATTTATGGAAGGATTAGGACAAAAGGAACCCAAGATACTAAGAATTGGAATAGATTGCACTAAAGGAGGGAAATAGGTTATATTAGTTGGATTCTGAGATCCATTGAAATATTGTAGATTTATGCCTATATTTCTAGAAAACATAAAATTTTATACATTAATTAATCAAAGAGATAATATTAGTAAAACTTCTGAGCTGTAGAGTATATCCATTTGAATCCTGGCTTTGCCACCTATTACCTTCATGATCCTTCTTAGGTAAGTCTCTTAACCTTCTGGGCCTTAGTTTTCTCATTTGTAAATGAGAGGGTAAGATTCAATTACTTCTAAGGTTATGTTTCTAGAGTAAATGATCTTATAATTTTAAGTGTTCATCAAAACAGGAAAAAAATCATTGCTTTTTTTCTGAGTTTCTCTCTTCTATTTAGTTATAGGCCACAGTAACTTTCATGGACATTTTTTGAGAGTGTTGAGGGGGAGGAGAAGATGGAGGGGCGGGGTATAGAATTGTACTTTCCTAGAGATAGAATTCAAGAGGCACCTTCCTATTTTGTTCAGTGGCTATGCCCTGGTAAACCATCTTAGCAGATGGTAAACCAGATTGAGGGAAACTGACAGACCTCAAACTCATTGATGAGTTAAGAGGATGTCCATCCAAAGCATGAGAGGACTTCCCCTGGCAGAATGGCAGATGAGAACACTTTGTTCCAAAGACCAAGAAGGCATCTGAAGCAGGTGCTGCAGATTGCTTAGAGCTTTGTGAGACATTGGAAATGCCAAGGTCATCCATTGCCTCCTGGGTCATTGCCAGTCATCTTGACTTTTGTTCTACCACTGGATTCTGAAAGAGAGAGTAAAGCTGACTATGTCCAACTCTGCCTCACTTAAATCCAGTTCAAAGACAAGTCAAGATATTACCCAGCTTCTCCTTGGGCTTTGAAAAGACTGTGAAAACAATTATGTTGCACCCTAGAGGTGGGATTTAGTATTAATATTAATAATAGTTCAAATTTCTATATTGCAGGTGTGGGGAAACTTTTTTCTGTTGAGGATCAAAACTTAAAAATTAATCTTCTTATAGTTGGGCAAATATTTAATTAATTCACCCCTAATATGCTCCTAGATTATGGAATTTTGAGTCCTGACTTGTTTTGGCAGCACCAGACCAAATGATTTAGGGGGCCATATATGACCTGAGGGCCTGAGGCTCCCTGCTTTGTTTTAGCTTTAAGGTTTTCAAAGTGTTTTACAAATATCTTATTTGATACTCATAATAGCCCTGGGCAGATGAGTAAATTGAGACAGATAGAGATGAAATGAATTGCCTGGGATTACAAAACAGGAAGTTTTCTGAGACTGAATTTGAACTCAGGTTTTCCTGTTTCCAGGTCCAGTACTTTACAGGAAACATGCCACCTAGCTACCTCTAAATTTATTAAAACTGCTGGCATAAACTTGTAGGTACAACAAGTTGGGCTCTTGGAGAGAAGGGGGGTAAAATAGTTTCCACAGGTCCTAATTGTTAGTCCTAAGAATGGGTGAAGGAATCTTTGTGGTAGGGTTTGAGGAACTTTTGGTAGAACTCTGCCTTGGTCAAAAATCTACCTTATCTAAATTCTTAAAATCTTACCGTTTGAGAATTATATCTTTCTACCCTATCCTCTTTAAAAATACAAATACTCCTGAGTGGAAATTGGCATTTTATTGTGAATGAGTTTTTCAGTTTGCTTTTTCCTTATCTGAGGAAACGGGACAGAACGAGAGAGAACATCAAATGTCTAAGAGGTAGAGAAAATGGAAAACTGAACCCTAGTAAAGCCCCAAATTTATCATCTTAATCATAGTCTTAAATACTTAGCAGCTAAGTGATCCTGGGTCAGTCCCTACATTTCTCTTTGTCTCAGTTCCTTATTTATAAAATGAGGGGTTAGAGTTGACTGCTAAAGTCCTTTCCAGCTCTAAATTAGTGACTGTTATCCTGTGTAATATCATTTATGTAACATGGCTGATTTTGGCCCCTATCAAAGTCTTAAGACTTTGGGCCAGGACTATTACATCTTCCCTCAAGGTTCTTATTCATCCTGATGGTATTGAGGGTACCTCTTTTCTCTGTCATTGGCTTGAGCCTCCACAGACTGTAATCCTTTTTATAGGAGCCAGTGTTTAGCACCTCACTTACATTTAACCTTTAATATCAATTGAGTTTTACAAAAGAATATTTATTCCACAGATATAGTAGGGAAAAAAAATTATCCCCTCCTCAACACTCTGGGTACAGCCACCTTGGCTTGTAGGTGATTAGACTCAACACTTAACTTAATTTCTTCAGAATATTGGTTCCATTCAGTTAAGGTCCAAAGACAGCATTTCATTGTCTTCTACTGGACTGAAGTCCCAGACCTATCAATGCTCCTTTGGGCATCAGTGCTGGGAGAGAGGTTATATCTGGGTTTAGATTCCTAGTCTCATGGATCCCCATGGCTCAAGTTCCTTGCTCAGACTGGAGATTCTACTCCTTGCACTCATACTTGCTTGATTTCTCCATTTGAACCTTAAATGGAAAAAAAAAACAAATGAAACAATCAAGGACCCAGGACATTTTCTTGGAAGTCATATGGCTTCCTAGGGGAAGAATTTGCAGCCTTTGCAGTATGGTTCTCTCACCAGAAGATGTTGGCAAAGGATGCACTGTACTTTCTCTGACATGAAGACAACAAAGCCACTGGTAGTGCTGACTCAGTGTCTTTGAAGACATAGATTTCTAGCTTCATAACCAATGGAAAAAGGCTCCTATAGGTGAACTGGAACCAGTAACAGAATGTGTGTGAATATTCTGGTTCTCATAATTGTTCTGGAACCTTTTTCTCTTAGCATCCCATATGGATGACACCATCTTAGTAAAGTGATGGAGTCCATGCAGGTGCCAGCCCCCCCCCCCCCCGTATTAGCACTAGATTCAAAGGACACTTAATTAGGGGTGAAATGGTCCATGGCTTGCTCTGGGAACTTCCTGGCAAAGCTTTCCTCCCTGCCACTGGAAATTTTATGGCTAATGGTCCCCTCCTAGCATTTTGGAAGTGGGACAAACTGCTTTGAGACTCAGTTCCCCAGCAGGGAGCTCAGAAAGGGGGCAAGGAAGTATAACTTGACTGGTCAAAAGAAGCCTCTGGTGCAATGAAACCTTCCAATGTATTTTGACATAAAGTCAATGAAGCTGTTGTAGAAACTGCTGGCACAGCATATTTGGTGAGGACGACCTCCTATGGTGATGATTCACATCAGACCATATATTTCCACTCTGCTGTTATCACCGACAAGATTAAGTGTCCTTCTGACATACAGAATTTTCCAATGAAGATTTCATTGTCTCTCTCCCATGTAAGAAGTGATAAGTGAACTTGATATTTCTCTGTTCAACCTTTATCAATAAAAATTGTTCTGGTTGGGTTCTTCCTGTTTATTCCTAATGAAGTGGCATTTTATGAGGTGTCATTCAGTCTCAAACTTCAGAAAGAGCTGAAGATATATATGGCATGTTAAAGTGGGTGCGTTAAATGTCGAAATGTATATTAATGGCCAAGTGCATACATAATGCAGGGAAATAAATACACAGTTATCGGGGATTTAATACAGCTCATCCAGAAAAGGATATATCACCCATTAAAACATAATTACTCACTGGAAATAGAAATAGATCACCTGTTAAACTAGATTCATCAACTTGGCTCAAATATATCACCCACTGAACCAGATATAGGACCTATTGAATCTGACATCTCACCTCCTCACAGAGACACATTGCAACTGATTTAGATCCGAGCACTAATATACTAAATCAGTTGCCACCCACTGGCTGAAATACGTTGCCATTCTGTGAAAAATATTGTTGGGGCAGAATATATCACCTGAAGAATGAAATATGCTGTGCAGTATGCTAGAAGAAATCAGTGTTGCTGAAATGGGCAGAGAGAAACTCAACTTTGTCACAATGGCCATCCCAACTGATTTAGAGCTTTGGGGACCAAGGGATTCTGATATGCTTCTGCAGCTTTTTGGGGGACTAGTACTTGTGGGTGAAAACAATTGTCAGAGTTGCAATCAACAATTCTGGTCAAGCGTACAAATTGTCTGGCAGTCTGTGCAGACTTGTCCCTAGAGTATGAGAAATTGGGAATAACCCTAGGGGCTACTTGTTGGCAGGGATGGGAAGGCAGCATGCAGAGAAGGAGATGACTCCATCAGCTCAGTGTTCATAAACATTCAACTTTTACATCAGTTAGGGTAACATGGAAGGATTCATCTTTTCTCTTTTTACATAGGAAGACCATCAGACTGCTTTTATGATTTTTAATTGACATTTTCTTTTTCTTTTTTATTATGTGTTTCTTTTTAGCTTTTTTGCAAGGCAAATGGGGTTAAGTGACTTACCCAAGGCCACACAGATAGGTAATTATTAAGTGTCTGAGGCTGGATTTGAAATCAGGTACTCTTGACTTCAGGGCCAGTGCTCTATCCACTGTGACATCTAGCTACCCCTTATCTTTCTAATTATTCGTTTTTTCAATATTCATCTACTTGCATATTTATGTTACACATTTTTCTACCACCCTCCCTTCCCACTCCCTCCCCTCAGTGGTGAACAGTGTGGCAAAGTTGTACAATGTATATCTGTTTTTGACATATTTACATATTAGTCATTTTATATAAGAGGAATTAGAACTAAGGGAAAAGAAAGAAAACCATAGGATAGGAAGGAAAAAGAAGGCAAGTTTTTTCAAAAATGAACATAGCATGCATTCAGATTCTGTGTTTTTTTTGGGGGGGTTTCTTTTCTCTGGATGTGAATGGCATTATCTATAACAGGTCTCCCAAGGTTGCCCTAGAGTGCTGAACTGCTGAGAGTAGCTGAGAGTAGTTGGTCAACTAGCAATGCTGTGGTTAATGTGCACAATGTTCTCTTGATTCTGCTCCCTTTACTGAGCATCAGTTCACGTAATTCTTTCCATGCTTTTCTGAAGTCCAACCATTTATGGTTTCTTATAGAACAAAAATAGTGCAAAACATTTTTATGGTGGTTCTTGATGGTAATCCTAACATGATTTTATCTAGATTTCATCTAGGTAAAAATAGTGCTGAGGAACAGTGTGAATAGAAGGTGTCTGCAAACCCTAGTGATGTCCCAATATCCTGCATCCTGGAGATATGACAACAAAAATGTATTCCTATCCCCATAGAATTTACATTTACATTCTACTGAAGAGATAATGTATATGAGTGTAAATATATGTAAAATATATGTATGATAAATAGAAGGTAATCTGGGAATGGGAGCATTAAAAACTGGAAGGATCAAGGAAGATGCATGACCTGAAAATTTGAAGATAATGAAGAATGTTAAGAGGTATAAGTGAAGATGAAACACCTTCTATGTAAAGTGGATAGCCATTACAAAGGAATCAAGATACAGATATAGTTTCATGTGGAAGGAAACAATTAGGTCAGTCTGACTGGATTACAGAAAGTAGGAAGGGATAGAATGTATAACAAGAAGGGAGAGATAGCTTGGGATTAGGCTTTGAAGAGCTTTAAGAGCCAAACAGTCTTTATATTTGATCCTAAAGGAAATTGGGAATCATTAGAATTTGAGTAGGGGACATATATAGTCAGACTTGTATTTCATTGCAGGTTTATGGAAGATGGATTGGAGTGAAGAGAGTCTTGAAGTAGTGAGACCAATTAAGATGATGTTGCTTCTTTAGGTGATAAATGATGAGGTCTTGAGCTAAGGTGGTAGCTATGTGAACAGAGAGAAGAGATAGATACAGGAGATGTTATGTAGGTAGAAATAATAAGATGTGGCAATTGATTGGGTATGTAGGATGAATGAGTTGGAGCAGGGACTAAGGCCAAATTTGCAAACTTATGTGAAAGAACAAATAGAGGTATTATTGATAGAAATAGCAGTTTGGAAGAGGTGAAATTTTTTTGAGGAGGTATAAGATAAACAATTCTGCTTTATACATGTTGAGTTTGAGATGATTTTGGAATATCCAGCTTTAAATATTCATTAAGTATTTATAGATGAAGACTAGTGCTGCAAATATAGATCTGTAAATAACTGACAGAGATAATAATTGAAATTATGGTAATTGATAGGACCACTGAATGAGAGAAGAAAATAATCCTCAGGATAGTGGGATATAGATGAGAATATAGATATTGAGGCATAAGTAAGGATAGAACTTTGGGGTTTTCTTGTAGTTAAGGGATATGATATATTTGATGAATTAGAAAAAGACTGAAAGGGAATAGTTTGACAGGTAGGAGGAATGTCATTGCGTACATAGCCTTGACTTATAGTTAGAATCAGTTCCCTTGATAATGAAGTCTCCTTTCTGCTTATACACTAAATTCTAAGAATAGTGTGTAAGAATTACATCACCATCTTAGAACTTGAAAGACCCTCAAAAGCTCACTAGTCTTGCTCTCATTTTGTAATTGAGAAAACTGAGACCAGAGATGATGAACAGTGTGCCAAAGACTTATCCAAGGATTTTATAGGTTGTATCAGAATAGAATGGACCCAGACCCTTTGCCTTTAAATCCAATGCTCCTTTGAATTTGAAATATACATGAGGAATAGGAATCTGTCTTGGAAAATACATTTTGTTCATCTGACCATTAACAGGTTAGAAGCCAACCTGTCAGGCTCAATGAGATGACCATTTATTTTTATTGGTTGGGATTGTGCATGTGTTTATTTTCATTTAGGATTGAAGGAAGATGAGTTGGCATTATAATCTATGAACTCTTTCATCAGCAGGCATCTCAATCATTATCACATCTGTTTTATTGTGCTGCTGCAGAGTCCCACCCCCTCCTTCCCGTCAAATCCAGGAATTTGAACGGGCATTTTGTCACACTTTGCTAATTAAATAGAATGTATCTTGCTGACAGCTTTGAGTATGCTTGGCCCCAAATGCTTTCTCATTTATCATGGTCTTAATCCTTAGCTCTGAGTTGAATTTCATATGTGTGTCATATGAGGGAGCTGTCCTCTTTGCCCGAATCTTTCTACTTTGTTGGGCATTTGCTTTATCATCTTTCTGTTCCTATCAGGTTATTTCCTCCTCAATGATATTACCCTCATAAAGAGGATCCTATCCACCAGTGGGATTATGGCCTCTCAGGTAGGGGAGGGACCATTTCAATGAAGGAGTTTAACCCTTTAACCTATAATACCAATAATTCCAATGATTGGTTAACACATTTATAGAGCAGTGCTTTCCTCATACAACTCAACAAGGTAGGTAGCACAAGTATAACTCATATATTCCAAAAGATTTCTTTGGTTCTTTCTTCCAGATCCCATCTTAATCTTTGAGGTTCTCACCTATGTCCTATAAGTTTGCCAAATAAGGCCCGTATAATGGGTTCTTTTGGAGTAGGGGGTGGGTTTCCTTATTTTTTACTGACATTTCAAGGATGACTGGAGCACTAGAACTGGCCATGTATTGAACCTCTCTCTCAATATGTGACCAATGTATCTATTTTATTAATACATTTCTCCAATTATATTCTTTGGTCTAGATCTTCTTCAAAGTTGCAAACTTCTTATATCTTGCTTCCTCCTCACATCTAACATGCTCCTCTCCATTATCCATTATGTGATTCTCATTTTTAATTTCCCAGAAGCTATTGTGTTCTAAGAATTACATACCTACAGCATTTGTAGAATATTGGTATCTATAGTTGGGCCTTTGTTTCTAGGAGAGGTTTGGGATCATTAAAGGAATTTTAAAGTTTCCTAAAGGCAATCCAATACACTCCTCTCCTTTAATTTTGAGTCCAACTCATTGTCTATTTGTGCACTCTATCCAGATATATTTTTATCTATTTCAAAATATACTCATCAAAGGCATTGGCCATTGAGAGAGAGAGAGGGGGAGAGAGAGAGAGAGAGAGAGAGAGAGAGAGAGAGAGAGAGAAGATTTAAGTCCATGTTCTCTAGGTGCTTCTGTTTGTGAACCTCTTCAGAACCTATTGAAAGTGATCTGTAACTTATGTAGACATAAAGGAAAAAAATGAGTGAAAGAAGAATATTGCTCAAATTATGGCATTCAATAAAGTGGACATCCTATAGGGGTGTGTGTGTGTGTGTGTGTGTGTGTGTGTGTGTGTGTGTGTGTATGTATATGTGTGTGTGTGTGTGTGTGTGTGTGTGTGTGTGTGTGTGTGTATAGAATGAGAGAGATAGAAAGAAGGATAGAGAAGAGAGAGAAAGAGAAGAAAAGAGACTAGGGATAAATATATAGATCTTAGAATCATTAGTATAGAGATGACAATTAAACTGATGTGAGCTGATGGTATCTCCAAGAAAGAGAAGAGAATAGAACCCAAGAAAGAGCCTGGGGGACATGCCTGGTAAGTGGAGCATGACCTTAATATTTCAAAGGAGACTGGGAAAGAGCCACCAGGAAAGTAGGAAAAGAATCAGGAGAAAGCAATGTCATGAGAATTTTATGAGGAAAGGTTATCTAAAAAAGGAGGGTAGCTGGTAGGGTCAAATTTTACAGAGTAGTCAAGAAAGGATTAAGACAGGGATAAGACCATTAGATTTTATGGTTATGAGATCATTGGCAGATTTGGAGAAAAAAGTCTCAATTGAATTATTTGTTCAGAAGACATATCAAAAAAGTTGAGAAAAGAGTGTGAGGAAGGCATATAAAAGTAAGTCTTGGTAGTATCTATAAAATAGGAATAATAATACTTGTAGTACATATATCAGGGAATTTTGAGATGATATATGAGATATATTTAGATGAGTTGATATATGTTAAAAGTTTATCCTGATTTCCATCATATTACTTGACTTTTATTTATGTAAAAGAAGTTATTTGGGCTGATTTTAAATATTGAATATCCATATTAATTTTATATGATATTTTTCTTTGACCTTTATTCTAGTTTGGACAAGACTCTGGAGCTCTACAGGCTGTTCTTTTTGTTTATAACCCTTGACTTCTTTCCCACAACCATTGCCTCATCTCTTCATTTTATGGTCAGATTTCTACCTTTTCCTATGGCTGTATGAGTTGTGTTATTGTAAATAGACTGCTCTTTGGCACTTCTCCCATGTTTGTTAGATTGTTCTTTTTCTCCAAGGTGGCAAGCCCATTCCGGGAAAGTACGTATATTTTTTTAACAATTGATTTCTTGTCAGTTCTAACAAGATCAATCAAATTCCATGGCTAATAAAATTGATTAAGCACCTATAAAGTTGGATGACATCTAGCCTGGCATACTCAGAAGGACAAGGAAACAAAGCCACTGTTCAAAATCTAAGCTCATTCATATCAGAAGTTCATTCATACTACTTAACTACCTTGTGCTTCATTTTCACTAAATATATTAATGATTTAGAATACACAGGGTGGCATCCCATGGTAAACAAGTGAATAAATTCCAAAAAGGAAACAGGGAGAAAAGATTCCATGAAGATAATTGATAGACTTGAAATGTTCAGGAGAAAGTATGTTAGGGTGAAAGATGGGCATAATCTATTTGTGTTCTTTTAGGGATGACCTGACTGCAGTCTAAGAGTCATAATATTTGAGCTAAATATATTACTTATTATTTAGTTCATTTTATCATAAATATAACTTATTGACCTTTTGCAATGTCATAGTTGTGAACTGAACTGAGTTACTTTCTAGCTATTTAGAGTAGGGACTGGGGCAGCATTATAATATATCTTTTCTACACTGAGTTCTAGCTAGAAGAATAGAGCTCAGAAAAATGGGTTCAATTGTCTGGATAAAGGAAGCTACTTTTCATTGTTAACAGGGTTGGTCCTCTTTCAAAACTGATTTTTCTCTTTAAAAAAAGGAGGGAGGGATTAAATAATCTTTACTAATCTTAAAATCTGGCTTAAATTTTAGACTGAAAAAGGTATGGTATTGCTACAAAATCTTACTGAGGAGTAGGCATGGACTCTTGTAAGAACAGTGATTGAATGTGTCCTATGGAACAGTGGAAAAATTGATTCTGTCACTTAATTCCTGTATGACCTTGGGTAGGTCACTGAGGAAACTCTATGGATCTCAGCTTTCTCCTCTTTAAAAAGGAGAGGAGAGTTAAATTAAGTCCTTTTCTAACTCTAAATAAATGATCCCAAGGGGGAAGAATTATTTTGTATTTTTTCCCCTCATCCATTTCTTTGGCTCTCTTTCTGAAAGGCAGGCAGACAGAAAACAGCAAGACTCCTCTTCTCTTCTCTGGTGGCTATACAAGTCATCTCACTGGATCCACAACAGGTATTAGTTGGAAGTTAATTTATATCTCCTTTTGGGAATGTGCACAAATCTTGAATCTCTAGGCTACTGTTAACATTTATAGTCTGTTTATAGAAATCACATTTTGAGACATTTGTATGTTTGTTACTTAGCTAGAAATTTTGTCCAGATTCTGCCTGCTTGCTACTAAATCCACTTAGATGATTATATTCTAATTAGAATCTACTTCTAATATCCACTAGTGCAGTGGATAGAGCTCTTCTGGTCTGGAATCAGAACAGGAATTCAAATTCAGCCTCAGACACTTGATACTTATTAACTGTGTGACTTTGGGCAAGTCACTTAACCCTGATTGCCTGGCATCCATGGCCATCTCCTGATTCGTATTTGACCACTGAATCCAGATCACTCTGGAGAAGAAAGTGAGGCTGGTGACTTAGCACAGCCCCCCACACTCAAATCCAGTTCATGAGCTTTTCATGGCTTCACCTCCCTGATTCATAGTCTTCTTTAGCAAATGTCATCATTGCTATCACCACTAAGACTGACTCGATGATGATGCTCATAATTAAATTTAGCAAAGAATTTAATCTTTTGATCCTCACAGCAACTTGGTAAGGTTTGTGCTATTATTGCCTCCATTTTATCCATGAGGAAACTGAGAATAAGAAATTAAATGACTTGCCCAGGATCATGTAACAAGTAGGAGTTTAAATCCAACTTCTGACACTAGCTGTATGACTTTGGGCAAGTCATTTAACCCTGATTGCCTCACATCCAGAGCTATCTTCAGTCATCCTGACTCATATCTGGCCACTGGACCCAGATGACTCTGGAGGAGAAAGAGAGGCTGGTGACCTGGCATAGCACCCCCCCCCCCCCCCACTCAAATTCATGTGCTTGTCATGGTATCCACTCCTTGATATCACTGTTATCTTTGAAAATGGACAAACATTATTATTTTTTTTTTGCAAGGCAAATGGAGTTAAGTGGCTTGCCCAAGGCCACACAGCTAGGTAATTATTAAGTGTCTGAGACTGGATTTGAACCCAGGTACTCTTGACTCCAAGGCCAGTGCTTTATCCACTATGTCACCTAGCCGCCCCGTGACAAACATTATTATTAACTAGGAAGTGTTTGAGTCAAGATTCACACTCATATCTTTCTGATTTCAGGTCCAGTCATTGATCATATCACATAACTTTATTATCAAATAACAGTCTCAAGAAAAATCATTTGTTTATTCAATTTGCTTCACCCTGCCAAAAATTCTTTTACCCATAGTAGAAATTACTTCCATATAAATGAGGAACACTGGCCTTAAGAGGCATGGTGAATGAATTTGAACAAAGAGTTTTTAAAGAAAGGAGTGGCTTTAATAGAATTGTTAGAGAAAGCAGAATAAGAAATTCCTCTGTTTATAAGAGGATTGGTGAGAAAATATGGGCAGTGGATTTTTATGTTTTTAACTACTAATTAGTGACAGAATTCAAACCCCAGGTTTGTGACTCCAAGTTCAGAACTCATTCCATTATACCACCTTTCAGGCCATTTACTTTATAGTTCCTTTTAGAATATGTGATTTTTTTCTAATTGATACCACTTTTGAACCAAGCTATCTTTCCATTGGTTGGATGTGGGAATATAAATTAGACCCTGATATATACAAATATATGATGAATATGCCCTAATAAATCATGTATTTCTACTCCCAACAATAATATAGATGATATAACCCTCCATTGGAAGCTTTGCTACAGTGGAATAGGTATTGGATTTGGAAACAGAAGATCTGTGTTCAAATCATAACTCAGTTAATTGTTAATCTGAGTGACCTTGGGTAAATCACAACCTCTCTGGATCTCAGTTTTTCTCACTTCTAAAATGAAGAGTTTGGAAAAGATTGCTTCTAAGTTTCCTCTGATATCTGAACTGGTTGAGAATTCATGATATCACATATAAAATAGATAACAATTGAAGTATATATATATACATAATATATATATATATATATTAAAATGTTTCTTAATTAGCATCTTAGGAGACCTGAGGAAATTGATTAGTCAAATACTCCTATTGACTATAGCGATAATGTTTGTCCTTCATTTTTGAAGAAGACCATGACATCAGGGAGGTGATGCCATGACAAGCACGTGAATTAAATTTGAGTGAGGGGGGTTGTGCTAAGTCACCAGCCTCACTTTCTCTTCCAGAGCCATCTGGGTTCAGTGGTAAGATCTGAATCAGGATAACTAGAAATGGTTCTGGTTAAGTTAATCAGGGTTAAGTGACTTGCCCAAGTACATATCAAGTATCTAAGGCCAGATTTGAACTCCTGTCTTCCTGAATCCAAGGGCAGTGATCTATCCACTTTGCCACCCAGCTGCCCTCCTATTGATTAAGATATATCTTGGTCCTATGTATCCTCTGACCTTCATTTTTGCTTCAGGTCCTCTCATTGCTGCCCTTCTCCTTCTCTAGATCTAAGGATCCAGGACTTTAAGTGAATAAAAGGGTTGGTATGAAAAAGCTCTGCGAAATGGAGTTATTTTCCCAAACAGCTGGATATAAGTAATCCTGCAACAAACCCTAAATTAACTTAAACATAATAATAATAATAACAACAATAATAATTATGATATCTTTTATATAACTCTTTAAGGATTGCAAAGAGCTTCATAATTAACTTGTCTTCACAATTCTGTGAGTTAGAGCTAATATTTAGTCTCATTTTATAATTGGGTAAATAGAAACATATAGAAGTTAAGTGAATAGCCCCAAATCCTGAAATAGGGTAGACATATTTGGAGCAGGGGAACTTCCTGATATTCTGATCATAGTTGGTTGCCAATTCTTATTATTAAGGATAGTTCTAAACATCTCCCAGGCATAGAAATCTGGAATGTGTAGGCTCTGTGTACTATATGACTTTGTACTTAATTTCTCTGGGACTCAGTTTCCTCATTTGTAAATTGAATGACTGACTGCCGAGATGATAGTTGTAGGATGGGGTGGTGATTCTATTTTTGGCATGGGGAAGAATATGAGCAAAGGCTAAGGTGAGGAAGTTGTATTAGATGATCTTTAAGCTTCCTTCTCTTCCCAAAGTTCATGGTTCTATAATCAACAATAGCACCCAACTCTGATGGGTTACAATTTTTTCACCCAATTTCAGCAGTGGGCATTCTGGGGTTGATGTATAACATTCCTTTATTGTACAACTGTCTTTCACATGATTGATTGCCAGGAACTCATAATAGGAGTGATGTGAGTAAGTCATTGATCACAGCAACTCATAATCAGAATGCCACTGTAGTGGTGATGTGTTACAGCTATTCATCATATGGAGACACTCAGCAGGGTTAGGCTTCTAGGAGAAGTGCACATGCTGAGGACATTTGGTTAAAATAGAAAATCAGAGTGTGTATATGTATGTACATACATATATATGTGTGATGTTTGCATGAGTGTGGTCTGTATATGTAATACTTGTACCCCAGGTCCAGAGAATAGCCACATGGGCAATCACTCAGATATAAATTATAAAGAAATTATGTATTATAGTGGTAATGCTTTTTACCTAGGTCATATAGCAAGGAATTATGGGTCAGGTTACATATTTCAAACTATGGCCTCCCAGGACTCTGCCCATGATTTTTTTTTCCCCTTGTGATTTTCAATCCCTCCTGATCTTCTGGTCAAATACTGTTTAAGTCTATCCCAGGAAGAGTATAATGAATGTCCAGTTATTTGTACCCTGGCCTCAGATATTCAAACAACAATGAGGATGGTTCTTCTCTCTTTCAAGTGTGACCTACATTGGGTTGATAGAGAGGAATGAAGAGAGGCATGTTGATGGGTTCTGAAACTGATGAAAGGAGAACTAGAGTTCAAATCTCACTTCAGATATTCATTAGCTGTGTGACCATAGGTAAGTCATTTAACCTTTCCGATCCTCTGCTTAGTTTGCTCATTATGAGATAATGTAGCAGAATGCCTATTATATATATATATATATATGTATATATATATATACACTTAGACATATATATGTACATTTATATTCTCAGAGCTGACCATATATACAATATATTTTATTCCAATGATCTCTCTTCTCCTTTGCTATCAGATTTGTTGCCATGACTTTCTCATCACTTTCTCATACCAGAAAAATTTCTTTTCTCTACTTACCACATCTTTCCCAGGTCATTAATGACCACTTCATCATCCAATTCATTGACCTCTTTTCATTTCTCATCCTCCTTGACCTCTTTTCATCACCTGACAGCTATGGACCAGAACCTGCTTCCTGTTATCTGTGAAGAATCCATAGGTGTCAAACCTATGATGGACTGGGTGCAGCTCTCAATACTTCCTAAATTAACCTGAACCAGATTAAAATGTAATTGGGAAATATTTAACAAAATAAATAAAAATACAATAAAACATCATCATCATCATAAAAGCTAAAACTTATTTAGGACTATTTATGTGTGCCAGACACTCTGTTAAGTAAGTATTTCACAAGTATTTGTCTCATTTGACCCTTGCAACTACCCTGGGAGGTTGGGACTATTATTATCATCATCATTTTACTGATGAGGAAGTGGAGACAAATAGAAGATAAATAACTTTCCCAGGCTCTTGTAGCTAACAAGTGTCTAAGACCAGATTTAGGTCTTCTCCAACTTAGGTCTTCCTGACTCCACTGTACCACCTTGCTGCCTCATAACATAGGCAACCTTAATATAGAAACTATTACATTTTAAAATGAAGTCAATAGGCAACTCTCAGGGATTTTACTGTATGGATTAGGGTTTCCTATTTCTATCTGAGACCCCACCACCCTTCTTTTACTCTGCTAGTTCACCTTCCTGCTTTGCCCTAAAAGACACATTCTCAGTGGACAAATAGGACAACTTGCAACTTGCATTTTGACCCCTTCCCCTTCCCCTCTACTCCAACCAGATAAAAGGTGCCTCCTAAATCTTAGAGCATTTAAGCTGTGAGTTTAAAAGCATAAAAGTGCCCTGGACTTTTGGGACATCTTATACTTGGGGGAAAAAGATGTTTGTACTACAGATCTCTAGTTTCATATTCAATTCCCTTTTCTGTTCTTCATATATAGAATTGTTTTTGAATACTAATAAATGAAAATTAAAAAAAATACCAATCAAATACCATTTTTTTTTTGTGTTTAGAATACCATAAAACTTTTAAAAATGATGTCTTGAATCCTCTTATCTGTAAATATCTTCTTGCCTGATGAGCTCATACACTACTCTCATGGTTTTACTTATCACCTCCATTAGGATGACTCCCAAGTTTTTATCTATGGCCCTGACTTCTCGCCAAAGCTGCACTCTCACATTTCTAGCTGTCTATTAAATATCTCCACCTACATGTCAAACTGACACCTAAAACTTAACATGTTCCAACTAATTTCTTCCCTTCTTTCTAACTTTCTCATTATTATTAATATTATCTTACCCTCAGTCATATACCCTTGAATCCTCCAAATTATTTTTGATTTTGCTGGTTTTCATTTTCCTCCCCTCCTTGGACGCCCCACACAAATACTCAATGACCAAATCCTGTTGAGTCTTCTAAAGTATTTCTTATTACCATCTTATCTTTCCATTCAGTCTTACTACCCAAATTCAGATCCTTATTAGCACTGCCTTGAATTGCTATGATATTTTTCTAATTGTCATCTCTGCTTTTTTCCCTTGACATTGCTGCCCCCATCCCCAATTCAGAGGAACTAGCAGATCTGTTGATTATCATCATTTTAGAAAATTTATCCTAGAATCAGAATTTATTGTTTTCTTGGAGTTTGGAGATTTGGAGTTTGTTCCTGGTGTTTTTGTTTTATTTTTACTATATGATCAAATTATTCTCCAGCTTAAAGACCTTCATGGATTTCCTATCACCTGCTAAAAAAAGTCTAATACTTCAGGTCCCTTCCCTAACCCCCAATCTGATTCCATATTGTGTTTTGAGTCTTAGCTCACCATACTTCCCTTCACTTGCTCACCATTGGAACCAAATGAGACAAATTGCCTTTCCCCTTTTCCCTCTCCTTCTTTTCTATGTCTGTGCCTTTTCTCATATTCCTCCCCATGCCAAAAATAGAATAACCACCTCATCCTACAACTGTCATCTCAGCAGTCAGTCATTCAATAAACATTTGTGCTAGGTGCAGGGATACAAGTATACCATAAAGAAAAACAACACTTGTCCTCAAGAAGCTTACAATTTAAAGGGGAGAACAACACACAAAAGGCAACTGAAAGTGGGGAGTAGAGAAAGGAAGGATACATGAGAGCCCTGATGAAAAAGTCCATAGGATTGGACCTAGGTGAGAAACAAAGAGATGGATTTCCAGATGCTATCCTTAAATGGGGGTTTTGGGAGAAATTCTCTATGACACCCTCTATTCTGAGGGATCCTAGAAGCTGAGAGTGTTGATGAGGTGTGATTACTAAGGCTGAAGTGATCTTTGAGTATGATGAAATTCCTGAGGAAGATGAAGAAATCCAAAGGAGTGCAGTTGGGTGGAAAATGAGGAGATGGCTATTGAAATGTCTTCCTTCTTTTGAATCTAACTTGGTGCTATCTAGACTGTGAAACCTTCTATGATACCACTAGCTGGAGATTATCTCAGAGGATTATAGTGCCAGAAGGCAGTGGCATCAAGCTCAAAAACAATCTGGAGCCATTAATTGGTGCCTAAGGATCTCTGCTTATCTCAGATTGACTTAGTTTTAAAAGTAATATTATTAGTCTTATTATATTTTATCTATTTTGTTAGTTATTTCTCAATTACAATTGAATGTGGTTCTGACGTGTTGACTGTGCATGGGCAAATCTACTCTAAGAGACCCTTGAGATCGTCAAGTCTGCTTTATTTTATGAAAAGAGAAAAAGAGGACAAGAGAAGGCAAATGTGTTGCCCAAGGTCAAGTGGGTAGAAAGTTGTAGAGCCAGGAAGAAATTTACCTTCCTCCAGTCTGTCACAACACTTTGAATCTTTATGTTTTAGAGGCAATAGGATAGAGTGAAAAGAATCTTAAATTTGTCATCAAGGTCCTAATTTTGAATCCCAGTACATTAGCTATATGACTTTAGACAAATTTTGGACCTCTCATTGTCTCAGGCAACTCTCTAAGATTGGAACTTGAAAAGTTCCCTATATTTGTGAAATCACTGATCCAGTCCAGAAAATATAATAAAATCATAAAAATGAATTTTAATCCTTCTCCCCAATTTTACAAATGAGGAAACTAGGATCAAAGAGATAATGTAGAGTGCCTCATAATATTTTTATTTTTAGTAGTTATTTATAAGTCTAATAATCTTCCCTAATACTAATACTAATACTAATACTAATACTAATACTAATACTATCATTTACATGTAGCCTTAAAGTTTGAAAGATACTTCATATTTTTATAATTGTTACCCCATTTGAGAATGGAAATAAGTCTGTGAGGAAGATACTATTATTATTCCCATTTCACAGATGAAAAAGAGTCATAGAGAGGTTAAATGAGTCACATAACAAATGAGAGTATGAGATAGAATTCGAACTCAGGTCTTCCTGACTCTTAGTCCAGTACTCTATACCACCTGTTAGACTGTAATTTTCTTGGGAACAGAACCTACATTATTTTTATCTTTGTATTTTAGTGCTTAGCACAGTGCTTAATTGCAGTGCTTAATTAATATTTATTGATTTGAATGATATAGGCAGTAGAAAGGGAGTCAGTTTCATAATCAGGTATCAACTTGTTTGCCAATCTATCAGTCTGGGACATTTGTCCACTGCCCACTATATACAGAATTCTGTATTAGGTATGGGGAGGTGGCGATATAATGAAGACAGGAGGTAGTCATGATGAAAACAAAGACTTTGCCCTTGAGGAACTTGCAAACTAGTTGGCATTTCTGAGGACACCTAGACTGAGAGGGAACACTCATACAACCAGCCACTGAAGATGTTGTTCTTTAACTCAAAATCCTTAAAATAATAAATTGCTCTCTTGCAGGTTTATTGGGGTGTGTGATTTCTTTTCCCTTACTGCTTCTGAATCTTTGGTTCTGGGCAATAACTCCCCATAAAATTTCCTGTTCCACTGAAATTACATTCATTCCTATATTTTACTTTTATTCATCATCTATCAATTTGCTCTTCACTACTCGGTCTGTACTTTATATCTCTCGATGCTGTTGCCTTCCCAATGAATCTTTCTCATCCTTGGTTTCCTCGGGGATTGGGGTGGGAGTGGGCAAGGTCCTTTGCTCGACTTAAATGTGTTGTTCTCTTTCCCAGTTTAATAACATCTCTTAATGGAACTTTCCAAGGAGCTTGAAACCAACAAATAAGCCAGTCAGTCAAGGAGGTAGGAAGTCAGGCAATATCTATTAAATATCTTTGTGAAGTTGTTTAAATTGACTTTTAGCATCTCCCATTTCCTCTCTCCCTCCTGTGTTCCCTCCTGTGCTGATGAAACTAATTAATGGTCAAGTCCCTCTATCCCAAACTACTCCCAGTCAAAAATCAGATTAACATAGCTCTTGAACTAGAAGGGATCTAAAAGGTTATCTATCACTTAATAAACATGTATGATATGCCTACTTTGTGACAGTCATCATCAGTCTTTGGGGTTATACAGGAAAAAAAGGAAACAATCTCTACTCTTAACTAGTTTACATTCTAATGGAGGAAATAAGTTCATATAAAAATATATTCAGCATAACTATGAAGTACAAATATGCATGTGCATATTTACACATGTAAATATATGAATAGGCATACACATATATATATATATATATATATATGTTGTATTTCTTTCCAGTTTGGGAAGAAGGTAGAGGTAAACTCACTAGAATGCAAGACTGGAAGGTGAGGTGTTTCTTTGAATAGCTAGATTTGAGAATTTTTTTGAGGGAGAGATGATGAAGAGGGGGAGGTGTGTGTTTGTGTGTGTGTGTGTGTGTGTGTGTGTGTGTGTAGGGGTGCTCCCAGCTCCAGAAGACTAGGTTTCTTCTGGAGACCATGAGTGTTGACCTTTAAACAGAAAAGGAACTCTGTTTAGAGGTGATCTCTGAACAGGGAAACATATGACAGGCTCCCCCCTCCCCCCATCCCATAGACATTGATTTTGATGGTTGGAGTGCTGACAGACAGAAGGAAATGGTGGTCTTGTCTCCACCCTCATTTTATTGGCACCCATTTTAATTACACCTTTTAAAAAGATTTTGTTAAAGATTGCACTTGATGGGAGATCTAATTTTATTTCTCAAAATGCATGTAATTGATTCTGTCTTTACATTTCCTTGTGTCCCTTTGTTAATGGCATAAGAGGGTGGGACAGAACATAAGAGTGATCTTTCCTAGCACAGGATAAGGGTTTCAGATATCAAGCTAGAAAGGTTTTGGTCTCTAACTGCAGGCATAAGAACAGGTCATTTCATAACTACATTTCCAAGATGAGAATTACTATAAACTCAGGCCATTAAAAAAATCTGCTTCATAGGCACAAATCTCTATTAGGAAATTAAGGATTTTTAAAAATTTAAAACACAAAGACTACACAAAAGATTCTCTAGAAGGGAAAGTATTAGTATTTGAGATGGTGTCAAAAAAAACTTCAAGTAGATCAGTGGTACAAAACTCAGCAAGAAACAGACCCCTATGAACATCATATTTTATTAGAAAAACCACAAATTAATATTATCTATGTTGCATTTTTATTTTTTGTGCTATTATACTTTTACCAATTACATTTTAATCTGCTTCAGGTCATACTGGGGACCAAGAATTTGATATCTTTAATGTAGATGATGATCGGTCTTAACCAGAAGAATTGGAATTTCTTAGTATTTTGATGGACTAGGTCAATTCACTGTGTCAACAGAAGGTAAGATGAAAAAATTTATTTCAAAGTAAAATTATAATGTTTGCTTATTATTTATATTTAAATGCACTGTACAAATAGCAGAAAGAAAATATTTATTATCAAATACATTTCTTTGTTAGATGATATGTCTCATCCTTCTAACATTAAAGGAAGAGCAGCACTATGAAGTAGAGGTAAGTAATATTTTAATTTTAGGCCTGGGGAGATGGTTAGTGAAATGATACACAGATGGGAAGAGGAGTGTTATATGCGAGGAATAGAAAGACTGGTTTGAGTGGATTACGAAGTACATGGTATGGAGTGTTGGTGACTAGATTGATAGGTTGGAACCAGGCTGTATAAAACTCTGAAAATTAAATAGAGGAATATTTATATTTGATGCTAAAGACAATAGTAGCCATTGGAATTGATTGGATAGAGGGGTCACATACAAAGATCTGTGTTTAAGGAAAATTAATTTGGTTGGTATTCTTGGCTTTCATTATTGAAGAAGACCAAAATGACATCACTATGTTAGAGACAAATTACAGTTTGTTCAATTGTGGCTGATCAGACCAATATGGGCTTGGAATGCTCTACCACAGGTCAGGCACAAATGTCCATGTGACCACCTGGCGTGGTTACTCTAAGGTTACATATTTCATGTTTCCTTCAAGCTGCTTTAATTCTACTTTGCTTATAGAGAGCAGTGCCCTCTATGATGAGAGCATACCATTCTGGGTCCTGTGCACAGGATTGCCCAGAGAGGCAGTAATATGTTGAATGGATGGAAATGCAAAGGAACACAAGGTAAGGAGATCTTTTAGAAGGTTTTTGCAATAAATTAAGGTTGGTCAGGTAACTGACCAATAACTACCAGTAACAACTAAGATGGTAGTTTTATAAGTGGGTCAGTTGTGAGAAACATGAAGGCAGAATTGGAAAGATCTGGCAACCGATTAGCTCTGTGTGGTGGAGAAGACTAAGGAGTCCAGGGTAGTGCTTAAATTATGAACCTGAGACACAGGAAGCACAGTGGTACCTTTGACAGAAATAGGGATATTTGGAGGTGGGGAGGATTTGGGGAAAGATAATGAGTTCAGTTTTAGGGAGGTTGACTTTAAGATATTTCTCTCATATCTAGTTTAATATGTCCAATAGGCATTTAGTGATTCAGTATTAAAGCTTGAAGGAAAGAATTGGGGATAGATGTATGGATCTATGAGATATCTGCATAATAATGATAATTAAATCCTTGGAAACTGATGAAGTTAACAAGATAGAACCATGGGAACCAACCAGAGTTAAGGGGAATGATGTGAATTATGAGCTAGCAAAAGAGAAAACAGGCCTAGGGAAGTTAAGTGACTTGTCCCAGATCTCCAGCACTCCAGTCAAACTGGAATTTTTTTTTAGGGTTTTTTTTTTTTTTAGGTTTTTGCAAGGCAAGGCAATGGGGTTAAGTGGCTTGCCAAGACCACACAGCTAAGTAATTATTAAGTGTCTGAGGCCGGATTTGAACTCAGGTACTCCTGACTCCAGGGCCGGTGCTCTATCCACTGCACCACCTAGCTGCCCCCAAACTGAGCTTCTTTTTGATCCTCATGCATGCAATCAGTTTTCCTCCTCTGTGACTATACTTGCCATCCTTCAAATGTAGAATACATATCTTTTTCACCTCCTGCTTCATAGAGTCTTTAACTTCTTTCAAGACATAGCTCAAGAACATGATGCCTTTCCTAATGTCCCAAGTTGGAAGAGGGAAGGAAAGGGAAAGAAAGGAAAGGGAAGGGGCAGCTAGGTGTCGCAGTGGATAGAGCACGGGCCCTGGAATCAGGAGGATCTGAGTTCAAATCCAGCCTCAGACATTTAATAATTGCCTAGCTGTGTGACCTTGGGCAAGTCACTTAATCCCATTGCCTTAAATAAATAAAATTTTTTAAAAAAAGAACGGGAAGAATCATTTAAATGACTTCTTCCATGTAAGAGCTTTACAAATATTATATCATTTGATTGCAACTGATAGTGCCCTCTCTCCCTAAAAAACCTTGTATTCAATTAAACTATATATATATTTATTTCATATATTTATTCTGTATATTTATTCCATATATATAATACTTTCAAATACAGACAGTAAATACAAAATGTGTGTGTGTGTGTGTGTGTGTGTGTTGTGTGTGTGTGTGTGTGTGTGTGTGTGTGTGTGTGTGAGAGAGAGAGAGAGAGAGAGAGAGAGGAACAAGAATGAACATTTTAGGTATGAGAGTACATTCTATGAACACCATTGTGAGCAATATTGTATGAAGAGATGAGCAAGTAAGCCATTTTGTCTGGAATATAAAGTGAATGAAGGATAGTAATGTATAAATAGCTCAGACAGGAACCCTTGAGCTTGAACATGAAAGATTTTAAATATCAAACAGATGACTTTGTATTTGACCTAAAGGCTACAGAAAGCTGCTCCAGTTTTTCAAAGCAAGGGTCCTGTATATTTGACAGTGTAACCAATGAATGTGATTGATATCTTTAGCATGATGACATTTGAAAGGGAAAGACTTCTTTATGAGTTAGAGCAAGATCTACTATGTTAGGGAAACTTACTTTTGAATTTTTTTTTAACATGGTCAGTTCAATGTCTAGGAATACCAATTTGACATCTGTGAGGAGGTAGAAATTGTTTGCTTTTTTAAAAAATGGAGACTTTCTAAGTACACAGGAAGATTTTCCTTGGTACAAATGTTGTCTCTATGACAGGCAGGGAGGGGGGAAAATGTGTATTTTTGATGTGGGTCTTTCGTTGTCCTTAAAAAAGCAAACAACATTGGTTATTGTTCAGTAATGTCTCTTTATGATCCCATTTGAGGTTTTCTTGGTAGAGATAGTGGAGTGGCTTGCCATTTCTGTCTCCAGTTCATTTTACAGCTGAGGAAATTGAGGTAAATAGGGTTAACTGACTTACCCAGGTTTACATAGCTGATGAATTATGGAATTTTGTGAGATCCCATAACTATAGTTAGAAAGGACTTTAGAGACCAACTAGTTCAATCCCCTTATTTGAAAAATTGGGAAAGGAAAGTCCAGAAAGTTCAAGTTACTTGCCCAAGGTCTCAGACAGAGTAAATGACAGAGAATCTATAAGTTCTCTCTTTGAATCCAGTGTTCTTTCTACTGCCCTGTGTCATCAATTGATTCATTCAATATACATTTATTGAGCAACTACTATATGAAAAGCATTATTCAAAGATAAAAGCCTGCTCCATCTAGGAACATAAGGATTTATAGTGTAGATTGAGCCCAATAAAGATGGGTCAATTTTTCATCAATATTTTCCACTCTCCTCAGATAACCCTTGTAGAACCATAGACTGTTAGAATTTGAGAGCTTTGTACTAGTTCAGCAGGTAAAGGGCCATGAGCTGTCCTCTAGAGGCAGTGCTGAGAATTATATTGAATTATTTGTTTGCAAGAGAAACAAAAGAACTGTCTGAATAGGAAGATAAAGGAAACTCTCAGAGTCACCAAAAACTGCTATAAATGGAAACCAAAACCAGCCCTGACATAAGCATCTATTGGGAGCTGAAGGTGGGAGCAGCTTAGAGCTTCAGTAGAGAATATCTTTTGTGAGCAACCATCAAAAACATTGGAGATAGAAGTCATGAATGGGAACAATCTGATAGATTGTCAAATTGAGGGTGCAAAGATTACATAGATTTAAGGCTAAAGTGATCTAAGAGATCATTAAAGGCCACCATCTTCATTTAATTGACAAAGAAATGAAGGCACAGAGAAATGAGCTGTCATTCCCAAAATTATATAGCTAGTAAGTATCTTGAGGTGCTCTAGATACTATACTGCTATCTCTCTTTTCAATCTTCTCTACTACCAAGTGGAGATCATACTTGAAGAAAGGTAGAAGTGACCCTATTGCCATTAAACTTCTGGGAGGCATTAGGCTTCCCAAAGCTGCCAATACTCTCTGAATTACTTTGCATTTATTTTTCTGACTACCTATCCTATCACCTCAGTAGAATATAAGCTTATTAAAAATAGAGGATATTTCTTTTCTTGTATTCTCAGAGCTTTATTATGCTTTATTCATAATAAGTACTTACTTATGGAATGATTTACCATTTCATTCTCAAACTTATTTTACAGATGAGCAGACTGTGGCAGACAGGGTTAAGTGACTTCCCTAGGGTCACACAGATTAGATTTGTAAGTCTTTCTGACTTTAGGTCTAGTATTCTATTCAGTGTGACACCTTTCTCATCTATATTTCATATCATTGCCTGGGTATACTTCCTAATGCACAGCTAAGATCATGTTACCCTTCCATTGAAAAATTTTATTTCCCTGAGGAAGAAACAAAAATTTATTATGTGCCAAACACTATATTAAACACTTTACAAATATTATCTCATTTGATCCTGATGACAACTCTGGGAGGTCAGTGCTCTTATTATCTTCATTTTAAAGTTAAGACAGACAGAAGTTAACTGATTTGCTCAGGGCAACATAGCTACTAAGTGTTCAAGGTCAAGTTTGAAATCAAATCTCTCTAATTCCAGGTTCTCTCCACTGTTACCTGTCTGTCTGCTAAATAAAATATAAATTGCTGGTCTTGGCCTTCAAGGCTCATTTCCAATATGTGCTATGGAATTTGGATTTCATTCAGTAGATAATAATGAGCTGGGAAAGGCTTTTTAGCTTCATTTGAGATCATGGGGAAAATAATTTGTTAGTAAATGCAACAAAAATGTAAAGCACTATTATTTATAGAAAGTTGTAGAAATAGAATTATGGAAAAGCTGATCTGAATTTATAAAAGGTTTGAATTATAGAATATTTTCATAGAAACACTTTCAAGGACACATAGAAGCCCTGATTAAGCTTAACAAAGGTTTGGCCACTCTGTTATTCATTAAAACAGGCCTCTGGAGCTGCTTTAATGAATAAGTTAAAATGATTTATAATGAGTTCTGGTTGATTGTAATCCTTCAGTGATCTCTAGGTACCTGCTGGCATAAAAGCTCTATTTTTTAACATTGGTATTCTAGTGGTGATGCTATGTAGCTGTGAATAATATAACATCAATGTCTCAGACAAGATTATTGGTTACTCAGAGATAGCAGGAAGTAGTAGTAGTAGAAAGATGCATAGTGAGATGGTTGGTTGGGGGGTAACATGTCCATAAGAAGTGATGAAAAAGACTCAACTATTTGGATAATAGACGACCAATCTTGGTGTACATGATTATATTAAGAAAATCACAGAAAGACCTCCAACATTCTGTTTGGATTCTCTATGAAGAGTTTATGAAAAGATATTTTAAAATTCATACAGTATGAAAAAATGTGGTAGGCTTACAACCAGCACCAATGGAGGAAATACCCAAACCTGTGAGTTTACAAATCTGATGAAGTAAGTATTTGGTTGTCCTATAAAAATTTTAGAAGCCTTTATGACTTCTAAAGTGTTTAAAAACAGTTTGTTCTACTAGGCAGTTTGAATGTACTCCCATCATATTATCTGTATGATTTATGAATTGACTAAAACTTTACTTAATAATTAATTGTACATATAACAGCTCAAAATTCCAAATGAATAGAAAGCGAATGATTGAACCTGAATCTCTTATTAAAGCACTTGTTTTAGATCATGCTCTTCTAGGACATAAGTGATTAAACAGATGGAAGGAAGGAAGGGAATAAATCTTTATGTAGTGCCTATTCTTTTCCAAATGCTTTAGAAAGATTATCTCATTTGATCCTGCAACTTATCCCCATTTTACACTTGTAGCAAATAGAGGATAAGTAACTTCTTTAGGGTCATAAAACTAATAAGTGTCTGACAAGAGTTATGATTTTTATATTATTAATATGATATATGTAATGAATTTAATAATAATAATCTAGTTTCTAGAGATCCTTTTCACAGGCAGACTCTGGGCCTGGGGAAATGTGAAAACAAAGTAGTAATTTGTTTTATCATGACAGATCCTACCCCAAACTATGCTTTCCTGTGTTAAGTGAAGTGGCATAAACAGAACTGTACTGTTCCGCACCCCCCAAAATTCTACAATCAACTGAGCCATTCCCATAGGACTCTTACTTGGATGGTCACAAGTGATATAATCATATTGTCTTGCATGATGAGCTTGTCCTGGGAAGATCACTTAAGTATTAAATTTGATTGTTCTATGATCCACCTGATGACTTTTGATCATGTATAAACCATCTGGTTCCATACCCACAGGATAGAACTCCAAGGAATGGAGTAATCCCACATTTGGCAAACTAGTTCCTTACAAATTAATAAACCGCAACCTGGTTATTGGCATTCTGTCTGTCTCTAGCCTGCTTTATTTTGCCCAGGTTAGAGACTGCTCAGAAAAACTTGGTTAACATGTCTGAGATAGGATTTGAATTCAGGTCTTTCTGACACCAAACAGGTTCTTTGTCCTCAGTACCACTTTACTGCCTCTAAAAAAAAGTAGTTGGCCTCCTTCAGCTAGCTTTCCAAAGGACTTATGACAATTCTTTTTTGAATTGTTCTTTATTGTCACCAGTCTTGGAAGTACCCAGAGTAAGTTGTGGAAAACATTCAAGCTATGGACTTGAATGCATTGTTTTGGTTTTTGCTCCATGATGTAGCCATGTGTGATAGAAAGAGAAGAAAAGAAAAAGAAAAAAAGATATTGACGTTGGTGCACAGTTTAAAGGGGAATAATTAATACCTGCTGTTAACACAATGTGCACGCCGCAGGATCCATTATGGGGCATAGAGGGACTCCCAACCAGAGCTGGGGCGGAAAGTGAAATTACTTGACACAGTAATGCACCCAGCCAAATCATTTCCAAACTGCCTTCTGAACAGCAGGAGCCATCATTGCCTCCCTTCCTCTGAAGTCCCTTCTATGGTTAAAATGAAATAGATGCAATTAAACAATAAATAGGAATTACTGGCTCATTGGGAGCTCCCAGGATATTGATTTGAGTCCTACAAGAATGAATTGTCGTCCTCTTTGACTTATCTGGGATTATATTTCACCACTAATTAAAGTTCACCCAGTGAGTATTCCCTTGCATATAAAGAGCTTTCAACCTCTCTGGGTGGATTCAGGAAGCAGTCATAAAGTATATGCAAAATAAAAAAAAATTGGGGGGGAAGGGGGAGACATAAATATTATTTTCTCATTCTTCAAGACACTGATATATATGCCATAAATAACACTGTCTAAAATCTCCTATTTGTGATTTCTTTAAAAACCCAGAGGACACAGGACTTAATGAAATGGGCAAGGCATCACTGGTGCAGAGAGAATTTTTGGCCAAAGATAGCTTGAGGTTGAGGTCATCCTTGATTGAAAGCCAAATAGTGATTCTTTTTTTCATTATGGATGCTATAGTCACATCCAAATGGTAAATACAGTAAAGCTGGCTATAATTTGTCTTGGCTGAAGAATTGTCTGATTATTTGGAGGATGGATTGCTACAAAGAGCCGGGTTGAGATTGCCTTACCACCCCCCCCTTCCACCCCCTCCCATCCTCTGGTGTTACTGATCGCCGTTTGATGGATTTTAATATCATTGGGTTTAAATGCAAATGTTAAAATAAATAATTGCTTTGCTGTGGGATTTTGGATGAGCAAGCTGAGAATATCTTACTATTAAGCACATGGAGAAGATGAATGTTTTCAAGGAAAACCTTGACATCTTATCAATTATTTCCATGTAGAAGGCTGAGCAGAAAAAATGCTTGGGACAGCAGTTTACTTTTTTTTTTTTTCAATCAGGAGCTAAGCACGAGACCACTGCTGGTTTGACTTGCAAGGAACTGTGACCCTGTAAATGGAATGTGTCCATGGTACTTTTCCAATTTAATACAGCTTCTTAGCCAAACTATTTTCAAAAACAGGTTGTAAAACAGATGGGATATTTTTGACTAATATCAATCCATTAACATCTATTAAGTACCTACTTAATACATGCCAAGCATTATTCTATGCTCTAGGAATACCAATTCAAAAGTGAGATTGTTCTTACCCTCAAGGGGTTTACTTTCAGCAAAATGAGAGGAACAGGATGTTAGTGGTTAGATTGATGGATATGGAATCAGGAAGACCTGAGTTTGAATTAATCAGATATCAACTAACTGTGTGATCCTGGGCAAGTCAGTCACTGTCAGACTCAATTGTACCATCTTTATATTATTGGGATAATAATAGCAGCTACTTTGCACATTTGTCGTGAGGTTTAATTAAATAAGAACATATCTATAAAGTACTTGGTAAACTTTACAATGCTATGTAACTTAAGTAATTATTATATATAATAAATATAGAGTATGTGCAAGATAAATAAATAAGTAGTTAAAAAAGTAAAAAAAGTAGTTGGGGGGGTCACTAAGAAAGAAGGCATCATGAGAGGTCTTTTGAAAGTAGTGACCACTTGAACTAAGCCTTGGAGGGAGTGAGGCATTCTAAGGGCAGCAGATTGAGCATGCTTTGTGAAGAAGCATGAAGGATAAGGGATGCAGTATCATGCATCATAGGAAATAGCAAAACGATCAGTCTGGATGGAGCAGAGTATGTATGAGGGGAATAATATATAATCAGTCTGTTAAGATGAGGGTAGACAATGACAAACAAAGTTTGTTTTAACTTTTTTTTGGCAAGGCAATTGGGGTTGTGGCTTGCCCAGGGTCACAGTCTGTTTTATCTTAAAGACAATGGGGAGATACTGAAAGTTTTTGAGCAAGAGAGTGATGTGTTCAGAACCGTGCATTAAAAGAATTTCAATAGTTATGGCAGGATAGATTGAAGAGGGGAGACTGGATTTAGGAGGATCAATTAGAGGGCTATTGAAATAGTCCAAGTAAGAGGTGAGGAGAGATTGGACTAGGATAGTAATGATACACATAAAGAGAAGATGATATTGAGGAGATAGAATCCAAAAATATTTGTTAACTGATTGACTATGGGGATCTAAGGAGAGTGAAGAGCAAAGGATGACTTCTAGCTGAGTGCTCTCTACAAAAATAGAGAAGTTAAGAGGAAGAATAGATTTAAATGAAAAAAAAATGAAGAATTCTTTATTTGGACATGTGGAATTTGAGGTACCTAAGAAACATCCATGCAATGAAATTTAACATATTGATAGAGATGGGAAGGATGCTTAGGAGAGAGATGAATGTTCCCTCCCTCCTCCCTCCTTTCTCTCTCTAAATTTGGTACACTGTTTATGATTCTGCTTTATAGTACATATGATCAAGAACTAAAGTACAAAGATCTTACTTAAAACCAATTTACTACTAATGACAATTCTCTTACATCACTCTTGGACAGAGAAACTATCTCTCTATACTCAGACTTAGCTCTGTATGCTCTTTTTGTGAGAATGTTTGCCCAACCAAGCTTGAACAGGAGACAGTGGCACCTCCAGGGATGGTCTAATCTCATTATCAGCTATGTTCTTCCAGAGGTTGAATTTCTGAAATCAGGATATTGGACAACAGGGGAACTCTGGAGCTCCCTGAATCATTAGTTATTTTTTTTTGGCTTTTTTTGCAAGCCAATGGGGTTAAGTGACTTGCCCAAGCCCACACAGCTAGGTAATTATTAAATGTGTGAGGCTGGATTTGAACTCAGGTCCTCCTGACTCCAGGGCTGGTACTCTATCCACTGCAACACCTTACTGCCACTAAAATATTAGTTATTAATAATCATTTATTTCATTGGTTTTTTTATTCTATCTTTGCTTCTATTCCGACTTGAAGAGGCCACTGTCCTCAACTTTATTGCAATTAGTGGGGTATATTCAAGTGAGCTATACTTGAAATGAGTGCCAGGTTTATGACATTTGGTCTAGACAGTGGGAGAAAAGAACACAAGTAAAGTTCTGCCTACCACAGACTTGTTGAGTGACCTTCTGTAAGTTACTCATTTCCCTCTTCCATGCATTGACCACTGTTTAAAATAGATATTTTAGAAAGGGGATTGAACTTGATTATCATCTGACCTACCTTTTATGTTTATACCTGTGTTCCAGTCAGCCTCCAGACCTCTTTTGCTTTTTATAAAAGGAAGAAGATACATTTAAAGACTCTTTAAACTTCAGTCCTATGTGAACCTTAAAATATAAATGTACGCTGCTGCTGCTGCTACTCCTACTACTACTATGGAGGTTAGGAGAAGGATTGATTTTAGAAAACAGAGGACTAGAAAGGGTTAGGGACAAGGGAATATGTATAAAGTAGAAAATTCTTAAACTGAGTTGTATCTATACAAGTTAAGCATTAATGAATATTTGGTCTCTAATGTCTTTTTCACCTTAATTTGTTGGTCAAAAAAAGAGAAACCATAAGTAAGCATTGTGGGCAATTAACTCAGTGATAAGCATTGAGGAGTAAAAGTCGCCTGAAGAGTGAGAAGCATCAACTAAGTTAGTGTTGATTGGGACTGAGTTCTATATAGAAATTAAAATAGTTCATAGTGAACCTATTTTTCTCTATTTCACAGTATTCCTTTGGTGTCTTAAACATGTGGTTTATTTAAAATACCCATCCTTTTGCTTCTAATAGCTTCTTAGTAACTCCATTCCTTCTCACCCTATTATTTTCCAGTGGAGCTTGAAATTAAGCCCAGATCTTTTTGTTTATTTCCTTATCCTTCCACACCTTCAGCATCACAAGTACCATCAGATTAGTTTGTAGAATGGTACCCGTTAGTAAAAAAGGGATACAAAAAGACTTTTAATTTCCTTAGGGCAGAAGAAAAGATTCTCTGAAGCATGAATTTATTTTTTGAGGGAAGGAGTAGCTTAGAACTCTAGCAGAATATTGTGAAAAAAATGATCTCTTTAAAAGGCAATATGGTATACATTCTATTATACTATTTCTATTGTACTTCATGGTTTCCAGAATGATTGTCTTATATCAACCCTATGAGGAAGTTTGCGTGTGCCTCATATATTATAAGAGACTTGTCCAACATCATATGGTGACAACAGAACTGGAACTTGAACCCCATTCTTCTGACTCTAATGTCAGAGATCTCCCCATGTCATACTATACCTGGGGATTTATAACTGTAGACTAGTGACTTCACCTCTCTGAGTCTTAGTTTGACTGATGCTTATAAGGACTTAAAAATACTTATCACTTAATATGTATAGCTTTATATAACTACTTACCTATCCATCTATTTTTTCATCTAGTTTCCCCATTTGTAAAATAAGGATAATAATCCTAGGGTTACTTATCTCACATTTTTTAGTCACTTCTTTTTAAACATTAAAACAATATAAAATGAGTTATTATTATAACACTTACATTAGAGATTTTCACTGCATGAAAAGCTTGGATAAACCTTGGGATATTTCATACTTCTCTAATTCATACCTTCTACCAGGAAAATTACTACCTGATTTTGTATATTGTGCTAATATGTAACAACCCCCTTGATGAGCATAAAGTTTTCAAAGATAAGGGAAGAAGAAGGTTTTTTTTTAAGAAAGATAGGAAAAAAACACCCTGAAACTGGAAGAATAATTGCAAAGAACACAGAATTTAGAAGAAAGAAGTATAGTCTAATTTTATATCTCTACTCTTTCAAAGAGACCTAGAAAATGTATTAGATTGAGATTTGATTAGGAAATCTAAGAAAAAAATCACAGTGAATAATTTTTCTAGTCTGTGTAATTATAGAAAGATAAATAAATAGGTCTGTGAACACTGGCAATGGGGTCTAACCAGGAAATTCTGCATGGATTATTCCAGTGCAGTGAGAAGCTCTGTACCAGGACAAGAAGAGGTTCCAAATTCAGACCAGAGGAACCTAACCTTTTATGATGTATACAAAAAACTGCCAAGGCGTTGCTTACCTATGAAAGGTGGATTGAAGGTAGATTGAAGGTAGACTGAAGAGAGAATTTATATCAAAGAAATATGTGCCAGGATTAGGAACAACTCAAGGCCCTAATTGGGTAATGAGTAAGAAACAAGTATGGAAACAAGCCATGACTGTATGACTCTGATTCTTGGAATGGAGTAGGATCTCAGTTTATACAGTAGTCTGAAGCCTATATTAACCAGAATAGGAGCTAGCAGGTCCATCCCTTACAATCATCAGAGCTTGCCAGCTGGCTCCTAGTGGTTGAATACAACAGTAGTCTCACTTGAACTTCATTGAGGGCAAGCCCACAGGAAGATTGCTAATACTCAAATCCAGGCCAGGAACTTGTATAGCAATGATCAGCCTTTGCCCTGAAGCAGATCACTTTGGGAGCACCAAAAGCTTTCAGATTCTCAGTCTGAATTATCACTGAGACTCCAGAATAATATAATACTTAATACCTCTCAGAAAACACTAATAGAATTAGCCCAGGAAGTAAAAGTCTATTATGATGAAAAATAGAAACTTAAAGGAAGTCTAAAAGAAGAGGAAACTATGCCAAAATATCTACAAATTTTTGCATACAAGACTTAAAGAAAAGTACAGCTTGAGCACAACTTCATTAAGAATTCTTGGAAGAGGGCGGCTAGGGGGTGTAGTGGATAAAACACTGGCCTTGGAGTCAGGAGTACCTGGCTTCAAATCCGGTCTCAGACACTTAATAATTACCTAACTGTGTGGCCTTGGGCAAGCCACTTAACCCCATTTGCCTTGCAAAAAAACCCTAAAAAAAAAAAGAATTCTTGGAAGAGATAAAGCCAATTAAAAGGAGAATTAATATTAAATGAAAAAATTCATAGGAAGTTAGTCTAGCCATATTATATCTAAAACCATATTTTAAAGTGGCAATCATCAAAACTGTTTGGTACTGGCTTAGAAATGGAGTGATGGATAATTGAGATAGATTAGGTACAAAAGAAATAATAGTAAATGATTAGAGTAACCTATTGTTTGATAAACCCCAATTCCGCAACTTGAGGGACACAAACTGGGAAAACTGGAAAATGGAATGGTAGAAACTAGGCACAGACCAATATTTCATACTCTTCACTAAGATAAGTTTGAAAAGGGTACATGATTTAGACATAAAGGGTGATGCCATAAGCCAATTAAGAGAGCAGGAATAGTTTATCAGTCAGATCTATGGAGAGGTGGAGAATTTATGACTAAACAAGAGATAGAGAACATTCTAAAAAGCAAAATGGATAATTTTGATTTCATTAAATTAAAAAAGTTTTTATGCAAACAAAACAAATGCAACTAAGATCAGAAGGAAAGTAGAAAGTTGAAAAACAATTTTTACAGCCAGTGTTTTTGTAGCCAGGCTACATTTCTAAAATATATAGAGAACTGAGTCAAATTTATAAGAGTACAAGTCATTGATATAAAGGCAGTTTTCTGATGAAATTAAAGTTATCTATAATCATCTGAAAAAATGCTCTGAATCACTATTGATTAGAGAAATGCAAACCACTCTGAAGTGCCACCTCATACTTTTCAGATAGGATAATATGACATAAAAGGAAGATACTAAATACTGAAGGGTATGTGGAAAAACTTAATGCCCTGATGGCAGAGTTATGAATTGGTCCAAACATTCTGTCTCTCTTTTTAAAATTTATTTAAGGCAATGGGGGTTAAGTGACTTGCCCAAGGTCACACAGCTAGGTGATTATTAAGTGTCTGAGGCTGGATTTGAACTCAGGTCCTCCTGACTCCAGGGCCAGTGCTCTATCCACTGTGCCACCTAGCTGCCTCTGGTCCCACCATTCTGAAGAGCAGTTGAGAACTATGCCCAAAAGGCAATCAAACTTTGCATACCCTTTGGTCCAGCAACATCAGTTCTGTATCCCAAAGAGATGATTAAAAAATAGTAAAGGATCCACATCTACAAAAATATTTAGAGTATTCTTATTGTGGTGGTAAAGAATCAAATATTGAAGGGATGTTCATCAATTAGTGAGTGGCTGGACAAGTGATATATGAATATGATATCTTACTCTTCTGTAAGAAATCATGAGCAGGTGATTTCAGAAAAACCTGTAAAGCTTTAATGAACTGATACTGAGTAAAGTGAGCAGAACATTGTAAACACCAATAGCAACATTTTATGATGATCAACCATGATAGACCATATAGTGATTCAAGATGATTCCAAAAGACTTGTGATGGAAAATGCCTTCCACATTCAAAGAAAGAACTACGGAGTCTGAATGTAGATTGAAGCACACTATTTTCGCTTTTTAAAATTTGCTTTTTTTGTGGTTTTTCTCTTTGGTTTTGATTCTTTTTTCAAATAAGATTAGTATGGAAAAATTTTTTAATTGATATTTTATTTTTCCAATTACATATTATGAAAGTTTTTCAACATTCATCCACATGTATATGCTGCATATTTTTAAGTTACATAATTTCCATCACCCTCCCTTCCCTCCCCTCTCCCCTCAGCAGCAAACAGTCAGATGAAAATTGTACATACACATTTATGTTTAACATGTTTACAGATTATTCATTTTTAGTATGGGGAATTAGGATTAAGTAAAAGAAAGAAAACCTTGAGATTGGAAAGAAATACATAAGAGAAATTTTTAAAAAGTGAATATAGTGTTCATTCAGATTCTGCAGGGTTTTGGGGTTTTGTTTTGTTTTATTTTTCTCCCTCTGGATGGGGATAGCATTGTCTATAGCTAGAGTTGTTGTAGCTCTCTGAACTGCTAAGAGGAGCTGCTGATCAGCTCACAAGGTTGATCAACTCACCCTGCTATTGTTAATGTGTACAATGTTCTCTTGGTTATATTCCCTTTACTCAGCATCAGTGCCTGTAATTCATTCCATGCTTCTCTAGAGTCTGACCATTCATGGTTTCTTTCTTTCTTTCTTTCTTTCTTTCTTTCTTTCTTTCTTTCTTTCTTTCTTTCTTTCTTTCTTTCTTTCTTTCTTTCTTTCTTTCTTTCTTTCTTTCTTTCTTTCTTTCTTTCTTTCTTTCTTTCTTTCTTTCTGTTTTTGCAAGGCAATGGGGTTAAGTGGCTTGCCCAAGGCCACACAGCTAGGGAGCTATTAAGTGTCTGAGGCCAGATTTGAATTCAGGTACTCCTGATTCCAGGGCCGGTGCTCTATCCACTGTGTCACCTAGCTGCCCCCCCATTTGTGGTTTCTTATAGAAGAATAGTGTTCCATAACATTCATATACCATGACTTATTCAACCATTCCTCAATTGATGTACATACCCTCAATTTCCAATTCTTTGCCACTACACAAAGAGCTGCTATGACTATTTTGGAACATGTGGAAATTTCCCCATTTTTTTATGATTTCTTTTGAATATAGGCTTAGTATCGGAATTGCTGGGTCAAGGGGTATGATCAGTTTTATTGCTCTTTGGGCATAGTTCCATATTGCTCTTCAGAATGGTTGGATCAGTTCACAACTCCATCAACAATGAATTAATGTCCTAATCCTCCTGCAACCTCTCCAACATTGTTTTCCCTTTTGTTATCTTAGCCAATCTAATAGGTGTGAAGTGATATCTCATAGTTGATGATCATTTACATAATTATTTGGAGCATTTTTTTTATATGAATATAGACACAACTTTAATTTCTTCATTTGAAAACTGTCTATTCATATACTTTGGCCATTTATCAGTTGGGAAAGACTTGTAACCATATCCATTTGATGTAATTCTCTATTTTAGAAATGAGACCTTTTTCAGAACTTCAGGTTGTGAAGATTGTTTCCCAGCTTTCTGCTTCCCTTCTAATTTTGGCAGCATTTATTTTATTTTATTTTTTGAAAGATTTTATTTATTTTGAATTTCACAATTCCCCCCCCATCTTGATTCCCTCCCCCTACCCCCACAGAAGGTAGTCTGTTAGTCTTTACATTATTTCCATGACATGCTTTGATCTAAGTTGAATGTGATGAGTGAGAAGTCATATCCTTAAGGAAGAAACAAAATATGAGATATAGCAGAATTATATAATAAGACGACTTTTTAAAAAATTAAAGGCAATAGTCTTTGGTTTTTTTCAAACTCCACAATTCTTTCTCAGGATACAGATGGCATTCTCCATGGCAGATACCCCAAAATTGTGCCTGATTTTGCCTTGTTGGTATGAGCAAGTCCATTAATGTTGACCATCACCCCCATGTTGCTATTAGGGTGTACAATGTTCTTCTGGTTCTGCTCATCTCACTCAGCATCAGTTCATGCAAATCCTTCCAGGCTTCCCTGAATTCCCATCCCTTCTGGTTTCTAATAGAACAATAGTGTTCCATTCTATACATATGTCACAGTTTATTAAGCCATTCCCCAATTGATGGACATCCCCTCAATTCCCAATTCTTTGCCACCACAAACAGAGCTGCTATGAATATTTTTGTAAGGTGATGTTTTTACCCTTTTTCATAATCTCTTTAGGGTATAGCCCCAGTAGTGGTATTGCTGGATCAAAGGGTATGTACATTTCTGTTCCCTTTTGGGCATAATTTCAAATTATTTTCCAGAAAGGTTGGATGAGTTCATAGCCCCACCAACAATGTATTAGTGTCCCAGATTTCCCACATCCCTTCCAACATTGATCATTGTCCTTTCTGGTCATATTGGCCAGTCTGAGAGGTGTGAGGTGGTACCTCAGAGATGTTTTAATTTGCACTACTCTAATAATTAGTGGTTTAGAGCAATTTTTCATATGACTGTGGATCATTTTGATTTCCTCATCTGTAAATTGCCTTTGCATATCCTTTGACCATTTGACATTTGGGGAATGGCTTGTCTTTTTTTTTAATTGACTCAGTTCTCTGTATATTTTAGAAATCAGTCCTTTGTCAGAAATGCTAGTGGTAAAAATTGTTTCCCAATTTACTACATTTCTTTTGATCTTGGTTACAGTGGCTTTGTCTGTGAAAAAGCTTTTTTTGTTTAATGTAATCAAAATTGTCTAGTTTTTTAATTTAATTTAATTTATTTTTTAGGTTTTTGCAAGGCAATGGGGTTAAATGGCTTGCTCAAGGCCACACAGCTGGGTAATTATTAAGTGTCTGAAACCAGATTTGAACTTGGGTACTCCTGACTCCAGGGCCAATGCTCTATCCACTGCGCCACCTAGCTGCCCCTCTAGTTTATTTTTAATGATGAGCTCCATCTCTTTCTTGGTCATAAACTGCTTCTCTTTCTATAGATCTGCCATGTACACTATTTCTTGATCTCCTAGCTTGCTTATAGTATTGTTTTTTTATGTCAAAATCCTATATCCATTTTGATTTTATCTTGGTATAGGGTGAGAGGTGTTGGTCTAATCCAAGTTTCTGATATTCTGACTTCCAATTTTCCCCCAACAGTTCTTTTTTTTTTTTTATCAAAGAAAGAGTTTTGAATCCTAATAACTGGACTCATTAGGTTTATCAAAGAGCAAATTACTATAATCAATCCCTGCTATTGCACCTAGTCTATTCCACTGGTCCACCACTCTATTTCTTAGCCATTACCATACAGTTTTGATGACTGATGCTTTAATATTATTTTAGATCTGGTAGGGCTAAGCCACCTTTTTTTGCATTTTTTTCATTAAATCCCTGGAGATTCTTGACTTTTTATTTCTCCATATACTTTTTTCTTACAATTTTTTCTAACTCATTAAGTAATTTATTTGAATTTTGATTAGTAGGGCACTAAACAAATAGTTTAATTTTGGTCATTTTTATTATATTAGCTCAGCTTATCCATGAGCAGTTGATATTTGCCCAGTTATTTAATTCTGATTTTATTTGTGTGAGAAGTGTTTTGTAATAGTTTTCTTTTTTAAAATTAATTTTTATTAAATATATTATTTGAGTTTTACAATTTCCCCCCAATCTTGCTTCCCTCTCCCCACTCCCCCATGGAAAGCACTCTGTCAGTCTTTACTTTATTTCCATGTTGTACCTTGATCCAAATTGGGTGTGATGAGAAAGAAATCATATCCTTAAAGAAGAGAAGAGAAGTCTAAGCGGTAACAAGATCAGACAATAAGATATCTGTTTTTTCTAAATTAAAGGGAATAGTCCTTGAACTTTGTTCAAACTCCACAGCTCCTTATCTGGATACAGATGGCACTCTCCTTTGCAGATAGCCCCAAATTGTTCCTGATTGTTGCACTGATGGAATGATCAAGTCCTTCAAGACTGAACATCACTCCCATGTTGCTGTTAGGGTATACAGTTTTTTTCTGGTTCTGCTCATCTCACTCAGCATCAGTTCATGCAAATCCCTCCAGGCTTCCCTGAAATCCTGTCCCTCCTGGTTTCTAATAGAACAATAGTGTTCCATGACATACATATACCACAGTTTGCTAAGCCATTCCCCAATTGAAGGACATTTACTTGATTTCCAATTCTTTGCCACTACAAAGAGGGCTTCTATAAATATTTTTGTACAAGTAATGTTTTTACCATTTTTCATCATCTCTTCAGGGTATAGACCCAGTAGTGGTATTGCTGGGTCAAAGGGTATGCACATTTTTGTTGCCCTTTGGGCATAGTTCCAAATAGCTCTCCAGAAGGGTTGGATGAGTTCACAGCTCCACCAACAATGTAATAGTGGCCCAGATTTCCCACATCCCTTCCAACAATGATCATTATCCTTCCTGGTCATATTGGCCAGTCTGAGAGGTGTGAGGTGGTACCTCAGAGAAGCTTTAATTTGCATTTCTCTAATAATTTATGATTTAGAGCATTTTTTCATATGGCTATGGATTGCTTTGATCTCCTCATCTGTAAATTGCCTTTGCATTTCCTTTGACCATTTGTCAATTGGAGAATGGCTTTTTGTTTTAAAAATATGACTCAGTTCTCTGTATATTTTAGAAATGAATCCTTTGTCAGAATCATTAGTTGTAAAGATTGTTTCCCAATTTACTACATTTCTTTTGATCTTGGTTACATTGGTTTTATCTGTGCAAAAGCTTTTTAATTTAATGTAATCAAAATCATCTAATTGGTTTTTGGTGATGTTCTCCAACTCTTCCTTAGTCATAAACTGCTCCCCTTTCCATAGATCTGACAGGTAAACTAGTCCTTGATCTTCTAATTTGCTTATAGTATTGTATTTTATGTTTAAGTCTTGTAACCATTCGGATCTTATTTTGGTAAAGGGTGTGAGGTATTGGTCTAATCTAAGTTTCTTCCATACTAACTTCCAATTACTCCAGCAGTTTTTATCAAAGAGGGAGTTTTTATCCCAATGGCTGGACTCTTTGGGTTTATCAAACAGCAGATTACTATAATCATCTCCTGCTTTTACACCTAGTCTATTCCACTGGTCCACCACTCTATTTCTTAGCCAATACCAAACAGTTTTGATGACTGATGCTTTATAATATAATTTTAGATCAGGTAGGGCTAAACCACCTTCTTTTGCATTTTTTTTCATTAAGCTCCTGGCAATTCTTGACTTTTTATTTCTCCATATGAATTTACTTACAATTTTTTCTAACTCATTAAAGTAACTTTTTGGAATTTTGATTGGTAGGGCACTAAACAGATAGTTTAGTTTTGGTAGAATTGTCATATTTATTATATTAGATGTACCTATCCATGAGCAGTTGATATTTGCCCAGTTATTTAAATCCGATTTAATTTGTGTGAGAAGTGCTTTATAATTGTTTTCAAAAAGATTCTGACTCTGTCTTGGCAAATAGATTCCCAAATATTTTATAGTGTCTAAGGTTACTTTGAATGGGAATTCTCTTTCTAGCTCTTCCTGCTGTTTCTTGCTAGACATATATAGAAAATTTGGGGATTTATGGGGGTTTATTTTATATCTTGCAAATTTGCTAAAATTGTTTCCAGTAGTTTTATGGATGATTTCTTGGCATTTTCTAGGTAGACCATCATGTCATCTGCAAAGAGTGAGAGTTTTGTCTCTTCCTTCCCAATTCTAATTCCTTCAATTTCTTTTTCCTTCTCTAATTGCTGATGCTAACATTTCTAATACAATATTGAATAGTAGTGGTTATAATGGGCACCCTTTTTTTCACCCCTGATCTTATTGGGAACGCCTCTAGCCTCTCCGCATTGAATATAATGCTTGTTGATGGTTTCAGATAGATACTGCTAATTATTTTAAGGAACAATCCATTTATTCCTACACTCTCTAGTGTTTTTAGTAGGAATGGATGCGATATTTTGTCAAAATCTTTTTCAGCATCTATTGATATGATCATATGATTTGTGATAGGTTTGTTGTTGATATAATTGAGTATACTAACAGTTTTCCTAATATTGAACCATCCCTGCATTCCTGGAATAAATCCTACTTGATCATAATGTATTATCTTAGTGATAACTTGTTGTAACCGTTTTGCTAAGATTTTATTTAAGATTTTTGAATCTATATTCATGAGGGAAATAAGTCTATAATTTTCTTTCTCTGTTTTAACTCTTCCTGGTTTAGGTGACAGCAACATATTGGTTTCATAGAAAGAGTTAGGCAGAGTTCCATCTTTCCCTATTTTTCCAAAGAGTTTATATAGAATTGGAACCAATTGTTCCTTAAATATTTGGTAGAATTCCCTTATGAATCCATCAGGCCCTGGAGATTTTTTTAGGGAATTTAATAATGGCTTGTTGAATTTCTTTTTCTGAGATAGGGTTGTTTAGGTATTTAATCTCTTCTTCATTTAACCTGGGCAACTTATATTTTTGTAAATATTCATCCATTTCACTTAGATTACCAAATTTATTGGCATAGAGTTGGGCAAAATAGTTTTGAATTATTACTTTAATTTCCTCCTCATTGGTGGTGAGTTCACCTTTTTCATTTATGATACTAGCAATTTGGCTTTCTTCTTTCTGTTTTTAAATCAAATTGACCAGAGGTTTATCAATTTTATTGTTTTTTTCATAATACCAACTTTTGGTTTTAATTATTAATTCGATAGGTTTTGTGCTTTCAATTTTATTAATTTCTCCTTTAATTTTTAGAATTTCTAATTTGGTATTTAATTGGGGATGTTTGATTTGTTCTTTCTCTAATTTTTTTAGTTGCATGTTTAGTTCATTGATTTCCTCTTTCTTCAATTTATTCATGTAAGCATTTAGAGCTATAACTTATCCCCTGAGAGTTGCTTTGAATGAATCCCATAGGTTTTGGTATGTTGTTTCATTATTATCAGTATCTAGGATAAAATGGTTATTTCTTTCTATAATTTGTTTTTTGGTCCACTCATTTTTTAAAATGAGGTTATTCAGTTTCCAATTTGTTCTGGGTCTGTATCTCCTTGGCCCAGTATTGCATATGACTTTTATTGCATTGTGATTTGAGAAAGATGTATTCACTATTTTTTCCTTTCTGCAGCTGATCATTAGGTTTTTATGTCCTAGTCCATGGTCAATTCTTGTATAAGTTCCATGTACTGAAGAGAAAAAGGTATATTCCTTTCTATACCAGTTCAGTTTTCTCCAGAAGTCTACCATATCTAATTTTTCTAACAATCTATTTACCTCCTTATCGTCTTTCTTGTTTATTTTATGATTTGATTTATCTAGATCTGAGAGTGGGAGGTTGAGGTCTCCCACTAGTAGAGTTTTGCTGTCTATGTCTTCCTGTATTTCTTTCAGCTTCTCCTCTAAGAATTTGGGTGCTGTCCCACTGGGTGCATATATATTCAATATTGAAATGACTTTATTGTCTATGGTACCTTTTAGGAGGATAAAGTTTCCTTCCTTATCTCTTTTAACGCTATTTTTGCTGCTGCTTTGTCTGAGATAAGGATTGCTACTCCTGCTTTTTTTACTTCAGCTGAAGCAAAATATATTTTGCTCCAACCTTTTACCTTTACTCTATATGTATCTCTTTGCTTCAAATGAGTACTGTAGGATTCTGGTTTTTAATCCACTCTGCTATTTGCTTACGTTTTAAGGGAGAGTTCATCTCATTCACATTCAGGGTTATGATTACTAATTCTTTATTGCCCTCTGTGCTATCTTCCTTCCTTTTGTATTTCCCCCCCCTTTCTTCCCCCTTTATCGATATTCCCCAGTATTTTGTTTCTGAATACCACCCCCTTCAGTGTGTTTGCCCTCCTATATCACACCCTCCCCTTTCTTTCCCCTTTCCCTGTTCCCTTCCCTTCCTTTTGTTATTTCCCCTTTTCCCCCCACTCCCCTTCCCTTTCTCCATCCCCCCTCCCCTTTTCCCATTTTAATACTTGAAAGGTTAGATGTTTTATAACTTAACTGAGTGTGTGTTGGTTGACTTTAAGCCAAGTCTGATGAGAAGAAGATTCAGGTCTTTCTCCTCTACTCCCTTCTTCCCCTCTATTGCCATAGGTTTTTTGTACCTCTTAGTGTAATGAGATTTACCCCATTCAATCCCCTTCCTCCTCCAGTCTCTTTCCTGTCCCCCTTTTTAAGGAGGTAGTGTTTTTTAGATCATTCTATCTAAATCATAGAAAATTCTGAGTGTCTGTCCCTTCTAGTTCAGTATATTCTATCGAATAGAGTCAAAATTCCTGAGAATTAGTAGGGTCTTTTTCCCAAGTGGGGTTAAAGACAGTTACATCCCATTAGATAGCAGTCTCATGGATAGGTCATGAATGTCCATCATTTCTGGCTAGGTATATTCTCTCTGTTAGAGTTACAATTCTCAAGATTTATGAGAGTCTTTTTCCCCCATGCTGGGATATAGCCAGTTTCAACTTACTGGATTGCATTTTTTTCCCTTTTACCTCCCCCCCTTTTTTTTTAACCTTTTCATGTGTCTCTTGGACCTCCTGTTTGATGCCCAAATTTTCTGTTTAGCTCTTGTCTTTTCATCAGAAATTTTGGGAATTCTTCCATTTGTTAAATGTCCATCTTTTTCCCTGGAAGAAAAGGCTCAGCTTTTGTGGGAGAGTAGATTCTTGGCTGCATTCCAAGCTTCCTTGCTCTTTGAAATATCTCATTCCAGGCCCTTCAATCCCTTAATGTTGATGCAGCCAGGTCCTGCGTGATCCTTACTGTGACTCCTTGATATTTAAATTGTTTCTTTCTGGCTGCTTGCAGGATTTTCTCTTTTATCTGATAGTTCTGGAGTTTGGCCACAACATTCCTTGGTGTTTTCATTTTAGGATCTTTTTCTTGTGGGGATCAATGTACTCTTTCAATAACTACTTTTCCCTCTGATTCCATGATATCAGGGCAGTTTTCCATCACTAGATCCTGTAATATTAAGTCCAGGCTTTTTTTCTCTTCAATGTTTTCAGGAAGTCCTATAATTTTCAGGTTGCCCCTCCTCGATCTATTCTCGAAGTCAGTAGTTTTGTTGATGACGCATTTTACATTTGCTTCTATTTTTTCTATTTTTTGATTTTGTTTGACTCTTGCTGTCTCATGGAGTCATTAGTTTCTGTAGACTCCATTCTTATTTTTAGCAAGAAGTTTTCTTCATTAATGTTTTGCAACTCCTTTTCCAATTGGTCAGTTCTACTTTTGAAAGAGCTTTCCATTTGACTAATTGAGGTTTTGAGAGAATTAATTTCTTTTTGCATTTGTCCATTTGAAGATCTGAGAGAATTATTCTCATTTTGTATTTGTCCAATTGAGGATCTGAGAGATTTATTCTCATTTTGTATTTGTCCAATTGTACTTTCTAAGGTTTTTGTTTTCTTGTTGCAAGGTATTAATTGTCTCTCTCAAATTTTTAAGCTCCTTCCTTATTTCTTCAAGGAAGTCTTTCTGTTCTGAAGACCAGATTGTATTCTCCTCAGAGGTTCCAGGTCTCTCTGAGTTAGGGTCTTTCCCTTCCAAGAATTTTTCTATGGATCCACCTGTCCGCTGACCCTTCTTCATTTTGCTAAGACCTGAGTTGGGGATGGGCTGGTTCATAGGGGCTTGGGATTGCTAAAGGCTTTACTCACTGAGTGCAGTTCCTCTGGATGGCCAGTAGGAGGTGCTGGTTGCTTTCTCTGGAGTGTCTGTGACCTTGATTTAGGTCTTCTCCCTTTGCTTGAAGGGAGGAGTTGGAACTATTGAATTCTTTTGCCTTCAATCAATGGTGGGCTTTACCCTGGCCTGAGGTCTTTCCTCAGCTGGGCTGGTTCTTCTGTTCACACACCTGGGCCTGAAGCAGAAGTAGTTTGCATTTGTTTGTTAGGGAAGAAGTCTGAGTTGTAATGGGACTCAGACCAGAGGAGCCCAGGGATGGTGTCCGAAGCTTTCCTGCTCCAGAGTTCTCCCTGAAGCCCTGTCTGCAAGCTCCTGGGGGATAGCACCAACACCAGCTCCTCTGCTCCCTAGCTGACTCAAGCCCTTGCCGTCCAGCCTCACCACCAATCCAGCAGGTCTGGCTCTCGGGCCCTCAGACTCCTGGTTCCAATTCAGCTTTTAATCTGGTTGATCCGGGGCTGATCCTCCCTCTGAGCCCAGACTCATCCGCCCGAATTTGGCCAAAGCTGCTGCGGGAGACAAATCCTGAGGTAGATGTTCTTTCTTCTGGCTTTTCTTTCTAGGTTTTGTGGATCGGATTTCTTTTGTTTGTTTCAGGTGATAGATGGGGAAGAGATCAGGAGACTTTAGAACTGTGCCTGTCTTCTCTCCGCCATCTTGGCTGGAAGTCTGTAATAGTTTTCGCAAAGTTTCTGAGTCTGTCTTGACAGGTAGACTCCCAGTTATTTTATATTATCTGAAATTACTTTGAATGGGATTTCTCTTTCCAGCTCTTTCTGCTGCATCTTGCTAGTAATATATAGAAATATTGAGGATTTATGAGGGTTTATTTTATATCCTGTGACCTTGCTAAAGTTGCTAATTATTTCTAGTAGTTTTTTAGATGATATTTTTGGATTCTCTAGGTCTATCTGCAAAGAATGAGAGTTTTGTTTCTTCCCATTTCTAATTCCTTTAATTTCTTTTTCTTCTCTTATTGCTGAAGCTCACATTTCTAATACAATATTGAAAAGTGGTGGTGATAATGGGCATCCTTATTTCACCCCTGCTCTTATTGGGAATGCCTCTAGCATATCCCCATTGCATATAATGCTTGTTGATGGTTTCAGGTAGACACTACTCATTATTCTAAGGAACAATCCATTTATTCCTGTGCTCTCTAGTATTTTAGTAGGAATGGGTACTGTATTTTGTTGAAAGCTATTTCTACATTTATTGATATAATCGTATGATTTCTGATTGGTTTGTTAATGATACAATTAATTATACTGATAGTTTTGCTATCATTGAACCAACCCTGGGATTAAATCTTACTTGGTCATAATGTATTATCCTAGTAATAACTTGTTGTAGCTGTTTTGCTAAGATTTTATTTAAGATTTTTGCATCTATATATTCATCAGGGAGATAGTCTGTAATTTTCTTTCTATGTTTTAACACTTCCTGGTTTAGGTGTCAGTACCATATTGGTGTCATAGAAAGAGTTAGGCAGATTTTCATCTTCACCCTTTTTTTTTAGTTTTTGCAAGGCAATGGGGTTAAGTGGCTCGCCCAAGGCCACAAGACTAAGTAAATATTAAATGTCTGAGGCTGGATTTGAACTCAGGTACTCCTGACTCCAAGGCCAGTGTTCTATCCACTGTGCCACCTAGCTGTCCCATTCACCTATTTTTTTAAAGAGCTTTAAAATTGGAACAAGTTGTTCCTTAAATGTTTGATAGAATTCGCTTGTGAATCTATCTGGTCCTGGAGATTTTTTTCTTACGGAGTTCAATAATGGCTTGTTGAATTTCTTTTTCTGAGATAGGATTATTTAGGTATTTAATTTCCTCTTCATTTAACCTTGGCAGCTTATATCCATTTCACTTAGATTATCAAATTGAGTGGCATACAGTTGGGAAAAATAATTCTGAATTATTACTTTAATTTCTTCCTCATTGGTGGTGAGCCTATCTTTTTCATTTATGATACTAGCAATTTGGTTTTCTTTCTTTTTATTAAATCAAATTGACCAGAGGTTTATAAATTTTATTGTTATTTTTAATAAAACAAGCTCTTGGTTTTATTTATTAGTTCAATAGTTTTCTTGCTTTTGATTTTATTAATTTCTCCTTTAATTTTTAGAATTTCTAATTTGGTATTTAACTGGGGGGTTGTTCTTTCTCCAATTTTTTTAGTTGTATATTTAGTTCATTGATTTCCTCTTTCTCTAGTTTATTCATATAAGCATTTAATGATATAATATATCCCCTGAAGCTGCCTTGTGTATATCCCATGGATTTTGGTATGTTGTTTCATTATTGTCATTATCTTGAATAAAATAATTAATTCTTTCTATAATTTGTTGTTTGAAACACTCATTCTTTAAAATGAAGTTATTTAGTTTCCAATTAGTTTTGAGTCTCTATCTCCCTGGCCCAATATTGCATGTGATTTTTATTGCATTATGATCTGAGAAAGATGTACTCCCTATTTCTGCCTTTCAGTAACTGATTATTGGGTTTTTGTGCCCTAGAACATGGTCAATTTTTGTGTAAGTGCCATGTGCCATAGGAAAGAAAGTCTATTCCTTTCTATCACCATTCAATTTCCTCCATAAGTCTATCATGTCTAGGTTTTGTAACAATCTATTACCTCCTTAACTTCCTCCTTGTTTATTTTTTGGTTAGATTTATCTAAATCTGAGAGCAGGAGATTGAGGTCTCCACTAGTAGAGTTTTGCTGTCTATGTCTTTCTGTAACTTCTTCAATTTCTCCTTTAAGAATTTGGATGCTATACCATTGGGTGTATACACATCTGGTATTGAAATTACTTTATTGTCTATGATACCTTTTAGGAGGATATAGTTTCCTTCCTTATCTCTTTTAATGCTATCTATTCTTGCACTTTCTTTGTCTGAGATAAGGATTACTACCCTTGATTTTTTTCACTTCAGCTGAAGCAAAATATATTTTGATTCAACTTTTTACCTTTACCCTATATGTATTTCTCTGCTTCAAACAAGTTTCTGGTAAGCAGCATATTGTAGGATTCTGGTTTTTAATCCACTCTGCCATTCACTTCCATTTTAAGGGAGAGTTCATCCCATTTACATTCAAAGTTATAATTACTAACTCTTTATTGCCCTCCGTGTTATATTCCCTCTGCTTGTATTTTCCCCCTTTCCCCCCTTTATCCATATTCCCTGATATTTTTTTCTGAATACCACCACCTTCAGTGAGTTTGCCCTCCTATATCCAAACCCCCTTCCCTTTTTTCCCCTTTCTCTTTTCCCCTTTTCCCCTTCTTTCCTTCCTTCTGGGAGTTTCCCTTTTTCTCCTTTCCCCTTTCCCCTTTAATACTTGCAAGGTAAAATAAGTTTCTTCTTTTTTTTTTTTTTTGCAAGGCAAATGGGGTTAAGTGACTTGCCCAAGGCCACACAGCTAGGTAATTATTAAGTGTCTGAGACCAGATTTGAACCCAGGTACTCCTGACTCCAGGATGGGTGCTTTATCCACTGAGCCACCTAGCCTCCCCATAAGGTAGGTTTCTTAACTGAGTGGGTGTAAGTTAACTTTAAGCCAAATCTGATGAGATGAAGATTCAGGTGGTTCTTCCCCTCTATTACAATGTCTTTTGTACCTCTTGACATAATGAGATTTACCCCATTCAATCTCCTCTATCCTCTCATCTCCTTACTGTCCCCCTTTTTAAGGAGGTATTGTTTTTAAATCATTCTATCTGAGTCACTGAAAAGTTATGAGTGTCCACCACTTCTAGCTAAGCATATGCTCTCTAATGGAGTTACAATTCTCAAGAGTTATGAGAATCTTTCTCCCAAGTGGGTATATAGCCAGTTTCATCTTATTGGATAGCAATTTTTTTCTTTACCTTTTTTTTTTACAACTTTTTCATGTGTCTCTTGAGCTTCCTGTTTGATATCCAAATTTTCTATTTAGCTCTGGTCTTTTCATCAGGAAATGTTGGAAATTTCCCATTTCGCTCAATATCCATCTTTTCCCCTGGAGGAGCAGGCTCAGTTTTGCTGGATAGTAGATTCTTGGCTGCATTACAAGCTACCTTGATCTTCAGAATATCTCATTCCAGGATCTTCCATCCCTTAATGTTGATGTGGCCAGGTCCTGCATAATCCTTATTGTGGTTCCTTGGTATTTAAATTGTTTCTTTTGGGCTGCTTGCAGGATTTTCTCTTTTATCTGAGAATTCTGGAATTTGCCCACAATATTCCTTGGTGTTTTCATTTTAGAATCTCTTTCTGGAAGGGATCGATGTATCCTTTCAATAACTATTTTGCCCTCTGGTTCCATGCTATCACAGCAATTTTCCATCACTAAGTCCTGTAATATTAAGTCCAGGCTTTTTTTCCTCTTCAATGTTTTTATGAAAGCCTATAATTCTCAAGTTGTCCCTTCTTTATCTGTTCTTGAGGTCAGTGGTTTTGCTGATGTGATATTTTACATTTTCTTCTGTTTTTTCAATGTTTTGTTTTTGTTTAACAGAATCTTGTTGTCTCCAGAAGTCATTAGTTTCCACCAATTCCATTCTTTTTTTTTTTGACAAGAATTTTCTTCATTTACCTTTTGCAACTCCTTTTCCAGTTGGTCGATTCTATTTTTGAAGGAGTTTTCCATTTGTCCAAGTGTAGTTTTGAGAGAATCATTTTCTTTTTGCATTTGCCCAATGGAAGATCTGAGAGAATTATTCTCATTTTGTACTTGTCCAGTTGTATTTTCTAAGGACTTGTTTTCTTGTTGCAAGCTGTTAAATTTCTCTTGAGTTTCTTCTCCCAATTTTTCTAATTGGGTTTTAAACTCCTTACTGATTTCTTCAAGGAAGAAATTTGGGCTGGAGATCACTTCATATTCTCCTCAGAAATGCTAGATCTCTTTGAGTTAGAATCTATTTCTTCTAAGTATTTCTCCATGGGCTCCCTTTTCACTGGCCTTTCTTCATCTTTCTAGGATCTGGTGTTGGGGGGGAGCTGGCTCTCAGAGGTTTTCTTTTGAAGATTATAGAGGCTTTGTTCACTTGGTTTAGTAATTCCAAGGGGTAGCCAGTAGAGAGTACTGGTTGCTTTCTCTAGAGTCGTTGAGGACCTCAGCAGCAGTGTCTGAGTTGACCCTGAACAATGTGTTGAGCCCTGGGGCAGGGAGTTAATCTCTCTTTTTGTTGAGTGAACTCTGTTGCCCACACCTGAGCCTGAGGGGGTGGGGGCTTGCTTATTATTTATTCTGGGAAAAAGGGCCCTGCTGAGAGTATGGAGCTGAGATCCCAGATCCAGCTGGTTGTTCTCTAGGCATGCTCTGAAACTATGCTGGAACTCACAATCCTGTAGCTTCTCTCCACAGGTTAAAGATTCTGTGGCTAAAGTTGGATCTCACACCCACCACTCATCAAAGTCTCTGTGACTGAGGCTAGTCCTCTGGCTTCCCCCCTCTGCTGTACCTGTGTTGGCCCTCTGCTCTCTGCTCCTGATTCACTCATGGTCCCCTGAGACAGACCTTGTTGGTAGGTGTTCTTCTCCTAGCCTCTCTTTCTGGGTTTTGTCAATCTAATTTCTTTTAAGAGGATGTTAATTCATGTTATTTTTGAGGGGAAAGAGGAGCACTTAACACAGTGCCTGTCTTCTCTCCACCATCTTGGCAGGAAGCCAAGATTAACTTTTCCAATGAAAATGAGGGAAAAATGTATGAAATTATTGCTCCATTTTATTTTTCCCTATCCACTTTTATTTTTAGGATCATCCCATCACAGTCAACTCAACCGCAAATCTGTTTGTTCTTTCAAAGTACCCAAGAAATGATAACATTTTTAAAAGCTATAGACAGTATAAGAAGTAAATAGTCTGACTTTATTAAATCTCTTATAATTTGTCTTTAAGGATTACCTTCTTATGTTTCTTCTGATTCTTATAGGTCAAATTTTCCATTAAGCTCTTGTCTTTTCCTCACAATCACCCAGGAATCCTTTAATTAATTAAATATTCAGTTTTTTCCCATGCAGGATTACATTCATTTTTGCTAGGATAAATTATTCTTGGTTGCAAATCTACCTCCTTTGTTCTTCAGAATTTAATGTTCCATGCCCTTTAGTCTTTTAATATAGAAACTTCAAAATCTTGTGTTATCTCACTCTAGCATCCCAATATTTAATTTTTTTCCCTTAGTTTTTATAGAATTTTTCTTCATTACCTGGGAATTTTGAAACTTCATTATGTTTGAATTATGAGAAAATCATAGAGATTTCATCTTGGAATGTTTTTAGGTGGTGATCAGTGGAGTTTTTCCAATGCCTATTTTACCTTTTAGTTCTAAAACTTCAGGGCATTTTTCCTTAATAATTTATTGAAGTTGTGTCTTGTTACTTTTTTTTGATCATAACTTTCAAGTGGTCCAACAATTCTCATATTTTCCTTGATCTTTTCTCTTGGTCAGTTGTTTTCATAATGAGATATTTCACAATTGCTTTTATTTTTTCATTCTTTTGATTTTTGTTTTATTATTTCTTCACATATTGTGAAGCCATTAGCTTTTGTCTTAAAATTCTACTTTTTTTTCCTTTTTCTTTTGCAAGGCAATGGGTTTAAGTGACTTGCTCAAGGTCACATAGCTAAATAATTATTAAGTATCTGAGGCTGGATTTGAACTCAGGTCCTCCTGACTCCAGGGCCAGTATGTTATAAACTATGCCACTTAGTTGCCCCCTACAATTCTAATTTTTAAGGAGCTATTTTCTTTCTTAAACTTTTGAATTTCTTTTTCCAATTAGTGGACATTTTTTTCACAATTTTTTGCATTGCTTTTAATTTTTTCCCTAATTTTTACTCAGCCTCTGTTATTTGATTGTTAAAGTTCTTTTATAGCTTTCCAAAAAACTCTTTTTTGGGGGGGGAGGGGCTAAGACCATTTTATTTTTTTCCTATGAAGTAGTAGTTGTTTTATCCTTACCTGTCATCATAGTAACTATTTATATAGTAGCTATATAGTATGTCTATATAGTATCTACATAGTATCTGTATAGTAGCTTTCTATGGTCAGGCTTTTTTCTCTTTAACTTACTTTTTTTCTTAGTGGCTTGTTTCTTGGTTGATAACTTTTGTTAGAGTCCAGTTCCAGTCTGGAGTTGTATGTGTGGTGGTGGCATAATGTCTCAGGCTACAGGGCTTTTGGGCTATTGTTTTCTGAATTCTCTCTGGGGACTTGACCTCAGGTACTCCTCACTGCTCCTAAGCCACAATCAGGGCACCTAAAACACTGTCTCCCCTACCTACAGCAAATTTCAACCAAATTTCAACTCACCCCTTTGCCTTGCAACCAAAACCAGAGACTCTGTTCCATTACTAGTATCCCCAGCCAGCAGGTCCCCAGTTGCCCCTCTGTGACCACATCCACCAGAGTGTTTGCTTTTCCTTCATGGTTGCTTCCCTGGGATCCATCTGCTCAGTGTATCTGGAGCCAGTGTTCAGCTCCAGTGAAAAGCTGCAGTCTTCTTCCATCAGCCATCCAACCCTGACTCTGTTCTTGGTGGTGAAAGTTCCGGCCTCTGAGATTGTAGCTTACACAACTGCCCCCAATGATTCTTGTTTGGTGATTCATTGGTGACTGCCTGGGAATATGTGCACTTCATTCAGGGCAGACCACCACCTTAGGTCAGGTCTTTCCTAAAGTCCTTGTGTAGGTAGACAACTGCTTTACTTTGAGGTGTTATTTGAGTTAACTTTGAGGTGTTATTTTAAATAACCAGATAATTTTCTGTCTTTTGACATCTTCCCAGAGGATCTAATTAGATAACTTTTAAGGTCTTCTAATGCTTCTAGATTTATGACCTGTGTAACTTGGAACTCAATCTCCTTATCTTTGATATGAGGGAGCTAGCTTAGAGGATTTCTAAGGGTCTTTGTAACAATAAATTCCATGAAATAAGAATGTTCATTTGAAATGAGAAGAATATTTTTCTCACAACCTTTTGACAATCTCTAGATTCATTTTAGAGCAGAGAAATGGTATAGTAAATAGAATGTAGGATCTTACACCTGTTCATCTGTCCTTCCTTTCTTCTAATATTCTTTTATTTGTTTTTTATTTTTTTATTAAAAATTTTTTTTTTGCAAGGCAATGGGGTGAAGTGACTTGCCCAAGGTCACAAGCTAGGTAATTATTAAGTGTCTGAGGCCAGATTTGAACTCAGGTCATCCTGTCTCCAGGGCTGGTGCTCTATCCACTGTGCCACCTAGCTTCCTACTAATATTCTTTAAAACCTTACCTGTTACAATTTTAAGATACTTTCTCTAAGCTCTCTCCCATGTTTCTCTGTCTGTGACAATCAGAAGTGTCATTGCCCAACTAAAGAGTTTTACTACAAGCACCTTTTCCCTGACTCCTTGTCATAGCCACAGTTCAGAAAAATGAAAAATATTCTCTCTTTGTAGAAAGTTTGGACACATTCACCTGAGTTTGCTATAGTTATTCTTGCCCTGGAATTTTGGAAATTGTATACGTGAATCTCCCATTCTCACATTTTCCATTGAGCAGCCAAGCCAAGAACAATATCTTTCACAGAATGACAAGTCTCTCATAGGAATGGGGTATTTTTTCAGTTAATACATGACTATTTTTTACAGCAGAAATATAAATGATTTCCTAATTAATGACTATAATACATCAATTCCTGTATATCCAAGTTTGGTTATTAGTTCTCTCTCACAAAAAAAGTGTTTAAGTTAAATTATATCACAAAATAGTCTGGCTTATTTTTGAGTGGAAATTTCATAACTCATATGGAAAAATGGATGCTGCTTTTCAAAGTACTTCATTTGGAATATTCTAGATCATTATGATGTAGGGAATTATGGGCACAGAGGAATATTATAATTGAAAACAAACTTTGTAATCTTTTTCTGACTTGACCTTTACTTTGATCCTGACCAAGCTCACCAGTAAATCAAATTAGAAGCTAGTTAGCACCTCACATTAAACCAAATAAGACCCCAGACTACTCCTGTAGATCCTGAGGGGTATTTAAGGAGGAACAGAAGCATTTCTTTGGGTTCTTTTAATTCCTTACCTCTCTTATTTCTGATGCTTGAGTTAATCAACCATTGGACTGACTGGTTTAGCTGCTGTACCCAAAACCATGTGGTCTTTAAAGAACTTTAACTCTCTCTTAATCTTATGGTCTCTAACTCTATCTCTGGGGTTAAGTGACTTGCCCAAAGTCTGAGTTATTAAGTATCTGAGTTCAGATTTGAACTCAGGTCCTCCTGACTCCAGGGCCATTGCTCTAGCCACTGTACTACCTGTTGGCCCTAACTCTCTCTTAATCTTATAGTCTCTAACTTAAAGAACTTTAACTCTCTCTTAATTTTAGGGTTTCTAACCTCTTAATGCTCCAGTTAAATCATCTGACCTGCCTAGTTAAACTGCTTAGCCCAAAACCATGTGGCCTTTAAGGAACTCTTAAAGATCTCTCATTTTCTTTTGTGTTGTAATGACTTTTTTTGCAAGGGTTAAGTGACTTGCTCAAGGTCATACAGCTAGGGAATTATTAAGCATTTGAGGGCAGATTTAAACTCAGGTCCTCCTGACTTCAGAGTCAGTGCTCTATCCACTGTGCCACCTAGCCATTCCTGTAATGACTTTTGAATAAATCCGTGTTTTCTTTTACAACTGCCCTCCAGGGTCAGAGTCTTGAGTTCTTCTTGGGACACTAGTGAATCTTCCTACAACAATTGGATTATAGATCTTAACTACAAGAGACTTTAGAGGTTATTTAGTCTAATTCTCTCATTCTACAGATGAGGAAACTTGACCCAGATAGACTTGCACATGGTCACATAAGTGGTAGAACTGAGTTCAAACTTAGATCCTTTGACACAATTTTTTTTCTTCTAGATTTCTCCTCAATACTGCTGCATTACTATTTTTTTTGGAATTCCTCATTTAGGGCCAATTTTGAGTCATACAAGAAATGCATTCTGATTATTTCATCTCATTTTTGGACTCTTCTTGTGATCTACCTTATCCATCAGTTTTCAGTGTCACTTTTTAGGAAATTCCAAAAGATATGCCTCTAAAAGGCAATCCTAAGGAGTTCCCAAAATGTTTTGAATATTGAAACCATCTCATGATGACTACTTTGAAGGGGACAATACTTTTCTTCATTTGGATGCATATGTTCTTTTTATTATCTTATTGTCATATCTTGCATCATATGGTTTGGGTGGGGTATGTGAATGAATCGGAACATAGAGAAAGGGGTAAATCAGATCACTGAGTGCTCCTATCTCTGTGTCTTCACAGGCTTAATAGAAGCAGGATGGACTGAAGAGTTGATCTAGACTAGAGGAATAGGATCCCCTTAATCCTGCAAAAGACTTTGACATTGTTGCTATCACTTGTAGGATGGTTTATCAAGGAACCATAGAGTCTAAGATCAAATGCTAAAGAGGCAACATAAAAGTCAAAACAACGTGCTTACAGCAAAACCCAAAGAAAACAATAGACTAAATATCCCCTATAGGAGTTCCCAGAATGTTTTGAGCAGTGGTTGAACCACTGAAATGAGTGCATAGCTTTTCAAGGTGACTATTTTGGAAGAGACAGCACTTCTTTTCCTTTGGAGAAAGAAACTGGTTCTGGCTAAGTATGTTATTTCTAGGGTGCAAGGCTCAGTCTAGACTTTGCTATAACTTTTTATTAAGGAGGTTAGTCATTTATTTTTTGAATGTTTATTGAACTTATTGTGCTAAATGCAGTGTCAAATGAAATCCATAAAATATACTGAGAAAGTTGCTAACATGTCAGACTTAGCATCATGCCCAGTACAAAGTGAGCATTTAATAAATGCTCATTCATTCATTCATTCATTCATATGACCTCTAAAATACAAATAACCCTATTGGCTTGATTGCTTGTTGATGTACTCAGATCCTGGTTAGGCACACTATAGGACATTGTAAATTGATATAATCTGTGCTTTCCCAGATTTCCTATTTTCCTTACCTTCCTATATCATTATGTTGTGGTAAAGTCATTAAAGTATAAGAGAGCAGAGGGCCTGAAAGGAATTGTAGCTTCTTCACTTATCTGTTTGCCATTCTAGATTAGGTCTTTGCAATGAGAAAGAGGAAGTCTTGCTCACTCCCTAGAAGGATACAGAGATACAGAGTCAGGTAGGGAAAGAACTGACTTGAAAACAAGCCAGTTATTCTCTCTTTGCTATTCCGAAGTAAAAATTTTAAGACTTGATATCAATAATTTGTCAATGATTTTTCATTTTTATTGATTAGAGCAATAATATCAAACTCAAATAGAAAGGCTACTAAGCCATACACAATGATCCCTCTGAGTGTATATTAACTTAGGAAACCAATTATCTATGTTCCATTGTATTTTCTTTTCTTTTCTTGCCTTGCCTTTTCCTTTCCTTTCCTTTCCTTTCCTTTCCTTTCCTTTCCTTTCCTTTCCTTTCCTTTCCTTTCCTTTCCTTTCCTTTCCTTTCCTTTCCTTTCCTTTCCTTTCCTTTCCTTTCCTTTCCTTTCCTTTCCTTTCCTTTCCTTTCCTTTCCTTTCCTTTCCTTTTTTCTTTTTTTAGGTTTTTGCAAGGCAAATGGGGTTAATTGGCTTGTCCAAGGCAACACAGCTAGGTAATTATTGTCTGAGACCAGATTTGAACCCAGGTACTCCTGACTCCAGGGCTGGTGCTTTATACACTACGCAACCTAGCCACGGCCCTATTTCTTTTCTTAAATATTCCCTAATTGCTTATATTTTTAAATATTCCTAATTACTTCTATTCTTAAATATTCCCAAATTTAATTTGGTTCCCCTATGGACTGTATAGTTGATAATTCTAATCTAGGAATATTGCTTACCATTTCTTTGGTAGTTTTTACTTTTGCAGACAAAAGGGATGATTTTCACAATTGCCCAACAAGTACAGACAATGATCTCTCATTTTTTTCTGTTATAGTTTGAGTTTAACATATTAATTCAATCAGGAAGGCAGGGCAGGTGAACTATAGGAATGATGAGACAGCAACTATTGCTCATAAGCTTCAATAGAACATAAATGTCTGATCTTAGAATTTATGGGTTAATATTCCTAAAATGAACTTTCAACTGTGGAGGCAAAGATGAATATATTGATAGGTAAGTGAGTGTGAGAGACAGAGAGATAGAAGGACAGAAACAGTCAGACAGACAGACAGCTACAGCCTTGTGGCAGGATAGTGCAGCTTCTGGATGACTTTTTTTCTCTTTTATTTTTGCCCCTCTGTTTTGTATACCCCTGCAGACAGATTATGTATTGCTGTGAAGCAAGCTACTTACGATGTTGGGAACAGAAAACATGGAACATGGAAGGGTTTGGGTAATGTTAAGTCAAAAGGTCAGTGACAGCAACAGAAAATAACATTGTTTGAATCCTCTCATAATCTCTTAAGCCTATCTGTGCTGTGAAAACATGACAACAGGGACAGTATATTCATAGTACTTTTTTTCTGTGTTATTTTGAGACTACATTTAGAAAGAGTGACAGATGGAAGCATTCCTTTGTGGTCTTGCAATAATCAGGAGGGGATTTGATTTTCCTCTTTTGTATGCGCCTAAAAATTATAATAGAAGAGTTTGTCTTTAGAGGTTTTCATGACACATGTAAAATTCTTGGCTTGGTTGAACATTTCAACTTTTTTTTTATTTTATAGAGTTTTTATGAGTTATTTCAGGACTCAATGGAGTTTAGTGTAGATGATATATTTCCTAGTGGTCTTGCTAATTATCTGAAAGCAATATGATTTTTCTTCTTTCTGAAGGAAATAAAATTTAACATATTCTAATATATTCTGTGAATATATTCTCTGATAATTGAGGGTATCAAAACAATGACCATGTCTAAAATGATAAATTTCTGAAAATGAAAATGCTTTTTTCCTCTATGCAACAGAACAAGTTACATGGGTAATTGCTGCCTATTAGTTTTTATTTACCCTGTAGGTGTGGAATTGGAGCTAGTTCACAGCTGAACCTGGAAATCAATTCAATATATTCCACTTGGTTCATTGTGAAAATTCAAAGTTTAATACTGAAATGAAATTTCAAGTCTCATTCTCTCATTTTAGTTTTGTTTTTTAATATTAATTTTTTGATACTTTTGTTTTTTACATCAACTATACTTTCCTTTTTATTCTTTTCTCTTCCCTCTTCCAAAGAGTCATACTTTAAAATAACATGAGAAAAGGAAGGCAAAATCCTAAAGCTAAATGACATATCAAAATAACTCTGATATTATATTCAATAATCCATACTCATGATGACCTGCTTCAACAAAGGAGAAAACATTTTCTTCTCATATCTTGTCTTTGAAACCAAGCTGAACTACTGTAAATTCCCAGCAGATTTTATTTTTTAATTTTTGGGGTTTATTTCTTTTATATTATTATAATAATCTTGTTATAAGAGTAAACATAAACCCCCTTCCCCCCCCCCAAGAAAATGAGAAACCTCAAGAATAATGAGAAAGAAAAAATGTACTTCAGTCTGTGTTCAGATTCCAATGGCTCTGTCTCTAGGATGAGTTGCCTTCTTTACCATAAATCCACCAGAAAAGTTGCTTCAATTTTTAAATTATTTCTTCTGGATTTGTTTTCAAGATTGGTTGTTTTTCTAATGAGATATTTCACATTTTCTTCTCATTTTTGGCTTTTTTGGAAGAGTTTTATTTCTTCCTGATTTCCTTTCATCAGCTTCCTTTAGTTCCATTCTGTATTTGAAGGAGTTATTTTCTTCAGAGAGCTTTTTTTAATCTCCTTTTCCATCTGGCCAATTCTGCTTTTTAAAGCATTCTTCTCCTCGTTTGCCTTTTGTTTTGCTTTTTTCTATTTGGCTTAAACTGGTTTTTTAACATATTATTTTCTTCAGCATTATTTTTTTTTGTATTTCTTTCACCAAGCTGCTGATTTGGTTTTCATGATTTATCTTCTTCACTCTTATTTCTCCTCCCAATTTTTCCTCTACCTCCCTTAATTGCTTTTCAAAGTCTTTTTTGAGTTCATCCATAGCCTAAGCCCATTTGGATACAGAAGCTTCAAATTTGTCATCTTCTGAATCTTCCATGGGACCAAAGTAATTTTCTGTGGTCAGATTATTCTTTTTATTTTGTTTGCTTATCTCCTCAGCTTGAGACTTATTTACCACACTTCCAAGGCTTTGGGGTTTTTTGGGACACCCCACTGGGACCCTTATTCCTCCAAGGTCTTATGCTCTCTTGCCAGTGCTTTGATATGTAGATAACCACATGCACTTCCCTCTGCTCTGGAGCTGTGAGGAGGATCCCTGCTCTGCTATCTTACTATGGAAGCTCAAACTGCAACTTAGATCTGAGTGTGGGCAGACACCAGAGTCCTGCTCCAGGGGGAGCAGAGAGATTTCTGCAGTCTCCCCTGACCCCCTTACCATCTGTGGGCTGTGCTCTGGAGGTGTAGATTGGCTTCCCCAAATCCCACTGCATGTCCTCACCACAGGGCTGCTCTGAGGGTGGTGCTCCTCACTGCACTTGTTCTGGTGCAGCAGAGTTCTCTCATTGCCCCTTCAAGCTGTTCCTGGTGATCCCTGGCTGTGCTGTGTGGCATTGCTGCCACAGCTTTTTTACAGCCTCTGGTCCTGCTGAAGTATACCTTTCCTGTGGAACTTCTAAGTTATCTTGGACTGGGAAATTGTATCACTCATTCTTTCTGTGGGTTCTGCTCCTCTAAATTTTGACTAGAGTAATAATTTGACAGCTTTTGGAGTTTTTTGGGGAAGGAGTTTCTGGGAAATGTTGCCTTCACACTGCCTCCTTGGCTCTGCCCCCTTTAAGTTTTTAAAATACTAGTTTTTTAATGTCAAAGGTGGATCCTAATAGGAATAATATATAGAATGAAAAAACCCCAAATCTCAATGAATACACTTTAGGCAAAATGGGTTAAATCTTTGATGGATATATTTTTTAAGTTAACAGAGTCGAAGTATCACATTATGGAAAGAATCTTGGATTTGGAGTCAAGAGTAATTGGATTCAAAGCCTGCCTTTCTTTGCTTATTATTTGCATGATCAGTTATTTGAGTCAATTTTGGGCCTTTGACTCACCAGGGACAAATAGTAAGATCCCTTTACTCTTTGTTACCTGCAATTTAAAGAGATATTCAGTTTTTCTGAAATTTTATAGCTAGAGGTGATTTTTATACATCCAAGGAAAGAGGAAAAAAATTTGATAAGGGTTGTTTCTCTTTTCCTATTATTTGTTTAGATTTAAGTTCTACCTACTTTACATTTTTGATTATTGCTATCCCTAAAATGTAATTTGGATTAATACAACCTGGTCTAATATATGAAAGTGGGAAGCAGGTATTAGTAATTCATTAATTTCTGTGGTCAAATACTCATTATTTAGTTTAAGAAAGATATAGTTAAGTTTTCCTTGAAGATTGTATTTCTGTGAAAATAATATTTGAAGCAGGTTTTCAAAGAAAGTGCAAATAAACTCTTACATTCATATCATAGGTGATATTTGCATTCTTGACTAGCAGTAGGGACCATAATAAAGTCTTATAAAATACATTTTTTTGTGTGTTTTGTGGATCTGATCCTTCTACTATATAATGATTATGATCCTTCTAATATATCCTCTTAATGTATAATAGCTGTGGCAGAAACTTGATTACCCAACTATACCCTCAACTATCCAAAGCTGGAAATTAAACAATAGTTGAAGATGTTTGCAATTATGAAAATACTGCCTAGCTATAAGGATCTTAAATTAAAGTCTAAGAGATGGTTAATGTTTTCCTATGGATTTAATTCAACTGATTAGGGAATTATTGGAAGCTGATTAGGATGTTGATGGATATTTTGATGCTAACATAATTGACTGTCTTGAGAGATGTTATAAAAATAAAAGATCACTGAGAAAGACAAGAAAAATGATGCCTCAATTGTGGGCAAGAAAACAACTTAGGAAAATGTTACTTTTAGGCTTTTTAACTCAGCAATTACTTCACTGAGAGATTGCCAAGTTAAATTTCCTAAGTTTTATAGGTTTGGGTGTAAAGTTTACATGTATATATTTTGTATTTTACATTCAGGAAAAATGGCAAATTATAGGAAAAGAAGTAGTCATGCTCCATTCAATCTTCTCATGTAAGTTAAGATTTAACTCATTAATAAACATCTATAAATGATTTAATGATAATCCTAACTCATGAAGAACAGTTTAAAATATATTTGGAACATTGAAAATTAATATTCCTATACATATGAGAAAGTGGTTACAATGTTTTAGAAAGAATTCCATCAAAAAATTGAAATAGTATCAACATTTTGTCCTAAATTTTGTTAGGATGAACTCTTAGTACCCCAGAAAATCAACTTATCCAGGGAAGAGATAATGAATACTGTGGATAATTTTACTTACATTGGAGGTATACTTTCCAGTGATGTACACAGAGATGAGGAGGCTGATATATATTGTCAGAACTAACTCATTATTTAGGAAGGCTGTGAAAGAAAGTGGGAAAGAAGAGGTATTAGACTGAGTACATAACTGAAGGTCTACAGAGCTATTGGTGGAACCCTCATTGTGTGCCTATGAAAGCTGGATAGTATTCCACTGCTTTGTCAGAAAACTGAAGTGTTTTTATTTGAATCATCTTAGGAGAAATATGAAAATCATCTGGGAAGATAAAATATCAATTGGTGAGAATTAGAAGCTTTGTGGTATCAAGGCCAGAGAAACTTAAGAGAGAGCAATGTTAATTTGCTTGAGGGATTCATGAAAGAGTAGTGATTCTGGGATCAATGTTCATCAACAAGCATTTAAAGCACCTATTGTATACCAAAGTTATTCTAGGTGCAGAAGATACAAAGACAAATAGTAATATGAGTGACTAATAATTATATAATACTTTACAATTTGCAGGACATTTTATAAATATCTTGCTTAATCCTCACTATATCCCATACCAATCTAGCTTTAAGAAGTGTGCTCTCCATTTCTGTCTGGTCTCTCTCTGTCTCTGTCTGTCTCCTCCATCTCTATCAATAGATAAAGATGCTTTGACCCAATCTGAAACCTATGATCTCATGTAGTTTCTAGCTTGGAAGCAGTAATGACAAATCCTGTTAGGTTGAATGAATAAGTGTGAATAAGGCACTAAGAAATCTATTCCTAGGTGCCTCTTGGGAAGCTGCAAAGGAAGTCATTTGTCATGGACAGTGCCATTGCTTTGGAGGGGGAGACTTAAACAGCTCAACTAGAGCAAGCTAAGAGAGAACTCAGCTTCCCTTTTTTTGCCTGATCTTTCTTGCAATAAATGATTTTCTTTTATTCTGAGTTTACTTCTGTTGTGATACCTTATGCTATAGTATATAGTATATTCTCTTGTCAGAGAGAAATAAAAACCAAATAGAAATATGGGGTGTTTAGAAATTTTGCCACAAAATGGATATGAGGAGAGTCCAGATATTCTATCCATTTTCTTAACCTTGTGAAAGAAGAAAGGCAAGTAGGGTCTTAGCTCCTGAATCTCATGGAGGATTAGAAATATTAAGAGATGGGATTTGGTCATGGTGCAGACCAAAAAAGACCTTCTATAATTCTAAAGATAGAAATGAATTTTTGAGAGGTATTTTGTCTATTTTTGCCTCGGGTAGGGAAGACATGCTTTATATATATATATATATTTATATTTTTTAAATTTTTTAAATTTTTAAATTTTTTTAATTTAAATTTATTTTTATTAAAGATATTATTTGAGTTTTACATTTCCCCCCAATTTTGCTTCCCTCCCCCCCTTCCCCTCACAGAGAGCACTCTGTCAGTCTTTACTTTGTTTCCATGTTGTACCTTGATCCAAATTGGGTGTGATGAGAGAGAAATCATATCCTTAGAGAGAAGAGAAGTCTAAGAGGTAACAAGATCAGACAATAAGCTATCTGTTTTTTTCCTAAATTAAAGAGAATAGTCCTTGCACTTTGTTCAAAGGACATGCTTTTTAAAAAAAAATCTGTCATAAAGCTGTCAACTCCATGGCAGTTGGTTTTCATACTTTCCTCCTTTTATTTATTAATCATATGATATTCAATGTTGCCACTTGGTGGTAGGAGAGCCATGGCTGTGAGCATAAGATGGAAGGACTATTAAATTCTAAACTTTTAAGAGATCTTAAAACAAAAACAAAACAAACAAATAAGGAAGCTAAATTTAAATAACTAGCATAAATATGCAAACTTTGAGGATGATGTCCTAACAGAGCACAATGCATACAGGTATTTTTTCTAAGTAATTTGAAATGACCACTAATGTAGTCAATCTCCTGAATATTTTGTTTTGTGATCTATAGGACTGTCAAAATTCCCCCCCGCCCACCCCAGCCTGCATAGTCTCTAAATTCTTGTTATTTTTTTTTAATCAACTCTGATCTTCCTTCTGAGCTCCAAGTATTTAGTTTCTGACTACTTACTGAGCTCTTAGAAGGTGTTTTTCCTGCCTCTTTGGTGATCCTTCCCTGCTTCTCTTGTGTTTGTAGACAATCAGTGTGGAGTATGGATACATTAAGAGACATAATTAATCACCCAACTTGTGTCAGAGGAATGTCTTGAACTCAGATTTTCCAGTCTCTGATCCTGACTTTCTATCCATTACACTGCCTCATTAGGGGATAAAAGTATAAAGGGCTGTTTAGATCTCTACAGCTTTCTCTTTCTCCCTCCTCTTTCTCTTTTTGTCTCTCTCTTTGTCACCCTCTTTGTCTCTTTGTCTCTGTCTCTGTCTCCATCTCTCTGTTTCTGTCTGTCACTCTCCATCTTGTATATTTATATTCAATAATACCATGCACATAAAATATATAGTTATACTAATGGAATATTTATTCATACTCATACACACACATATATTCTCTAAGTCATACTGTAGTTTTAAGTTATTAAAGTTATTTGAGCTATTAAAGCTTAAAACTCTAGTAAGACTTTTGGGAGATTCTGTAAATTAACACCCTGTACACTACCATCTCCTACTCTTCTGAAAACATCAAACTTTCTTTTAACTTCCTCTACTTCCACTATTTCCTTGGCTTCTAGAATTTTTGTTATTGATTTAATAATACTAAAATAATAAGAGTAATATTGATAACATATATCATTTTAAAATTTATAAAACAGAACTGTAATAACAGCCTTTGGAAAAATTTAGTATGAATACCATTATCCAGCTTAAAAATAAAGAAATGAAGTAGTGGTAAAGTATATTGTCTTGTCAAAGTTTAGTTAGAAAGTGTCAGAGTTAGGATTTAGTTTAATAACATGCTATTTATGTTCCTTTAGCAATGAGTTTTTAAAATTGTTGAATATGATTTAAAGATATGAGAATAAAGAACTCAATTTCAACATTTTATCAGTCCTTGCCAGATAAACAGGTATATGTTTTTATCTGAACCATCTCCAGAAGAATGAGAATAGATTTTGTTCAAGTAGTAAGTGTCTAAGATCAGATTTGAACTCAAGTCTTGCTGATTCCAAGTCTTTATCCTCTACAACATCTAGAATAGTGTTTGGTTATTTAAATTGTGCATGTGGTTGTGCATGTCATCTCCCTGATTGGAATGCAAATGCCTTCTTGGTTACAATAGTATATTTTTTAAAGACTTCATAGAATCTGGGAGTGGGAGGAAGGCAGCATAATACAATTGAAAACATGCTGGATTTGGAATCGGAGAACCTGGGTTGAAATCTAGTTTTGCTTCTTAATAAACTATTTAACTTTGAAGTATATTATAACCTCTGTGTACCTCATTCTCTTCATCTGTAAAATTAGGAAGGTGAGCTAGAAGACCTTTCTAAGGTCCTTTTCAACTTTTGGTCTTTGATCCAAGATTTTATGATTCTTCCCCCACCCCATCCCAATAATTTAGTCTAATTCTTAGCTGAACTGAAAGCCTAATCTTTTCCTGGTAGTCATCCAACTCTTTTGAAGAACTCAAGTGATGAGCACAATGAATCCCATATTTCCTCTAAGAGCTCCAATTAGTAGGAATTGGGGCACATTCTACCTCTTTGAAAATTCTACCAACTTGCTCTACCCTCAAATAACTGAAGAGAGTAAAATGCTCCCTTGACCTCATCCCCAAATCTCTTATCCAGGGTGAATATTCTGAGTTCCTTCAAAATTCTCATGTATTTCCTGAATAAAGAAATCAAATATGGGCAACAAGAATTCCAAACTTGGGGGTGGCTAGGTGGTACAGTGGATAGAGCACCAGCCCTGGAGTCAGGAGTACCTGAGTTCAAATCCAGCCTCAGACACTTAATAATTACCTAGCTGTGTGGCCTTGGGCAAGCCACTTAGCCCCATTGCCTTGCAAAAAATTTAAAAAAAAAAGAAGTCCAAATTTACTTTCTTGGGAGCATTTGAGATTCTGTTCAAGGGAATTAAATGAAAGAATAAGACCTGAGTTTGAATCTCAGACACTTGCTAGATGTGTGATGTCAGGCAAACCACTTAACCTCCCTCAGCATCATTTGCCTGATCAATAAAATGAGTGTATTGGACTCATTGATCTCTAAAATCCCTCCCAGCTCTAATCATCATCAGTTCTGAAAAAGAAATGACATGAGAATAGGAAAGGTTCACCATCAATCATGGGTTGGAGATATAGGATCATAGTATTGGTTTTTGAATGAATGATCAAATCAATAAATTAATAAAATATTTCTCCTTTGATTCTCTTTCTTTCCCCCTCTTTGTATCTTTTGTCAACTTTCAGTTGCTTCCCAAGGAAGGAATATTCTGGATGAAATGAATATGGTCCAGAAATGGTAACAAGATGCTCCAAGTTCAAAGAAATGAACTAAAAGATAATGGCAGGTAGTGGGGTGGAAAGAAGATGTAATAGGGAGGGTCTAAAACAGAAGTTAGTATGGGGTCAAAAAGATTATATTATGAAAAAGTAAAGTAGGTATTGAGGAGATGACAGGATTTTCCATGGAAATTCTCTACCATCTATTTTGGTTATATGTTATTCATATCCCCTTGTCATGCTGATGTCTTGACATTACTGTGGGGTCCTCAACTTCTTTTCTTGTTTTGCTTTTTCCCAGTTACCTCTGATTCCTTTGTAATATATTAATAAATATATTGGTTGACATTCATAAGGATTTTAAAGACAACTTGATAGTGAATTTTTTAAAAAAAATTTTATTTAAGGCAATGGGGTTAAGTGACTTCCCAAGGTCACACAGCTAGGTAATTATTAAGTGTCTGAGGTTGGATTTGATCTCAGATCCTCCTGACTCCAGAGCCAATGCTCTATCTACTGTGCCACCTAGCCGCCCCTATTGTGAACTTAAAAAACATACAGATTTAACTTCTTTTGATAGTAACTCTTGGTTACTATACATGGGCTTAGATAAAATAATGGTTCCAAAAGAAGCAAATTAAGGATGTCCTGAGTTAGTCCATAAAGTCACATGACATTCTAATTTGCATTTATCACACTTTTTTCTCTTTGTGTCAGGGTTTGTCAAACTTTTAGAAGAGAGGCTACTACTTTACTAAACTGCAATAACTTTGGATCAACATTCATTAAGCCATTCATTCTATAATCTTGCTTGGCTTTACCTATTTGGTCCATATAACACAAATCTTTACCTTGTAGTCCATATAACAAGTCATGCGATTCCTTCCTTTTTCTGTAGGAGAAAAACGAGGATTTGCGGCTGAGGCAAAGTCTGACTTTGTTTCATGATAAACTTCTTACTGTCACTATAGATCTGTTTTTGCTCTCTTGACTATGTAACTGTCTCTGACCTACTTCCTTGTCTTGCTCTCCAATGTCTGCATGACTCCTGGTTCCTGATTAAACTTATGTAACTTTGCCCCATTGCTGAAACTTCTCACATTTTCAGACCATATTCTTTTTCACCATTTCTTCTTTAATCCCAAATTTTGCTGCATCTTCCAATCCTGTCTATTTCTTATTTGTTTATATTCTCACAAATACAGTGTTCAGCCATAAAAGGTAGAAAGCAATGGGTTATCAGAACAACTACAAAATTCAGGGATACCATGGAAGAATGTGTCCTGCTGGAGCAGAGTCAGATTTAGGGAGTTGCACTTGGAAGTTTGATTTAAGATATATTTGGTGACACAAATCAAGAAACACATGTCTTCTTCGATTAACCAAGACAAATTTATGACCGAGAAATTATGTTTTTTTAAAGAAAGAAAATAAATGATATGAAATAGGGTCCTTGTGCCTGTCATAGAATTATTTTCACCTAAAGTCTCAAATTTCTCAGCAAAGTGAAAAGTACTATTTCTGACCTTGGTTTGTGCATGAAAAGGCAATATATTTTCCATGTGAAGTTCTTCCCTAGAACTTGGGTCTGTCTCTGATTTTTGCTGCAAATACCCCTATGATTTATCCACAAGTCAAACTTTTTCGACAGGAGAGATGATTAAACTGGCTAACAACTGAAATATGATATTAGCTAACCCAGGTTGGAGAAAGCAGTAGGGTTTGGTACAGTGATTCTCAGCTGGGATATCATGACCCTGGGCCAGATGTATCAAGAAAATTTATAGAAAGGAGGCAAAGAAGGTCAAAGGAAATGGAAAAATAAAAGCTTTACCTGAATCCATTGAAAACCTTTGTGTTTGTTTTGAGTTGTGTGAAATAAAAATGACTTCCACCACCCCCAGTAGATAAAAAGCTGTTGGGAAAAATATGCCATAAAAGAAGTTGGAGGTGGGGAAAGGAGAGTTTTTGTCAAATGAGTAAATAGCAACTGTGAGAGCTTGGTTTAATACGTGGGCAAATTTTTGGCTATCTAGACCAATCCCTTTTTTGACAGATGAGTAAATTGAGGCAGGGAAATTGAAAGAGTTTGGTACATAATAAGCATTCAGTAAATGCTTTTTTGAATCTCTGTGAACAAGGTCACATATTCAGATATCATGAATTTAAATCTTGCAATCTTTCCACTACATACTGCTGGTTATGAGGTTATGAAAGTCTTTAAAATTTTTTTTTTAAGATAGAAGAGACCTGATACTGTTGTTTTATGGGGAAAAAGGGAAGTAGAATGGATAAAATTGAAAAATTCAAGGAAGATAAAGGAAGATTGATGAAGCAGGTTTCTAGAAGAACCAAGAACTGAATTCAAGGGCGGGCCTAGCCTTGGAAAGTAGAATGAAGATGAATAACAATATTGATAACTTTTTCCTTCATTTCTTTTTTTATTAGATGTAATATATATATTGATTAGATGGAAAAATTGATGTAAAATAATTTTTAACATTCATTTAAAAAACTTTTGAGTTCCAAATCCTCTCCCCTTCTCCCTTTCTTCTGGACACAGTAAGCAGTTTGATATCGATTATGCGTGTGCAGTCATGCAAAATACATTTCCATATGAGCAATGTTGCAAAAGAAAACACAAACAAAAAAACAAGAAAAAATAAAGTTAAAAAACTATGCTTTGAGCTGCATCTTGCTTTGATCAGTCTTTATCAGATCTTTCTCAGAGGTGGATATCATTTTTTCATCATAAGTCCTGGAGAATTACATTAGATTATTGAATACTACTGAGAATAGCTAAGGCATTCAGAATTGATCATCATATAATACTTCTATTACTGTATACAATTTCTGATTCTGTTTGCTTCACTTTGTATTAGTTCATATAAGTTTTCCAAGGTTTTTTTTCCCTGAAATCCCCTCCTTTGCCATTTCGAATAGCACAGTTGTAATCCAACACAATCATATATCACTACTTGTTCAGTCAATCCTGAATTGATGGGCATCCCTTAATGTACATTTTTTATCATCACAAAAGAGCTGCTATAAATATATATTTTTGAGACAAATAACTTTTCCCTTCTTGAAAATCTTTTTGGGACATACACCTACAGGTGGTCTTCCTGGGTCAAAAGGTCTATGCAGTTTAATAGTCCTTTGGGCATAGTTCCAAATTGCTGTCTGGAATGTTTGGATCCATTCACAACTCCACCAGTCTTTCCACATCCTCTCCTATGTTTGCCATTTTCCTTTTCTGTCATGTTAGTTAATCTGATAGTATGAAGTGGTAGCTTAGAGTTCTTTTAATTTGCATTTCTCTAATAAATAATAATTTAGACTACTTTTTAATATGATTTCAATAACTCTTATTCCTTCTGAAAGTCGCCTGTTCATATCCTTTGAATATTTAACATTTGGGGAATGACTTGTATTCTTATAAATTTGACTCAGTTCTCTTTATGTTTGAGAAATGAAGCCTTTATCAGAGAAGTTTGCTATAAAAATTCCCCCTCCCCACATTTTTTGTTTTCCTTCTAATCTTAGCTGCATCAATTTACTTAGTGTTTATCAAAATTATGTTCTTATTCTCTTTACATGAATGCTCTCTATCTTTTGTTTGTTCATAAATTTATTCTTTTGCTATTATTTGTCTTATATAGCATTTGTTCCTTTATCTATAGATATAACAGACAAATATTCATTAGGTCATGTCCATTTTGACCTAATATTGATATATGATGTGAGATATTGGTCTTTAGCTAGTTTCTGCTAAACTATATTCCAGTTTTCCCAGAAACTTTTGTAAAATAGTGAATTCTTGTCCCCCAAATTTGAATCTTTGGGCTTATTGAACTTTAGATTAGTATGGCTATTTACTACTGTGTTTTGTATATCTAATCTAGTCCATTGGTCCACCACTCTCTTTCTTAACTAGTACCAGATTGTTTTGATGATTACTACTTTTAATACAGTTTGAGATCTAGTACTGCTAGGCCATCCTCCTTCACCATTTTTTCACTGATTCGCTTGACATTCTTGGTCTTTTGTTCTTCCAGACGAATTTTGCTATTATTTTTCCTAGCTCTATAAATTTTTTGATTGTGTGATTGGTATGATATTGAATGAGCAAATTCGTTTAGGTAGAATTATAATTTTTATTATATTGGTCAGCTTATCCATGAACAATTGATATTTCTCCAGTTGTTTAGAACTGATATTATTTGTGTGGAGTGTTTTGTAATGGTATTCATATAGTTTCTGAGTTTCCTGGCAAGTAGACTCCCAAATATTTTATATTGTCAGCAGTTATTTTAAATTGAATTTCTCTTTCTATTTCTTCCTGCTGGGCTTTGTTGATAATATATAGAAATGCTGATGATTTATGTGGATTTATTTTATATCCTGAAACATTGCTGTAGTTGTTACTTCAACTGTTTTTCAGTTGATGTTCTAGGATTCAGTACATATAACATCATATTGTCAGCAAAGAGAGACAATTTTGTTTCTTTCCTGTGTATTCAAATCCTTTAATTTCTTTTTTTGCCTTATTGATAGAGCTAGCATTTGATTTACATCTGACTACTGGATCTAGGTGGCTTTGGAGGAGAAAGTGAGGTTGGAGACTTAGCACAGTGCCCCCCACTCAAATCCAATTCATGTGCTTGTCATGGCATCACCACCCTGATGTCATGGTCTTCTTTGAAAATGAAGGACAAACATAATTTCTATATAGGAGTGATAATGGCATGTTTTTTTTTTTACTCCTAATCTTTATTGGTAAGACTTCTAGTTATCCCTGTGTAAGATAATGCTTGGTCTTGCTTTTATATATGTAATATTTATCATTTTAAGGAAAGCTTCATTTGTGTTGTATTTTGTCAAAAGCTTTTTCTGAATCTATTGAAATAATTATATTCTGTTTATTATTCATGTAGTCAATTATGCTGATAATTTCCCTAATATTGGACTAGTTCTGTATTACTAGTATAAATTCCACTTGGTCATGGTGTTTGATCTTTGATATTGTTGTAATCTTCTTGTTGGTATTTTCTTTAACCTTTTTGCATAAATATTCATTAGGAAAATTGGTCTTTATTTTTGCTTTTTCTTGTTTAAGTATCATCACCATATTTGAAACATAAAAGGAATTTTGTGGGAATCCCTTTTTTAAGATCTATTTTCCCAATGGTTTATATAGTATTAGAATTAAGTATTCTTTCAATATTTAATAGAATTCATTTGTGAATTCCTCTGGCCCTGGAGAGTTTTTCTTATTTGTAGCTTGTTTATTTTATTTTTCTAAGGTAGGGTTATTTAAGTATTCTATTTTCTTTATAGTTATTAATAATAATATTTTTGTAGATATTCATCCATATCACTTAGATTTTTAGATTTATTGGCATATGATTGGGCAAATAGTTTCTAATAATTGCTTTTATTTAATTTTTTTTGCAAGGCAATGGGATTAAGTGGCTTGCCCAGGGCCACACAACTAGGTAATTATTAAATGTCTGAGGTCAGATTTGAACTCAGGTAGTCCTGACTCCAGGGCTGGTGCTCTATCCACACTGTACCACCTAGCTGCCCCCCATTTTATTTTCATTAATGATGAATTTGCCCTTTTCATTTTTGATAATAATAATTTGGTTTTCTTCTTTATCTTTTGGCTTATCTGATGGCTTATCTATCTTACCTTTTTTCTTAAATCATCTCCTGGTTTTATTTGCCAATGATTTTCTTTCTTGGGATTTTATTATTCCTTTGATTTTCAGAATTTCTAATTTTGTGCTTAATTGGAGATTTTAAATTTGCTTTGTTTAGTTGCATGCCCAATACATTGATCTATTATTTCTCTATTTTATTGATATAAATGTTTAGACATATAAAATTTCCTTAAGAATTGCTTTGACTACTTGTCATAAATTTTAGTATGTTATATCTTTTTTGTCATTCTTTTCAATTAAGCTGTAGGTTATTTCTACTAGTTCTTTGACTCATTCATTCTTTAGCATTAGATTATTTAGTTTTCAATTTATTTTATTTTATTTTGCTTTTTGCAAGGCAATGGGGTTAAGTAACTTGCTCAAAGTCACTTTAGCTAGGAAATTATTAACTTTCTGAGGCTGGATTTGAACACAAGTTCTTGTGACTCCAGGGTTGGTACTCTACCCACTATGCGATCCAGCTGCCCCTTCAATTAATTTTAAATTTATGTTTCCGTGTGCTTTTATTGAATGTAATTTTTAATGCATTATGATCTGAAAAGGATGAATTTCGTGTTTCTATTTTTCTGCATTTGTGAGATCTTTTTGTCCTAATACATGGTTCATTTTTGTGTAGGTTTCATATACCACTGAGAAAAAAGGTATGCTTCTTTTTATTTCCTTTCAATTTCTTCAGAGGTCTATCATATTTAACTTTCCAAAATTCTAGTCCTCTCAGCTTCATTCTTGCTTATTTTTTGGTTATACCAATCTGGTTCTGAGAGGGGAAAGTTGAGGTCTCTCACTAGTAAAGTTTTATTGTTTATTTCCTCCTGTAACACATTTAACTTTTCCTTTAAGAATATGGTTGATATTCCATTTGGCTCATATATATGTTTAGTTTCTGTAGATTTTTTTTGTCTTGACCATACTGTGGGATCCCTGCCTGCTGCGATAATCAGACCAGGGTTGGGTAAGCAGACAATTTTTAGGGCACTTTTTTCTAGCCCTTTTTCACATCAGGAGGTGAGCAATATGATCCTTAAAAGGGCTGCTCAATTACCCAGTGGGTTGCTGAATCCCACTGCTGCTTTCATGACCTGGGCCACCTGTGTTCAGGGTTGTGACCATAGTTCCCAGTGTATTCACACCTGCTGCTTTTTTTTAGGTTTTTGCAAGGCAGTGGGGTTAAGTGGCTTGCCCAAGGCCGCACAGCTAGGTAATTATTAAGTGTCTGAGGCCGGATTTGAACTTAGGTACTCCTGACTCCAGGGCCGGTGCTCTATCCACTGTGCCACCTAGCTGCCCCACACCTGCTGCTTTGTCACTTGCCTGTCACCACAGGACTTTGAGGAATGGTTATGAGTGATGTCTTTTATTGCATGGATATAATGTATTTAAATGAAGTCATCTGCCACACTTTCTCCTCCAAAGTCATCATGATCCAGCATAGCAAGACAGTGTCAAAACAACTGGTGATGGCTCTAGATGCAGTGGATGATCTTGATGTCTTCAATGTCTAACCAAGCTCTAAGTGCTCCATAGCACCTGCTTTAGATGGCTTCATGGCCATTGGAACGGTGTTGTTCTCTTTCACCCTCTCCACCAGTAGAAGACTTCACATGCTTGGGGTAGGCACCCCCACTGCTCACTGATGAGTTTGAGACTCCCTCAGTTACCCTCAATCTGGTTTAGTCTGACTGCTGAAATAGTTTACCAGGGTATGGCCTTCATCTGGAAGGTGGGCACCTTCCTGAGAGCCAATGTGGTTTCAGAAAGGGTAGAGGAACAGGTGATATGGTGTTTGTTGCTTGGCAACCCAAGAAAAAATTCCAGGAACACAACAGAGGTCTGTACACAATATTTATAGATCTGACCAAAGCCTTTGATGCCATCAGTTGTGAGGATGTATGGAAAATCATGTCAGAATTTAGTTGCCTGGAGAAGTTCATCAGCATTGTACATTAGTTCCATAATAGCATGCTTGCCCAGGTTCTGGATCATGGACAATGCTCTCGAGATTTCCCAGTCACCAATGGAGTAAAACAAGGGTGTGTCCTTGCTCCCATGCTTTTTAGCATGATGTTTTCAGTTATGTTATCAAACACTTTCAATGAGGATGAACATGGACTCAGGGTCAGCTATTGCACTTATGGCAAATTCTTCAACTTGCAAAGGCTATGAGCCAAGATCAAAGTGCCAAAGTACAAGGAATGTTGGTGCAGGATCTTCTGTTTGCAAATGATTGTGCACTCAGTGCAGCCTCTGAAGCTGAGATGCAGAAAAGTATGGATCCATTCTCTGCTGCCTATGCAAATTTTGGTCTAACAATTAATATGAAGAAAACACCACACCTTCCATATGTGGAACCAATGATTACACTAAATGGAAAAGTTTTCAGTACTGTGGACAAGTTCACTTACCTTGGCAGTGTCCTTTCCAAGACATTGACAACGAGGTTGACAACACACATTGTCAGAGCTAGCTTAGTATTTAGGAGACTGAAAGAAAGTGTGGGAGAGAAGATCTACAGAGCTGTTGTGCTGACTTCATTGATATATGCCTGTGAAACCTGGACAGTCTACCAGTGCCATGTCAGGAAACTGAATCACTTCCATTTAAATTGTCTTAGAAAGATTCTGAAGACCACCTGGCAGGAGAAGATACCAGACACTGGTAAACTTGCTAACATTACTATAGAGAGTGCAACTATGATGAACTGGTCATGTTGTTAGAATGCCAGACATACGCTTGCCAAAAAGACTGTTTTATGGAGAACTCACACAGGGCAAGTGCTCCTAAGGGGGTCAGAAGAAGTGATACTGAGACACCCTGAAGAAATCTCTTAAGAACTCTAAAATTGATTATACAGCATGGGAGACAATTGCACAGGTCTGCCCAGCATGGTGTGCTCTCATCAGTGAGGATGCTGTACTCTATGAGGAAGGCAGAATTGAAGCAGCTCAGAAGAAACATGACATACATAAGTTTAGAGTACCCACCCAGGTGTTCACATGAATTATTTGTACCTAATCTGTGGTGGAGCATTCCAAGCTCATATTGGTCTGATCAGTCACAGTTGGACACACTGTAATTTGTCTCAAACACAGTGATGTCATTCTGGTCTTTCTTGATCATGAAGGACAAGAACCAACTAACCAACCATATGTTTAATATTGACATTTATTTATTATCTATGTTATCTTTTAACAAAATGTAACTTCCTTGACTATCTTAGATCCTTTTAGATCCATTTCTGCTTTTGCTTTGTCTGCTACCCCTCTTTTTTTACTTTAGTTGAAGCACAACAAATTTTGCTCCAAACCCTTACTTTTACCCTGTGTAAATCTGTTTCAAGTCTGTATCTTGTAAACAGCACATGGATGGATCCTGATTTTTATTCTAATCTATTTCCATTTGGTGAGCAAGTTAATCCAATTCATATTCACAGTTATCATTATTGTATATTTCCCTTTATCCTATATTTTTCTACTGCTTATCCCTCTCATTGTCTCCTTTCTTGCTGTTCTTCCTCAGACTTCTGTTTTGCTTCTGACCACTGCCTTCTCAGTCCAAACTTGCTCTTTGAATACCTTCTTTTCTTTATCTCCCTTCTCTCCCATTTCCCTGTAGGGCAAGATAGATTTCTGTACCCAACTGACTATGTGTTATGCCCTATTTTAGCCAATTCCTTTCTCTGCTAGCCCTAACATCTTCCCCCTCCGCTGTAAAAACTCTTCTTTTTGAACCTTCTTTTATGTGAGATAAATAACTCCATTCTGCTTCTCCCTTCCCCCTTCTCCCAGTGCATCCTTCTTTCTCATCCCTTAATTTTTTTGAAATCATCCCATAATAGAGTATATAGTGAACTCTGCCACCATATACTCCTTCCAAGTTACTCTAACGATGATAAAATTCTTATGAATTAGAAGTATCATCTTCTCATAAATGAGTGTAAGCAGTTTAACCTTATTGAATCCCTCTTTCATATTTACCTTTTTATGCTTGAGTCTTGAAAGCCAGATTATTGTTCTGGTCTTTTCATTAGGAATGCTTAAAAGTCTTCATTAAATATCCATTTTTTTCCTACTGTAAGATTATATTCAGTTTCACTGGCTATTCTTGGTTGCAACTAACTCCTCTTCCCTCAGGTTGATCACATCCTAAAGCCTCTGATCCTTTAATATAGAAACTACTAAATTTTGTGTTATTCTGAATGTGGTTACATAATATATGAATTGTTTCTTTCTGGCTGCTTGCTATATTTTCTCCTTAGGAGCTCTGGAATTTGTCTATAATGTTCTTGGAAGTTTTCATTTTGCGATTCATTTTAGGAGGTGATCACTGGATTCTTTCAATTTCTGTTTTGCTCTCTGGTTCTAAGATATCAGGGCAGTTTACTTGATGACTTCTTGAAATATTATGTCTTAATCATGACTTTCAGGTAGTTAGCATTTCATACGTGATCTGTCCTCAATCTGTTTTTCCAAGTCAGTTGTTTTTCTGAAGAGACATTTCATATTTTCTTTTTTTATTCTTTCGATTTTGATCAGTTGATTCTTGATGTCTCATGGATCATTAGTTTCCAGTTGCCCAATTCTAATTTTTGAGAAATTATTTTCTTTAGGAAGATTTTGTACTTCCTTTTCCATTTGGCCAATTTTAATTATTAATTTTTTCTTTGCTTCAGGAATTTTGTTCCCTTTTTAGAATTTGGTCAATTCTGCTTTTAAAGGAGTTCTTTTCACTGTATTTTTGTGCCTCTTTTTACTATTTCACCAATTTTATTTTGAAGGTTTTACTTTATTCAGTATTTTAGAGCCTTCTTTAGCAAATTGTAGACTCTTTTAATTATTTTATTATATCTCTCTAATTTATTTCCTTAAGTCTCCTTTACCTCTTTTATTTGATTTTTAAAATCCCTTTTGAGCTCTTTCAGAAGTTCTTTTTGGTCTTGTGACCAATTTCTATTTGAAGCTTGCATGTAATTGTTTTAATTTTGTTGATTTCTATATTTTTGTTTTGATCTTTCCTGTTGCCAAAGTAACTTTCTATGGTCAAGTTCTTTGTTGTTGTTCTTGTTTGTGCATTTACCAGCCAATTTCTTGACTTTTAACTTTATATTCATATTGGGTCTGCTCCTGAGGTTATTGGGACACTTCTCAAACTTCTGATTTTTCATGTTGCTGTATTAAGAACTATTTCTGGGAGTCTGTAAATTTTTTGTTCTTTCAAGGTGGCATGATCTACGGAGAGTGGTGGTCATTATTCTCTTGTTCTGTGGTCTGTTTTGTGAGTTAACTACTAGTAGTCTTCTTTGCCCTGGACTTAAGTCCAAAGTCCCTGCTCCCCTGTAGCCTTAAGTACTTTGCTTCTTATGACCTTGAAATTTTAACTCAGGTTCTTATTCTTCTGAAGTATGAGTTCCCTTCTACATTGGACCTGAGACTAGAATTCCTGCTCTTCAAGGAACAACCTTCTCTGACTTGGAACTTTGATCAGGGACCCTGTTCCCTGGGAGATCATAAGTATATTGTGCTAGTGCTTCTCATTGTGATTGCACCTTGCAGGCTTAGGACCAGTGAAGGGACCTGTAATCTCTTTCTGATTAGTTGTCCAACCCCTTACTAAAGGTACTAACTTCTCCCAAGGCCTGCTACTAGTTTGCTGGGATGTAGTCTGTGCTGCACTGCACCCTAGGCCACACCAATGTGTAGAGAGACCTTTGCTGCCAATTTCCTAAGTTGCCTTGGACTGGAGAATTGTTTTGCCCTGTCCTTTTGTTAGTTCTGTTGCTCCAGAATCCTATTGGAGGTATTTAAAATAAGTTGTTTGTGAGGGAATTTGGGAGTTCCTGTCCCTGTCTTTTTCTGCCATCTTGGCTCTACCCCCCAAGATACAGATAATTTTCAAGACATAAAGGAAGAGGAGTAAAGGAAAGCTAAGTAAAGCAAAGATTTGTGAATGGAAGATATGTTTTGTTACCCTTTTAAACTGTCATTTCATTATTCTCTTTTTTTTTTTTTGAAAGGCAATGGGGTTAAGCAACTTGCCCAAGGTTACACAGCTAGGTAATTATTAAATGTCTGAGGCTGGATATGAACTCAAGTCCTTCTGGCTCCAGGGCTTGCACTTTATCTGCTGTTCGACCTAGCTGCCCTCCTCCAAAATTCTTTAAAAGAATAGCTTATCTTCATTGGTTCCTTTCTCACCATTCACTCACTTATTAGACCCTTATAATCAGGGTTCTGTTCCTTCTTATCATATGTGCAGAGAAGTAGTTGAAGGCTGAGAGCATAGGGAATATTTGAGCATTCATTCAAGAAACATTTCTTTAATATCTGCTATATATGTGGATTACCATGCAAGTCATAAAGATGAATAATAAATATTATCTGCTTTAAAGGACCTTAAATTTTGTAGGTATAATATAGGCCAAATAAAAAATAATAACTGTATTGCAAAGTGGACTTAGGAATGTGCTATAAGGGACATCGAGCCAAACTCTGGCAGTTCAGTATATTTTGTTATACTATTTCAGAGAGGAAATATGGCATAAAAGACAAAGACATGGTTTGAAGTCATGAAAACCTTGGTTTAAATTCCACTTCCAACATATACTGTCTGTATGACTGTGAGCAAGTTGTTCAATCTTTCATGACTCTACTAAACCTTTAAAGACTTTAAGTTGCAGAGAAGATGCCAACTACAATGGTGGAATTTTCTCACCTGGAATTCCCTAAACCCATGAAATCAGAAGTCTCATCCTTATCCCCTAGGCAAGTAGATATTTTTTTTTTTGGAATTTTTGAAAGCTAAATAAATTAGTTGAAAATACTTGTTTTATTTCCTGATTTTTCTGTAAAATAATTGATGAGAAAGTTCTTTTAGATACCAAAGTCTAATGGAACAAAAATGAATTTTTGCAATCAATTTTAGTATTTAAAAATGGCGAATGACTGAATCTCATGACCTAGGAGATTATTCTTTTTATTCTCTTCTTTTCACTATCTTCTATTTATAAATCCATTTCTAAACTTTTTTTCCCCTAAAGGACTGGATCTCAGATACTTTAAAACATTTTAATTTAAAAATCCATTTTTTTGTACTATTGACTTAACAGCTTGAGGCTAGTTTTGGAGTTATGAATGCCTGTGCTTTTCTTTTTGGAGTTGGAGATGTAATAACTATAGAGTGTAACTTCTCCTTAGCTTTGCCCACATGAATGACCTAGCTAAGCTTTCTTGAAGAAGGCTGTCTAGACTGACTAACTAAAGAACCTCTAAATTGGTTTCTTCCTATGGAAAATTTGCCAATTACTGGCTAAACATCGATTCTATAACTAAAACTACTCATGGACATGGAGAATATATATGTATATATATATATATATATATACACATACATATATATCTCCAGGGGGATAGTATTATATTTGTGATGTCAAAATCAAGTGACTAAAGAATTAACAGTCTTTTTGATGTTTTTTGTTTTTTCCATCCTAGTTTTTGCCATATAGACATATATGTCTACATGTATATATATATATATATATATATATATATATATATATATATATATATACTTTTTTTTCTTGTAGCCATCTCTTGTGACAAAAAGAAAGAATGTGAGCAAGATCAATTCTTAGAGTGATCACCAATCTCTTAGTTCAGGGCTGTCCAGGCTTATTTTAAAAATTTTTTTATTGAAACAATAGACAATATATTTTGATTTGCCATTTTAACGAGAGTTCTGAGGTAGTTTGTTTACTAAAGCATTTAGTAAACCCACAGGGAGCCACATTTTGGATAAACCTGTCTTAAATAATATATGAAATAATATATGAAACACTACATACCTATAGTCCCTGGCTCTTCTATGAAAGAAATGAGGTATATAGTCATTTCTATTTTGGTCAAGATTGGTCAGTATAATGAATATTCAGCTTACCTTCTTAATTGTTTTTATTCATACTTTTATAGTAATTTTGTACATTTTCCTTATTTTATTTACTTAGTATTTATTTATACAAGTTTTTCCGAGCTTCTTTGAATTTTTTTGTATATCCTTTCTTAAAGTCCAATAATCTATTACATTATGACATTTTGTTTTCCTATTCCCTAGTTAATTGACACCCACAATATTTCTAATTCTTAACTGTCATGAAAAGTGCTACTAAAATATTTTTTGGTGTATGTATATATATGTATATATGTCCATATGCACATACACACATACACACACATATATGTCCACACACACTTTATTGTCTTTAAATTTTCTGTGGCATATATATACAGAAGTGAAATTTCTGGGCCAAGATATATTAAAAGTTTAGTTGCTTTTCTCACTTGGTTCCAAATTAATTTTTAGAAGGTATAGATAATGGATTGGCATTCTTCAGGAGTTGTGCCAGGACACCCTTATATTTATTGCATTGCTGTTTATATGAACCCTTCACTCGCTGTGGTTAGATCCATAAAATTGCAGACCTTTAACCAGTGACCCAATTGACATCTACATAGAAGTCACTGAGATATCTCAAATTCAAAATATTCTAAATGAAACTCTTCTCCTCTAAACTAACTTCCTAAAGTCTTGCATTTCTATGAGGACCCTAATTTCCTTCTGGTAATCCAGGTCCACTATCTTGAAGTCATACCTGACTTCTCATGACCCCTTTTTAGGGTTTTCTTGGCAAAGATACAGAGTGGTTTGCCATTTCCTTCTCCAGCTCATTTAATAGATGAGGGAACTGAGACAAACAGGGTTAAGTGACATTCCAGAATCACAGAGCCAATAAATGTCTGAGACCATATTTCAGTTCAGGAAGATAATTCTTCCTGTATCCATGCCTGATACTTTATCTTTTGTATCACTTAATGACCCTCAAATATATCTTAAATCTAACCCCTTTCTTCACTCATATGTTCATATATTCATCACTTTGGATTATTGCAATAGTCTATTAATTGGATTACTGAATTTCAGGCTCTCACCTCTCTAAGCCATCTCCACATAACTGCCAGTCTTCCTAAAACATATTCCCCATATTACTTCCTTATTAAAGAAACTCAAGTGGCTCCTTACAGAAAGTAATTTTAAAAAATATTTTTATTTTTAATTCAAAATTCTCTCTCTCTCCCACTGTCAGCTTTCTCACCCAGTGAGAAGGTAAGAAATAAAATATCCATTATACATGGGAAGTTAGACACATTTTCTTAACCTGGGACCACTGATATTGTTCTAAAATTTTTTGGGGGATAACTTCATTTCATTATTATTTGTTTCCTTTTATTCCTATGTATTTCATTTTATGATTTTAAAATTATTATTCTGTGAAGGAGTTCACAGACTTCATCAGATTCCCAAAGGATTGCGGATGACTCGGTTAAAATACAAACTTCTCAGCTTGGCATTTGAAGTTCTTAACAATTTAGCTTCAGCTCACCTTTCCAAGTTTATTGTTTATTATTCCCCTTAAGACATTTTACTATGATCCAGTCAAACAAGCTTAACTTGATATTACTCTGAAACTAGCACACTTGCTGTCACTTTTGGCTTTTTCCCAGTTGTTTCCCATGATAAGAATATACTCTATCTTCACCTTTATGTTGTAGAATATATAGGGTTTTTTTAGGTTTTTGCAAGGCAAACAGGGTTAAGTGGTTTGCCCAAGGCCACACAGCTAGGTAATTATTAAGTGTCTGAGGCCGGATTTGAACCCAGGTACTCCTGACTCCAAGGCCGGTGCTTTATCCACTGCGCCACCAAGCTGCCCCTAAATACATAGTTTTCTTCAAGGCTCAGACTATGTATTCTGTCCTATGAGAAGTTTTTCTTGATCCTCTTGGTTGTTCTTGTTCTTTTCTCCTCAAATTATCAAATGTTTATTTTTCCATATAACATCCTCCCAGTTGAATGTAAGCTCTTTTTAAAAAAAATATGAATTTTCATTTTTTTTATCTGCACAACCTAGAATAGTAACCTGCATCTATTGTTCATTTGTGTCTGACTTTTCCTGATCCAATGGATACATTAGTACACTAGTCCTGTCTATGGTGTTTTCTTCTACAGTGAATTAAACAGAGGTCAAATGATTTGCCCAGAGTCACACAGCTAGTAAGTATTTGAGGTCAAATTAAACTCAGAACTTTCCAATTTGCATCTAGTAGATACTTAATAATGGTTTATTGAATCTGTGATGTTAGAAATGTATCTTTTCCAAAGATACAGATTACAGTTTAGCCTTTTGTCTTCATTATATATAACTTCTGGCCACTATAACTCCTTAGTAAAGAGTGCCCTTAGCTTATTGAGGACTATTTCATATTTCTTGCCATTTTATGTACATCTATGATTATCTACTATTTCTTGATCTTACTATATAATTAGCCCATTTCCTTTTTCAACCCTTTCTCTAATGACAGCCTTTGTGCTACTTTTCTTATCCAATTCTTCCTTGGCCCTATTTTGCAGTACACAAATCTGAGAATTTCTATGGTATCAAAATTATGGGAAGAGGATTTGGCGAGTAGGAAGGACTGCTGAGAATTGTATATTACATGATAAGATTTCATTTAAAGGTCACTTAATTCTTCAGCCTCTTCCATGAACTTTTCTCAGGCTCTAAACTTGAGGTTATATGAAGCTCTTTGTGCTCCATGATCCCAAGTATGTCATGCAGCTCGTTGTTCCTCCATTCACAACAATATCTAATTGGATTACCAAATAGCTATGAAAAGACCAAAGATGTAGATTGTAGAAGTACTAACAGATGAGGTTTGTATACTTAAATAAGCAGTTTAAGATCACTAACTAGCTTAGAATATCAGGAATCAAGGCAATAATATGTCAGGCATGTTTGTATTATAGTGAATGAATAAATCTTGATGTAACAGAGAGGATTTGTGCACATTGTTTTCAGAGAATAGTGTGAGATAAAGTGGAAGAGATAGTTTAGGGCCTGATGGTGAAAGCCTTGAATGTCACACTAATCAGTCTGAATTGATTATCTGCTCCTTCAAATTCTTTATTCTATTTTAATATTGTATTTGAAAAATGTGAGGATACACTAGATATTTATCCTAGATATTCTTCCCATGAAATTATATATATCCTATATTGCCCCCCAAAATATGATAACTATCGGGGCGGCTAGGTGGCGTAGTGGATAAAGCACCGGCCTTAGAGTCAGGAGTACCTGGGTTCAAACCTGGTCTCAGACACTTAATAATTACCTAGCTGTGTGGCCTTGGGCAAGCCACTTAACCCCATCTGCCTTGCAAAAAATCTTAAAAAAATATAACTATCTCTATCATTCTAATGGTACTAGTGACTCCTGGTCTCAGCCATCTGTAGCCTTGGTCAGTGGAAAGTAGCTGGAGAAAATAAGGCAGAGAGCACCTTATCCCCTTGGGGAAATTAGAAAATGCCATTTCATCCATTATAATCAATTTTATTCTTCTAAATTCATCATCTAATTGAGTTGGGTCCCATTTGCTTTCCACTTTTGAGATATACCTGTTTCCCTACAGGACTTTATAGTTCATTCTGGGTTTGTGAATCCTCATCTGTTGACTGAAAATGTGAAATACATTATGCTCTGTAATTTTCTAGTCCACTAATGGTTTCCTGTCTTTTAATGGAAGAAGATGAGATGACAGGAAATTATTTAATTCATAACTCTTAGTAAGGCTCATAAAAAACTTGTCAGGTACCAGAGACAGTCCAGATTATGCATTTCTTTTCACCAGGGACAGGGCAGGGGATTTTCCATAAAGACATTACCACTGTCTTTATGGAATGGATATGTTCCTACAAAGTTGGTGATGAATTAGATTTCTGTAAAGTCAATTTTATTTTTCCATTTATTTCACTGTAAAATCTGAGAATATTCCATGAAAAGAGATGTAGGAAAAAGAAACTGGGATTCAAGTTTCCACTCTGCTAATCCACTGGCATTGAGACTTTGGAGAACTACTTCACCTTGGGAATTTGAGGCCCCATGACTTAATGAAAAAGGCATTGAATGTAGAGTCAGAAGACTTGTGTCTGAAACTACACTTCTTCTACTTAAAAGTTATGTGAGTTTGAAAAATGATTTAATCTTTTTGAATTCCACTTTCCTCATTTGTAAAATAAGGTTGAGGGGCGCCTAGGTGGCGCAGTGGATAGAGCACTGGCCCTGGAGTCAGGAGTACCTGAGTTCAAATCTGGCCTCAGATACTTAATAATTACTTAGCTGTGTGGCCTTGGGCAAGCCACTTAACCACATTTGCCTTGCAAAAAAAATAAAGTTGAACAGATGATGTGTTATAATGGAAAGGGTGCTAGCTTTGATGGTAGAGGACTTGAGTACAAACCACTCAGCTGTTGTTTGTTATCTGTGGCTTTGGGCAAGTCACTTAACATTTCTGAACCTCAGTTTTCATCTATAAAAAGTGAATTGGATAATCTTTAATGTTCCTTTCAACTATAAGTCCATGATCCAATGAGCTTAAGAATTCCTGGATAGATTGAATTTGAAACATTTGGTGAGGAAGGTATTTAGTGACTAAGATCGGCTTTAATGCCAGTCCTGGAGTCAGGAAGATCTAAATTCAAATTCAGCCTCTGACCCTTACTAACTGTGTGATCCAGGGCAAATAACTTTACCTCAGTTTCTTCATCATGTGAGATAAGTTGGAAAAGAAAAATGACAAGCTACTGTAGTTATCTTTGCCAAGAAAACCACAAATGGGGTTGTGGAGAATCAGATACAAATGAAATAACAACAAAAATTTGTGGTGGTTGACTATGGACCATAGCACTTTGATTTTTATTTTGGACTCTTTTCTATGATTGATTTTCCTTTCCATTTCCTTTTCCTTTTCCAAATTCTAAGCTTAGGGGGGTTGGAAATGGGGAACTAGAGTGGGAAAGAAATAGTGAAAACATAGCTAAGAGTGCAGTGAAGACAGTCAATTTTTTTGGTCACTTTCACAAGGTTATAAATGTCTGACCCTGGCCACTAGCTGCTAGGCAGACATCCAATTTTCTTTCATGTTTATCTGACCCTGCTCCTTACTATCACTGACAGGACAGGAAAGATAACTCAGAGATATGAGAGACAGGAACACACAGAAGGGAGCCTATGAAACTATTAGGATGACCACATTTTCTGGTCTATACAACCCCTTAGCTACAAGTGGCATATTCAGTCTTCACTTGACCCTGTCATCCCCTCAAATCATCATCTTACATTTTCTTCCCTTTCTCATTCACACTCCTGGGGGGGGGTATCTACTCTCATTGCTTCTACATTTTATTTCTCATGTACTTCTTGATCTGATATATTCTTATTTCTGATTCTAACACCCGTATGATACTACTTTCTCCAAGGTGATCAATTGTCTTCTAATTGTTGAGTCTGGTGGTTTTATTTCAATCCTCATCCTTCTTGACTTCTTTGTAGGTTTTGTTACCAGGCATTTCCTTTTCCTAGATATGCTTTCCTTGAGATTTTTTTTTTTGTGGTTGAATTCTTTTTAGTTGCGTCTAATTCTCATTTTTTGGGATTTTCTGTCAGTGATACTGGAGTGGTTTGCTATTTCCTTCACCAGCTCATTTCTTCAGATGAGAAAACTGAGACAAATGGTTACATTACTTGCTGAGGAAAAAACCACTAGTAAGTGTCTGAGGCTGGATTTGGATTCACATGTTCCTTACTTCAGGTTTGGTGTTCTATACTTTGCAATATCTAGTTGCTCCATTTTAATATGTAAATATATGTATATTCAATACATGCAAACATCTTATATGTTCATAGTTGTTCGCAGTTTTTCCTCCATTAGAATATAATTCAGATCTTCCATACTCCAGGTCACAAATATAATTATCAAAATTTTTTTTTGGATTATATGTTTCAAGGGGAGGCAGTTAGGTGGTACAGTGGTGCAATGGTTCAGTGGATAGAGGGCTGGACCTGGAGTCAGGAAGATCTAGTTCAAATCCAGCTTCAGATGTTTATTAACTGTGTGACCATAAGAAATTCACCTTAATCTCTGTCTCTCTCTCAGTTTCCTTGTCTGTAAAATGAGAATCATAATAATATCTACTTTCCAAGATTGTTGTAAGAATAAAATGAGGTAATAGTTTTAAATGTTTTGCAAAACTTAAAGTACTATATAAATAATATACACATATATAATATCTACCTAGATAAAAGTCATATACTTATCTATTTGTGCATTTATGTATGAAACATATATCTGGACCCCAACTCAGAATTTCTATTAAAACTACTATGAAAACTTTTATGTGTTCTATTTAACAGTTCTTAACCTGGGGTTCGTGAAATCTAGTACCACCACTCCATAATAGCTGCTAAGTTTCTTTATGTTTTTATCACATTTTTAGGTTTTTTTTGCAAGGCAAATGGGGTTAAGTGGCTTGCCCAAGGCCACACAGCTAGGTAATTATTAAGTGTCTGAGACCAGATTTGAACCCAGGTACTCTTGACTCTAAGGCCAGTGCTTTATCCATTACGCTACCTAGCCGCCCCATTTTATCACGCTTTTAACTTTCAAAACACAAATTTGATTCTTAGGTTAGGTTTTGTATCTCTTATTCTGTTAATTCTTTTCCCAAATCTTTTTTTTTCTAGAGTTCTCATTCCCCTTTTCCCTAGTACTACCATTTGTTTTTTAAAATAACTTTTTTTTTTTTTAACTTTCCCTTCAACTCTACCAGGAATTCTCATTGCAATTGTGCCTTAGCAGCGTTTTCTTTGACACATCTTGTTTGTAGATGTTTGAAATAATTATCTTCTTATAGGTTTGTGCCTTGAATATCCCTCTAAGATAAGAGATCTTTGTAGTGGAATTATTAATTTTTTTGTGCTCATTCTTCCAGTCTATTTTCTGATTTTGAACTCCTTTTTTTAAAGACTTCTATTGGAAAGGTCTCTGTTGAATTTTTGCCCTTTTGAGTTCTTCTGTTGTTTTCTTTAGGATGTTGAGTTTTGTATTATATCAGAATCCCAGATAGAGCTCAGATTGGGGACTTGCAAGATTTCACTGCTTTTAACATGGTCTGATTGACTTTGGACAGTCTGATCAATGTTCTCTTAGTGTAAAAAAATAACAATAATAACATCAATGTCTAGAATTTATATGATAATGCTTTAAGGTTTGAAAAATATTATATGAATATTACTTTTTTAACCTCACAATAACCATTGGAAGTAGGTACTATTATTATTCCTGTTTTATAGATAAAGAAACAGATTAAATTAATTGACCATATTTGCCAGCTAATATGTATCTGCAGTGGGATTTTAGCTTGGATCTTCTAGACTCTAGGTCTTGTGCTCTATCCATTTTGCCACTTATCTGCCACTCTACAAGTTCCTGACCCTGGTGTGGGTCTATATAAAACTCTTCTTGGCTTGTCCATAATTGAAATTTCATGTAATAACTGAGCTAGAGTCAGTTACCTGGAAATCTTAGTTGGTTCTGAGTGATAGAATTGTAGGCTCCATTTTGGTCTGGAATTCCTGCCCTGGTTATACTACTGTAGACTTTGGGCCAATGGATAGAACTGAGATGTTACTCCTCCTGGGGACAGAGCCATATAGCTACAAATTATTTTGGAGTTTCTTTCTTGCTCAGAATAAAGCCCAGGTCCACAATTGCTTCTCACATTGGAATATTAAGTCTAGGTACAGATCTCCTTCCTATTCCTTGCTGGATCAGGGACCCAGAATTGGGTAGTGAGCAACAGAGCTGCCAGTTGGCTCCTGTTCCTCTACTTTGCTCAAGGTAGTTGGTATGTGCTTGAGACCTTTTCTTACTCTTGGGTATATCTCTATTCTTTTTAGTTCCTGGGTACTATAATGCTTCACATTTTGAGATCCTAGCTAGAGTCCATCCCCAGTGTCCATGGATTTCCCCTATTCTTACCTGTATGGAAGAATGATTTACTATTATCTTTTTCTTGGATTTCCCAATCAGGTTTCAGTCTGGTGTCTTTTCCAGATCTTTGTGGAGGGAGACTTTAGCTATTTTTCTTCCTACCATTCCTACATCTTGGATCTATTCTCTTATTTGATACTCATAACCCTATAAGGTTGTATGGGGGGAATTATTTCCATCTCTCTAGGTCTAGAGTCATTAAGGTGAGAAAATGAGGGTTAAAGAATTGAAATGACTTGTCCAAGGTCATGTAGTCAATTGGTAATGGAACCTGAATTGGAACTTAACTCTTTTGGCTTCTAGCTCTGGAAGTCTAGTGGATCATTGGATTGCCATGTGAGGATGGAGTGGGAAATCACTCCAGTACGGATAGGAAGTTATGGAAAAACAGGTCACCTACTAAGCCAGATGAGAATATCAATGTTATTAAGGTTCATTCCTACCGAGATTATCCTCCTTGAACCAAGATTTGCCAGGATAATCAGGTTTTCTCCGGCTGCTTCTAATGCAGAAGATGATGAAATCCCAAATATTTCCCACCAGCCTTCCAGAATAAACTTGGATAACTGCTGTTACCACTGCTTCTGCTCTTGGAAATGTTGAAATGGGGCTATCCATCTTATAATTGGCTATAGTCAGTGAGTCCAAAGGATACTTGTGTTATTAGTTTTTCATAGACTTCTAATTGTAATACTTAAAAATAAATAATGAAAACTAATCTATGTATTCTCTATTTTCTCACCTTGGAGTACTTATCCAGCAAATTCTTCCCACAATCAAACCAATTTTCTCAAAAGTTTCTCACAATCAGATCAAACATTTCATTCAACACTCCTTTTGATATTTTCTAATAGTGACACCAACAATTTTTTTCTATAGATTTCTTTACTTTAGCCTTTTAATAACAAAATATCCTTTAAAAAGTGTGATCTCCCCCTTGTTATTTGGGACCAGAATATCATCTTCAAGTGTAATTAAAATAAAGGGATGTGAAATGAATATAAGCCATACCGAAAAGGAAATTTGTTCTGAGACTGATAACTTTTCTCCCTATCTCCTCCTTGGGATATGAGTGGAATAATCATAACACCATAGTATTTATAATCAAAAATGACCTTAAGAACATTGTAGCCCACCATTTCTTTCATTTTTTTTCACATGAGCAAACATGTCCAAATTTACACAGTTATCGAGTAACAGAATCCAGTATTCAAACTGATGTCTTCTAACACCAAATCCATTGTTCTTTCCACTATAACACGTAGCTACAGGGTCATGACAAGACAGTGAGCCAAATGGACATATTATGTCCTGCTTAGAAGAGATGGTTCTATAAAGTCTTATAATGGCTCATCAATGTCATCCCTCTCTTGAGTGAAGGCATGGTCTCTCCAAAAGACCCATGTCAAAATACACATATTACCCGAGATGGAGAAAACAAATTAATCTGACATCCATTAATACATTAGTACTGATTGATTTACCAAGTGAATTAGCACTTGGCAAGTCTGTTTCCACCAAGCAAGGGTTAAAAGCTAAGGTACCAATAGCTGTGTGCTAATTTAAAGGTGTGAAAAGAATGTGAATTGAAGTGGGGCTATATAGTACTAGTAAATGAGCCAGAATATAGACTGAAAAACCTTAAGAGTTTTTCCCGGTCAAGAATAAAACCAGATTGTTATATCTGGAGCTTTCAAAGATTACTCCAAAATGATGGGGATAGAACTTCAGGAATTTGTTATATCAGAGAAAGTATGTCTCAGAAAGGCATTTTGCTATATTTGCTTAATTCTCCAAGGATGAACCCCAGTCGATATAAAATTACTAGGACTATCTAGATCATGCAAAATGCCCAAGAAGAGGGAAAACATGTATAACACCATTTCTCCATTAGACATTTCCCCATTATTAGTCGTTGAGATACATGGAGAGGTGCTCATGTTAGGGAAGTGTCTTGAGGAACCTCACAATATCTATAGAGACTTCCTAATCTCTGGAGGCTCATCTGGGTTGAATAGCTTTCTGAATAAGTCTCTGTAAGAGCAATGAACTTATTATGCCAGTTGTAATGTCCATTTTTTTCCCTCATTAAGTAGTTAGCATTTATATAGCACTTTGAGCTTCACAAAACATGTCATATCTCTATATTATCTCATTTGAGCTGCATAATAACCCTGTAGGGATAGATGCTATTATTATTCTAATTTTACTGATTGGGACACTGAGGTTTAGAGAGGTCAAGTGATTTATGCAGAATCATATAACTAATAAGTTTCTTAGGCAGAATTTGATTCAAGTCTTTATGATTCTATATCTAACACTCTATCCTCTGGGTCAATTAGATGCCCATATTATATGCTGCCTCTATATTGTAGAGTGCATTATAATTCTCCTATGAGCTGCTAGTGCTGTCCAGCTATCAGTTTTCATTCTGCTTCTGGCCATGGTGCTGACAGTGAGAGTTGAAGAACATATTATATAAAAGAAGACTGCAGAAGTAAGAATCTGGATATGCAGATCAGATTGAGGCCTCTTGGAGTTGATGGAAAGGTATGTTGTCTGGTTACTGGGGACATGTTAAAAAGTTTATGAGAGCAAAGAAAACATATATTTTCATTTTTCCCATCCTGACTTCCTTGATTTCCTTCAAATCTACATAAAATGCTACCTTCTATGAGAAGCTTTTCTCAGTTCTTTTTAATCTTAGTACCTTCCCTCTTAACCTACACTAGGTTTATTCTGGATATGTATTGATTAAACATACCTATTTGCAAGTTCTTTCCCTCATTAGACCAGGAGGTCTTTTAGAATGGGGATTTTTTTTTTAAACTTTGTCTCTCCAGTGTTTAGCACAGTATCTGGCATGTATGCTCATACATACATATACCTACATATATACACCCAAACAAAGATGGATATGTTTGTTGTTGTTCAGTTACTTCAGTCATATCTGACACTTTGTGACTCCAATTGATAGTGCTTTTTTGGGGGGGGGCAAAGATACTGGAGTTTGCCATTTGACAAAAATACTGTTTGCCAATTGCCTTTCCAGATCATTTTGCAGATAAGGGAACTAGGGCAAACAGTGTTAAGTGACTTACCAGGGTCACATAGCTCTTAAGTATCTGAAACCAGATTTGAACTCAGGAAGATAAGTTTTCTTGACTCTAGGCCTGGCACCCTATCCACTGTACTACTTAGTTTTCCTGTTTAATTGCATATAGCTTAAGGTTTTTTGAGCATTAAATGAGGTTATATACCTGAAAGTGCTTTCAAAAATACAAAACTATACAAATGTAATATATGTGTTATTATTAAGGACAAATAAATTCAACAAGCATTTATTAAGTGACTGCTAGGTGGCATAATGAATAGAGCTCTGACCCTGGAGTTGGGAAGGCCTGAGTTCAAAGCCAGCCTCAAATATTTACTGGCTGTGTGACCCTGAGCAAGTCATTTAACTTCAGTTTGCCTCAGCTTCCTTAAATGCAAAATGGGGATAATTAGAACATCTGTTTCCCAGGTTTAAGCATAGAAACAACAATACTGCAATGATGATTAACTGTGAAAGAACTGGCTACTCTGATAAATACAATTATCCAAGATAATTCTAAAGATTTCAAGATGAAAAATATGCTATCTACCTTCAAAAAGAGAGAGAGAGAGAGAGAGAACAGAATGAATTCTGAATGCAAATTGAAGTATAATTTTCTTGCTTTCCTTTTCTTTTGTTTAAATAATGTCTAATATAGAAAAAGTTTTGCATGATTTCACATGTATAATTGATATAATTTTGTTTGCCTTCTCAGTGGGTGGGAAAGAGATGGGAGGGAATGAGAGAATTTAGCACTTAAATTTAAAGAGGAGGAAAAAAGCAACAATAAATAAATAATAAATGTAAAAATAAAGAAAAATAAAATGGATAGCACAATACCTTGCACAGAGTTGATACTAAATAAAAATGCTTATGATAATAATGATGATGATGTGCCTACACTGTGCACAGTATTGTGTCAGGCATGGGAGTTTAATAGTATACCCTTTCTCAAGGTAATTAGGTGGCACCATGGATAGAGTACTAAACTTTGTGTTAGGAAAACAGTTTTCTCCTTCCTTTTGTCTTTTACATTTAATTAGATTTGTAAGCTACCAGGCAAATTCTTTCTTTTTTAAAATAACATTTTATTCCCCCCCCATTACATTTTTTGAGTTTTTTCAAGGCAATGGGGTTAAGTGATTTGCCTAAGGTCACACAGCTAGTAAGTTTCAAGTGTTTGAGGCTAAATTAGAACTCAGGTCCTCCCCACTCTAGGGCAACTACATCACTTAACTGTCCCAATTACTCGTTAAAATAAATTTTTTAACATTTAAAAAAAGTTTTCAGTTTCAAATTATAGTCTTCCTTTCCTCCTCCCTGAGATGACAAGCAATCTGATATATATATATATATATATAATATACACACATGTATATATGCAATCATATAAAACATTTCCACATTAGTAATTTTATATAAGAATAAACAAAGATAATAATAATAATAATACAACAATAATAGAAAACAACAATAAATTAACAAATAAACAAACAACAAATAAATAAAGTGAAAGAAAGTAAAAAGTGAAAAATAGAACTTTAGCCTGGATTCAGACAATATCATTTCTTTCTCTGGAGGCAGATAGCATGCTTCATTTTGAGTCCTTCAGAATTGTCTAGGATCATTGTATTGTAAGACTAACTAAGCCATTCCTAATTCTTCATTTCTACAATGTTTTTCTGGTTCTATTTACTTTACTTTGTATCAGTTCATGTTAGTCTTTTCAGATTTTTCTGAAATCATCCTGTTTGTCATTTCTTATAGCATAGTAATATTCCATAACAATTATAAGCTATATTTTGTTCTTCCTTAATTGATGGACATCTCAATTCTAAATCTTTGCCAACACAAAAAGAATTGCTATAAACATTTTTATACAAATAGCTCCTTTCCCCTTTTTATAGAAAAATCTCTTTGAGATGCAGAGCTAGGAGTGGTATTACTGGATAAAAGTGTATACACAGTTTTATAGACCTTTGAGCATAGTACCAAATTGATCTGTAGAATGGTTGAATCACAATTCCAAAAACAGTGTACTTTTCCCATATCTACTCCAACATTTATCATTTTCTTTCTCTATCATCTCAGTCAATTTGAAAGATATGAGATGGTAAATCAGAATCATTTAATTTGTATTTCTCTAATCAATAGTGATTTAGGGCATTTTTTACATGACTGTAGGTAGTTTTGATTTCTTTGTCTGAAAACAAAGTAAATCCTTTCCTAAACACTTGGTCATTCAACCATTCCTGATCAAGATTCCACTATTCTCATATTTTAAGTCATAATCCAGAATGCCAAATCTCTTTTCAGACTCTGTCTTTTTAATTACCTGTTCACTTTCCATATCTCCCTTTTTCTTTTGAGACCTTTGGCATTGATTTGTATCAGTGATAAAAATGCTATTTGCATTCCTAAGATTGTCAATTTCTTTCCCAATATTTCATAATCCCTAGGAATTCTTTCTAGATTGTGTCCATGTGAATAATCTGACGTAAGTAGTTTCCAACAAGTGGGCAACAATGTTAAGAAGTCTTTTCTTCTAGCCAGGTTATTTGGGAAAACAATTGACTTCACTCATATTAATACCATATCAATTTATAGCTGCTTCTTCAATAACCTTCAGTAAGTAAATACCAACCACAGCTACTTACATCTTCTTCCTCTTGCATTTACTGGATGATGTCTTATGTAATGCCATCTGTGAATCCACAAAATTATTCTTTAGAGGATAAGCATCAGATTCTTCAGAGAGTTTGGGTTCTCTCCTTCCCTGCCCCTTTCCTTTGGGAGAAAGTCATCAGTACACTTGTAAATATTTAACAACAAACTCTCTGAAAAAACAAGTACATACAAATATACATTTTAGTTTAATTTATAGTATTAACATTTCCCCATCACTTTCTTAAGTCTCGATAATCAGCAAAATAATAAGCATTGATTTGTAACATCTGCCTATTTCTGAGGCATTTCTACCTTGTAGAAAGCTTAACATTGCTCCCTGGACTGGGTTCTGGCTGGGTCTAGCACACCCCCAAAGAACCCTTTCACTAAACTAGCTCCAAGTGTTTAGTGGATCTTTTGTGTAAATATAATCTTTTCTCAATTATCCATAAGAATTGAGAGGAGGTGAGATAGACATAATTGATGACAGCAGATAATTAAATACCCTCTAACCTAATTTCTTTTGTGAACATTGGTTGCATTTGCAAATTAATGACCAAGGAAAGGAGCAGCTGCCAGCTATGGAATGGTGCAAAGTGAGCCAGCTTAATTGTGAGCAAAGCCTTATCAGTACTGTGCATGGAACAACTGAGCCCTTAGATAAAAATAAATAAATCAATATCATAGCAAACCGGTCTATTATTTATTTATTTTTATTCACATGTTTTCCTTGCAATTTCTGTTTTCAGCCCCTATAAATCAATAATTCCTAAATCAAGTCTAACCCAGTTCAGCTGTTCTGAATTCTTCAGGAGCTACCCACTACATTTGGGCAAATACCCTGGACCAGGGTGAAACCCACATTAGCATTTTAATTGCTGGCTGATAGCTTTGCTGTTGCAGGACTCAGCCCACAATGGTACAGTATGCAAGTTTCAATTAGTTTTTACCCTGTGATTTACTGGGCCTATAAAGTACGTCTCACTGTAGCACTTAGAAAGTAATACACTTGACACATTAGAAGTAATATACTCTGCATTACAAAATAGCAGAGTCTCTTGCCTGGAATAACTGGCATTGCCTTTTACTTAGAATGAACTCTTAGAAAACCCAAACAGATGTGCCAGGATGATTGATCATTGGGTGGGGCTTTATTAAAAATCAGCAGTCCCAGCCACCTGAAAATTTTCTGACCCATCAATTCCCTTCTTTAGGAGAACAGAGATCTATCAAAGTTCAGGTTTTTAAAATGATGACTTCTGTCTTTATTAGGAACCATACTTCAAAATATTATTTATTGAGCCTAGAAAAGTGATATGTTGTACTCCATTTTACTTTTTTTGTTTTTAAGCAGGGGCTGTTGGTGATTTACAACTTTTTGATGTATGAAGGGTTTTTTGGGTTTTTTTGTTTGTTTTTAATAGCCTTAGTCTTCCCATTTTATACATGGGCCCAATTTCATTCTATTTAGAAAGGGAAATTTTGCCTCTCCCTAAAGTAGCCTGGTGGATTACTACTACTGGGAACTTTGCTAAGATGCTAAGATACACAATCGTGTTGCTAAACTTAGGGCAAATATTTGGTTGACTTAGTCTAATGCAGCCTAGAATTCAACTCAAGAGAGATCCACCAGCCTCCACCTTTCTGTTAACTGGGCTTGTAGATGTTTAAAACCTCTTTGATATAAAAAGTTAGAAAACCAAGGAAGGCAAAATCTTCCAGTTTTTTGGTCATTATAGTTATAATAGATATGATCCAAACCTGACAATTGTCCTTTTTATTTCCTATCATTTAGGTCAGATTCCCACCTTGACCTTCTCTTCAGAAAGCTTGGGTTCAAATTCTGCTTCCAATATTTACTTTATGTGTGTTTATAGTCTCTGGGTCTCAATGTGTTCATCTGTGAAATAGTGATAGTTCTTGAACTGCTTCCTACCTCTCAGGTATGCAGGACAAAGGTGTTTTTGTAAAAGCTGAAGTTGCTATAAATATGTGAGTGGTTTTTGTTACTAAGCGGGTGTTTGTGATATGTGTATGGAAGGGCAAGGGGAGACTGGAGTTGGAGAGGCAGTACTTTAGTAATGTTCTCCATTTAGATCCTCCTTTCCCTTAACTCAATCATTGGAATATTCTAAATAACTTGAGGGAAATACAAACTAACATGAATAGTCATGGAGCTCCCCAATCGCTCATTTTATCAGATGGACTTGCCACCAATTTAGCAGGGTCCTGAGCAAGGTCAGAGAAGATAGCAGAACCTTCCTGGATTGAACCACTGATGCACACATTATTAACATAGCCAACAAAAGAAATCTGCTTATAGGCTGTTAGATTTCTAAATAAGATGCCTCTTTCCCCACACTCTCTCAATTATATTTCAGTCAACTTTTATTCTTGAATTAAATAGTGGCTTGACTGGAGAGGATTTTTGGGGCCTCTCTGTTGAGACTTTATATTTGGGCCTTTGTGTGAAATAGGAATTCCCTATGCAGTGAAACTCTGCAACCTTGTCCAGATTACCCAAACAGGGAGAATGATCCTTTCATATCACCAATTCATTACTTAATTTTAAAAAAATGGTCCAGGAGGACCACCTTTATTATTGTCTACACATAACAATGAATAGTTAAATTGTATTTATTTATTTCTTTTTTTGATGAACTGATGGAAATCAGTTAACCTGAATTTACTCATTAGAGTACATAATAATAATAGCAATCGCTTGCATTTAGACAATGTTATAAAATGTGTAAAATACAAGAAGAGTTTCTTTGTTTTATAAACTTTGCTGGGACTCAGATCTAACTGACTAATAATAACAGTGTTTTGATTAATTTATGATAAAATATAAGAATATATTCTTCAACTATCTTAGAACTCAGGATGAGAATTAATCAGGTAATGAATTAAGTAGTAGATGGAGGGAGTCAAGATTTGATGTGATTGTTGACTGATAGAGAAGACGATATAGTCCTTATTTTATCTGTGTCACACAAAGCATATATTATGCCTCCCATATATCAGATACTGTCCTAAGCACTTAAAATTTTAAAAAAATTCTTTTATTTAAGGCAATGGGGTTAAATGACTTGCCCAAGGTCATATAGTTAGGTAACTATTAAGTGTCTGAGGCTAGATTTGAACTCGGGTCCTCCTGACTCCAGGGCCAGTGCTCTATCCACTGTACCATCTAGCTATCCCTGTCCTAAGCACTTTTAACAAATGATATCTCTTATCATTTTCACAATACTCTGGGAAGTAAGTATTATTATTATAATATTATTATTATTACTATTATTCATGTTTAACAATTAAAGAAACTGAGATAAACAAAAAATTAAATGACTTACTCAGGGTTATACAGCTAGCAAGTATCTGAATTCAAATTTGAATTCAGGACTTACTGACTTGGGGACCAGTACTCTATCAGCTACCTGTAATAACATATACATGAAGTACATCATTTTAAAATGTTTTACCTTTGTTCTATCTTGTCCAACTCTTTTTGATGACAAATATTGGCAAATATTTTAGGGTGGTTCTTCTCCAACACATTTTATAGATGAGGAAACTGAGGCAAACAGGGTTAGGTGATTTGCCCAGGTTCACACAATTAATATGTATCTGGGGCCAGAATTGAACTTAGGGAGATGAGTCTTCCTGACTCAAAGCCCAGCACTCTATCCACTGTCTTTAATGAGACTCTCTCATTCAACCTCATAGGACATTGAGAAAGTTGAGAGTATCTATCTAGTTTTTGAGAGTTCAGATTTTTAGACTTCTATTTTAGAGATTGGTGATCTTTATAATATAGCAGAGGTGAGGCAAGGCATGTATAGTACTTAGTCTCAAATAATCAAATTTTCTTTCAGTTTTATTATTAGAAGGACATAGTCCTTCCAGAGTATACTTTCTCATCCCAGAATTTCTATCAATGCATGAATCTCTCTTCCTTAGGGCATCCAATTATCTTTGCAGCCTTCTCAATCTGGAACATCCCCCCTTTAAAGTCTATTCATTTCTTCCATTGGTGAATTCTCCAAATTGTGGAGAGACTCAGGCTGGTCTCCCAGTCCTGATCCTGGGTTCTGGACTTCAAAAACATCTAGATATTCCCCCTCTTTTCCCTGCTCCTCTGCGTCTCCCTTCTTTTATTTTTTTCCTTTTATTAGAATATAAGTTCCTTAAAAGCAGGGATTGTGGGGTATTTTGGTGGCTTATATTTGTAATATCCAGCACTTAGCATTGCTCCTGGTATAAGAACTTAATAAAACATATATTTCCTGCCTTGTTTTTTTTTCCAAGTGAATCCATGATCTCATTGATTCAGAAGTTCATTTCAGTCTGGGTTACTTACAATAGGCTGATCATTTGAGAGTTGGAAGTAACCCTTAAAGACCATTCAGTCCTATCCCCTAATTTTAAAAATGAATAAGGATTTGAACTCAGGCCTTCTAGACTTCAAATCTATTGTTTTATCATCCACTATTCCATTCTTTCTATCTCCACATTCCAGAAGATTTCTCTCCTCAAATTAAGTTCTGTGTTGTATCTCTTCCATTTTAATGGGAAATACCTTTGGACAGTGTACATATCTCTGTTTTTGAAAATCACACCTCTTGTATTATTGCCCTCCTTAGCCTTTGAGTCTTTAATATAATACCTATGACATAAAATAACTATGTGTATGGACAGCAGAATTTTCTGACATTAACAACACATTTATAAAAAATATATCCCTAGTGTTGCCTCCACTTGCTGCCCTCCTCCCTTCCCCTGTCTCCCAACATTTTGCATCTAGGCAGCATTCTTTCTTGTCTAACTTAAGTTCTAGCTAAAGTACTATGGTAAAAGTTATGACTGTGTTGTTCTGTGACTGTTAAAGTCACAGGGCCCTTCGGGAGCCAATTCCAGGTACAGCCTCCAATTCAGAGTCAGAGACAAGAAAAAATGACCACTTGGTTACTTCCTCTAGATGGGGGAAGGTGAAGCCAGGAGGTGAAACACACCCATTTCCTTTTGGGGGGACAAACCGACTGCACTTGAGGGGAAAGGTGGAGGGTTTATTAGAAAGACAGTAATTTATTAGCTTTCACTTTGGGCAGAGAATGAGGACCTGAAATTGCCCAGGTGCTTTTATTCTCAGTGCACAGTCCTGGCTCAGCTATAATAATGAATTCTCAAGGCTTCCTCTAGGTATAATTAGCATTTACTCATTAAGTCCCAACCATTACCTTCAGGTCCTCTGTTCCACACTAATTGACCAAAATCACACTTCAGCTATATTTTTTTCCCCCAACAGAACATTTGCTTTCCCCCAGAAACCTCTTGATTTCAGAACCATGAACCTTTGTTTCACCTTCCCCTGTTCTTAAGGAAAATGTGAGTAATATGAGACTACAAAGGTCTTAACCCCAAACTCCTTAAATGAATATTTTAAAAAACAAACAAACTAATGACTCCTTTAAATTATAAGTGAATAGTAATAGGGTACATAGAAGAGGGTACATGACTCCTTTAAATTATAAGTGAATAGTAATAGGGTACATAGAAGAGGGTACATGTTAATAGTGGGGAAGCTAAATGACAATGATAGAATGCCAAACCTGAAGTCTGGAAGATCTGAGTTCAAGATACTTACTAGCTTTTTGACCCTGGCAAGTAACTTAATTCCATTTTCCTCAGTTGGGGAAGGAAATGTAAGCCACTCCAGAATTTTTGTCAAGAAAATTCCATGGATAAAGTTTTGGGGTGAAACAGAATTGGGCATATCGATTTGGACATAGAGATCAGCCTGAATGACTGAATAGCAACAAATTCCTGATTCTATGTCCAGCACTCTATCCATATAACCACCTTCACATCGCCTATTACATAGTAGGAAATTAATAATTGTTTATTGAATTAAAAACAAAAGATAATTATTCCCTTCAGATACCAGTGCTTTTGCACTGATTCCTCATGCCTCAGATTTGCTCATAAAAAGTAGACTTAATTCATTGGTCAAATTCCATTCCATTCCACAAATATATTTATTAAGTGTTTGCTATGTTTATAGCACAATGTTGGCAGATAGAGACTCAAAGTTAGAGGCAGAACCCTTTGTATTAGAGCAGGAAGGTTCTATAGGGATTATCTAAGGCAAATTTCTTATTTTACAGATCCCAAAGTGCAGAGAAATTAGTTAAGATTGCATGACTAATAAAGATGTAAAGTAAAGATCAACTTTTTTATTGTTCAGTTATTTCCCTCTCATTTCTGATCCTTTATGACCCTATTTTTCTGATCCTTTATGACCCTATTTTAGGGCAAAGACCCTAAAGTGGTTTGCCCTTTCCTTCTCCAACTCATTTGACAGATGAGAAAACTAAGGCAAATAACCCAGAGTTGCACAAGTAGTAAATGTTTGAGGCCAGGTTTGAACTCAAAGAGTTGAGTCCTACAGTTTCCAGGTCAGTGCTCTCTCTACTGTACCACCTAATTGTCCAGGATCAGTTTAGACCTTCTCATATCTTGAGGTGCAAAATTGATCAGAGTTGTTCATTTTCCTCTGTATTGTAGGGACTGTGGTGAGAAGAGGCAGAGGAGACAGAGATGTACCTCACCTATGACTGCAAGGGGGTTGAGCATATACTTGTAGCTTGTCCTTAATTGTATGTGCAAATCTCCCCTTACCACTTGTCTCTGGAGTATTATATGTTTTGATCAGGTAGGAAGGAAAGGCTAAATACTCACCTAAACAAGTTCAGATTGATTCTTTTCCTTGTAATTATTTCTAGATAAGAGAAAGAAGGATTGGTGCTTAAAGGTGAAAAAAAACAGGAGCTAATGGATGGGGGTATGCTGTGATATATACTTTTTTGGGGGTCTGGAGTCAGGTTGGCTATAAATGAGCAAAGGGTGAGAGGAATTGTTACCAAATTAGGAGGCAATTTCTTAACTTCTTAGGGCACTAACCAGTTCCAATCACTGGTCTTGCCATTGGCCTCAAAGTTTGAGGAGTAGTGCTCCTTCTATGTCTGTTTTTTGAGGCTTCTTTCTTTTTAAGATGATATTTCTGACTAGTTGGGCAAGATAAAAACAGCGATCATTTTAGGTTTAATTTATTTGAAGACAGCTTTTTCAACCTCATAGAATACAAGTAATGCTGCTGTCAGAGGGGAGTTACTTAGCCATGACTAAGCTGCATGTTTGAAAGCCAAAGGCTTGACTAATCTAGAGTTCTGAACAGATGTGGTAGAGATAACATGTGGATCTAAACTATTAGGGGGCCTCATTGTACTGCTGATATATTATTAGAACACATGTATAGCCTCTATGGATGTATTCTCAATGAGTTAGGGGTGGAGGGAAGGAAGAGAGAATATGGAACTCCAAGTTTTAAAAATGAATGTTGAAAGTTGTTTTGACATGTAACTGAAGAAAAATAAAATACTAAATGATATATGATGAGGTCTAATTTTGTTGCTTTTGGATCTGGGCAAGTTGCTTCCTAATGATCTAGGAATTTTTTTTAATCAAAGATTAATCAGCTAAGGGGTTGAGTTGAGTTGAATCAGGATTTGTTGGATTAAAAAATCACAGACATAAGCTTTAGAAACTTAAAAGCTGAAAAAAGGTGCAAAGTATTGTTGATAATATACCATTTGAAGCAACCACTATTTAATAAATAACTGAAAATACATAAATTTTCTTATAGGGTAAAGGCTGAGTCTGGAACTTCAAATTCAAGCTCAAGGAAGGCAGAGCCTAATAATTCCAGGAGTAACCAGAGGAGTATTTTCTCTTTTTTACTGTTTCTTAGGAATATATGATTAATCACCCCAGGATCATAGGAATAATTTTAAAATTATTGATATATCTTGTCCTGACACAAATATTTCCTGATAATTATATCAATAATACCTGCCTTTAAAACCCAAGCAAAAAATATGATATTAAAAAAGTAACTGATAGGATCTTAGAATCTTGGATTTTGAGCTGGAAGAGATCTTAGAAATCATGAAGTCCAATGCCTTTATTTTTTTCAGAAGAGGAAACTAAGGCCCAGATAGTTTGAATGACTTGCCAGAATCCCATAGTTACTAAATTTCTTTTTTTAAAATAGTATTTTTTGCCATTTACATGTTGAGATAATTTTCTGCAATCATTTCTACAAGATTTTGAGTTCCAAATTTTTCTCCCCTCTGCTTCCTAAAATGGAAGGCAATTATTTTAGGTTATACATATACAATCATGTAAAACATATTTACACTTTAGTCATAGTTATGAAAGAAGAAACAGATCAAAAGAAAACACACAAAAAGAATACAAAGTTAAAAAATCTATGCTTCAATCTGCATTCTGCACATATCAATGCTTTATCTGGAGGTGGATAGCATTTTCTTTTGTGAGACCCTTGTACTTATCTTGGATCATTGTGTTCCTGAGAAAAACTGAGTCATTCAGAGTCGACCATCATAGAATGTCACAGAAGCTGTGTGTAATGTTTTCCTGGTCCTTTTCATTTTACATTGCATCAGTTCATACAAGTCTGTCCAGGTTTTTATGAAATCTGCCTGTTTATAATTTTTATGCTTTATTTTTTCATATTATTACAATAATCTTGTTGTGAAAGTAAACATAAACCCCTCCCCCCAAAAAGAGAAACCTCAAGAGAAATGAAGTGAGAGAAAAAGAGTGTTCTTCAGTCTGTGATCAGAGTCCATCAGCTCTGTCTCTGGGATGAATTGCTTTCTTTATCTTAAGTCCATCAGATAAATTGCTTCAATGTCTTTTCCTACAGTCACTATTACAAGCTGTATTTCTTCCATTCTATTCCTCTCCATTTTCATTTATTCTATTCCTTCTCTTCTTCCACCCTATTTCTCCTCAAAAGTGTGTTGTATCTGACTATTCTCTCCCACAATCTTCTCTCCCTTCTACCACATCTACTTCCCCTCCCCTCCTCCATCCTCCTTATCCCATCCCTCTCCTCTCATTTTTTCTCTAGGGTAAGATAGATTTTTATACCCTATTGAGTGTTTATGTTATTTCTTCTCTGAGTCATTTCTGATGAGAATGAAGTCTCACTCCTTCCCTCTTACCTTCCTCACTTTCACTCCATTGCTTTTCCTTGACTTTTTTTAATGTGAAATATAGCCCATTCTACCTCTCCTTTCCCTTTCTCCCAGTACTTTCCTTTATCACCCATTAACTCCATCTTTATACCATATTACACCATTATATTCAACTTCCTACTGTGCCTTGTCTACATATGCTCCTTCTAACTGCTCTTATAAATGAGAAGGTTCATATGAGTTATCAGCATCATTAAGTTCCTCATAATTAGTCTTTCTTGTTCACCTTCTTTATGCTTCACCTGAGTCTGTATTTGGAGATCAAACTTTCTGTTCAGCTCTGGTCAAACAGGAAAGTTTAAAAGTCACCTGGTTAATTGGAAGTCCATCTTTTCCCTTGAAAGAGGATGTTCAGTTTTGCTGAAACCAAGTTCTTTTGCTTTCCAGAATATATTTCAAGCCCTATAAACCCTTAATGTGGATGTTGCTAAATCCTATGTAATCCTGACTATAGCACCACAGTAATTGATATGTTTCTTTCTGGTAGCTTATAGCATTTTCTCTTTGACTTGGAAGTTTTGGAATTTGGCTATAACTGGGAGTTTATTTTTGGGAACTCTTTCAGGAGGTAATTGGTAGCTTCCCTTAATTTCTATTTTACCCTCTGCTTCTAGGATCTCAAGGCAATTTTGTTGTATTATTTCTGGAAAAATGAAGCCTAGGCTCTTTTCCTGGTCATGACTTTCAGGTAGCATAATAATTTTGAAATTATCTCTTCTGGACCTGTTTTTCAGGTCAGTTGTTTTTCCAATAAGATATTTCACATTTAAAAAAATTTTTCATTCTTTTGATATTGTTTTATTGTTTCTTGATTTCTTGCAAAGTCATCAGCTTCCTTTTGTTCCATTCTACATTTGAAGGAGTTATTTTCTTCAGAGAGTATTTTTTAATCTCCTTTTCCAGTTGGCATTTCCTTATTTGCCTTTTAGGCTGCTTTTTCCATTTGGCCTAAACTGTTTTTTTTAAGGTTTTTGCAAGGTTAATGGGTTAAGTGGCTTGCCCAAGGCCACACAGCTAGGTAATTATTAAGTGTCTGAGGCCGAATTTGAACTCAGGTACTCCTGACTCCAGGGCCGGTGCTCTATCCATTGCGCCACCTAGCCACCCCTAAACTGGTTTTTAACATGATGTTTTCTTCAGTATTTTTTGTATTTCTATCTCCAAGCTGCTGACTTGGTTTTCATGATTTACCTGCATTGCTTTCATTCTCTTTTCAATTTTTTTTCTACCTCTCTTATTTGCTTTTCAAAGTTTTTTTCTGAGCTTTTCCATAGCCTGGGCCCAATTCCCTATTTCTCCTGGAGGCTTTGGATACAGAAGCTTCTACTTTATCATCTTCTGAGTGTGTATTTTGATCCTCCATGGGATCAAAGTAATTAGTGATGGTTAGGTTCTTCTTTTTCCTGTTTGCTCATTTCTTCAGTCTATGACTGATTTACTGCACTTTCAAGGGTTTTTTGGGTGTTTTGGGACACCCCAGAGTGACATTAATTCCTCCAAGGTCTTATGAGAAACTCTGCTTTCTTGCCTATGCTCTGGTCTGTGAATGTCCACAAGCTCTCCCTTCTGTCCTGGAGCTGTGAAAGAGGGTCCCTGCTCCTCTATGGTTGTAGGGGCCCCAGACTTCAACCTAGATCTGAGTGTGGGTAAATAGCAGAGTCCTGCCCCAGGAATAGCAGAGAGACCTCTGCAGTCTCTCCCCATCCCCTTACCATCTGTGGACTGAAGGCTCTGAAAGTGCTGGGTGACTCTGCACGTTTGGGTTCTGGGTTCTCTCTGGTGTGGCAGAGTTCTTTCACTGACCCTTCAAGCTGTCCTTGGAGATCCCTGGGCTAAGAGATCTGGAAACTGCCCCCTCTGCCATGGACCCAGATGCCCCCAGGGACCCAGGTGCCCTAAGAACTGTTCCTAGAAAGTTGGAGCAGGCTGTGCCATGGCTCTTTCCAATGCCTGGTTTCAGTGAAACAGATCTTTCCCTCAGATCTTCTAAGTTGTTTTGGACTGTGTAATTGCATTGCTCATTTTTATGTGGGTTCTGTCCCTCTAAATTTTGGCTAGAGTCATAACTTGACAGCTTTTGGAGTTTTTTGGGGATGAGTTTCCAGGAATTCCTGCCCTCATGCTGTCATCTTGACTCTGCCCCTATAATTTCTTATTGCATAAAAGTATTCCATTACATTCATATGCCATAGCTTGTTCAACTATTCCTCAATTAATGGACATCCCCTCAATTTCCAATAGTTTGGAAAAAAGCTGCTATAAATGTAGATCCTTTTCCTTTTTAATAATCTCTTTGGTATACAGATTTAATATGATATTGCAGGATCAAAGACTATGTATTGCTTGGTTGCCCTTTGGGCACAATTTTCAATTGATCTTCAGAATGTTGGACCATTTCACAACTCTACCAACAATTTTCTCACATCCTTTCCAACATTTATCATTTTCCTTTTTTGTTCTATTAGTCAAATTGATAGATATGAAGTGGTATCTCAGATTTGTTTTGATTTGCATTTCTCTAATCAAAAGTGATTTACAGCACTTCTTCATGTTGATAGATAGTTTTGCTTTCTTCATCTGAAAATTGCCTGTTCATATCCTTTGCCCATTTATCAATTGGAGAATAACTTATACTCTTATAAATTTGACTCAGTTCTCTATATGTTTGAGGAATGAGACCTTTATCAAAGATTCTTGTAAAAAATCATTTCCCAACATTCTGCTTTCCTTCTAATCTTGGTTGCATTGTTTTTTAATTTAATATAATCAAAATGATCTATTTTATATTTTGTAATGCTTTCTATCTCTTATTTGGTCATGAATCTATAGCTTCTTTTTAAGAATTTGGATGCTGGGGGACAGCTAGGGGCACAGTGGATAGAGTACTGACCCTGGGTCAGGAGGACCTGAGGTCAAATACAACCTCAGACACTTAATGATTGCCTAACTGTGCCACCCTTAACACTCTTCATCTTGGGCGAGTCACTCTTAACCCCATTGTCTTAAATCAATAAAATAAAAAAAAAGAATTTGAATGTTGTACCTCTTGGGGTGTGTTTAATATTGATATTACTTCACTGTCTATGGTACCTTTTATGAAGACATGGCTTTCTTCCTTGTCCCTTTTAATTTGACATGTATTTGTTCTTGTTTTATCTGAGATCATGATAGCTACCCCTGCACTTCAGATGAAATATAGTAGATCCTATTCCAGTCCCTTATCTTTACTCTTTGTGTATATCTTTGCTTCAACTATGTTTCATGTAATCAAAATATTATAGGTTCTGATTTTTGCTCCCTCTGCTGTCTGCTTCCATTTTATGGGAGAGTTCATTCCATTCTTATTGACAATTATTATTATTACTAATTGTGCATTTCCCTATTCTATTTTCCTCCTGTTCATCCTCTTTTTTCTTTCACCCTTTCCCTCCTCATCAGTGTTTTGCTTATGTCTACTACCTCCCCCAACCTACTTTCAGTTCTGTCAGTTTCCCCTTTCCTTTTTTTTTTTAGTTTTTTTTTGCAAGGCAAATGGGGTTAGGTGTCTTGCCTAAGGCCACACAGCTAGGTAATTATTAAATGTCTGAAACCAGATTTGAATCCAGGTACTCCTGACTCCAAGGCCGGTGCTTTATCCACTACTCCACCTAGCTGCCCCTCCCCTTCCCTTTTAATTAATCCCCTCTTCTTCTTTTGGGTAAGATAGATTTCTATATTCAATTAATTGATATAATTATATAATTATATCATGAACTATCATATATAATTATATATGATATTATATCATGAAATATCATATACAATGAAATAATTAATAATTCAGTTATTACCTTTTTGACCTAATACTGATGAGAGTAATGTTCAATCAATGTCCATTGTCTACCCTCCCATCTTTCCCTTCACTATAATATGTTTTTCTCCCCTCTTCATGTGAAATAATTTACCTCATCAACCCTATCCCTTTCTTCTGCACTCAGTGTCCTCCTTTTTCTTATCTCTAAATTTTTTTATGTCATTCCCTCAACTTCCCCTTATTCCTGTACTCTCTCTCTCTCTCTCTCTCTCTCTCTCTCTCTCTCTATATATATATATATATATATATATACATACATATATATATATATTCCTATTAGTTCTACTATTAGTGGTAAATTTTTGAGAGTTAGAAGTATAATCTTTCCATGTAGACATGTAATCAGTTCATTTCCATTGGATCCCTTGTGTTTTCTTTTCCTTTTTCCCTTATTAGGTTTCTCTTGAGTCTTGATATTAGAGATAAATTTTTTTGTTCAATTCTGGTCTTCTTATGAAGCTTGAGATACTTCTATTTCAATGAATGACAAATTTATCTCTTAAAGTACTATGTTTAATTTTGCTGGGTGGATGATTCTTAGTTGTAGTCTTAAACTCTTTTGCCTTTTGGAATATTATGTTCCATGATTTCCAGTCTTTCAATGTTGCTGCTGCCAAATCTTATGTAATACTGATTGTGGCTACTAAAATATTTGAATTATTTCTTTTTTTTGGCCACTTGCAGTTTTTAAACTTAATCTGATAATTTTGCAATTTGACTATAATGTTCCTTGGAGTTTTTATTTTGGGATCTCTTTCCTGAGGTGACTGATGGATTATTTCAATCCCATTTTGCTCTCTGGTTCCAGAATATCAGGACAGTTTTCCTCAATAATTTTTCAGAAGATACTGTCCAGATTCTCCTTTTGATTATGGTTTTTAGGTAGTTCATTTATTCTGACATTCTCTCTTCTGGATCTATTTTCTAGGCCAGATGTTTTTCCAATGAATTATTTTACATTTTCTTTTATTTTTTCATTTTTTTGTTATTGTTTGATTCTTGATGTCCCAAAGAGCCATTAGCTTGCACTTGTCCAACTCTTTAAAAATTTTTTTTAGGTTTTTGCAAGGCAGATGGGGTTAAGTGGCTTGCCCAAGGCCACACAGCTAGGTAATTATTAAGTGTCTGAGACTGGATTTGAACCCAGGTACTCCTGACTCCAGGGCCGGTGCTTTATCCACTACGCCACCTAGCCACCTTTTTTAAAAATTTTTAAAAAATATTTTAGTTTTCCAATGATTTACAGTAGTAGTTTCTACCTATCATTTTCTGTTAGGTTTTGAATTTTACGTTTTTTTCTTCACCCTCCCTTCCCTCCCCCATCCCCCCACAGAAGGCAGTCTGATAATTTATACATTGTTTCCATGTTATACATCGATTGAAATTGAATTTGGGAGAGAAATCATATCCTTGAGGAGAAAACAAAATATTAGAGATAGCAAAATTATGTAGTACATAAGACACTTTAAAAACTGAACATAATAGACTTTGATCTTTATTTAAACTCCACAGTTCTTTCTTTGGGTATAGATGGTATTCTCTGTTGTAGGTGCTCTAAAATTGTCCCTGATTATTGCATTGATGAAATGAGTAAGTCCATTAAGGGTGATCATCATGGTCATGTTGTTGTTAAGGTGTACAACGTTCTGATAGCTCATCTCACTCAACATCAGATCATGCAAGTCTTTCCAGGCTTCTCTGAATTCCCATTCCTCTTGGCTTCTAATAGAACAATAGTGTTCCATAACATACATATACCACAATTTGTTCAGCCATTACCCAGTTGATGGACATTCACTCACTTTCTAATTCTTTGTTACCACAAACAGGGCAGCTATGAATATTTTTGTACAAGTGATATTTTTACCCTTTTTCATGACCTTTTCAGCATATAGTCCCAATAGTAGTATTGCTGGATCAAAGGGCATGCACATTTTTATTGCCTTTTGGACATAATTCTAGATTGCTCTCCAGAAAGGTTGGATGAGTTCACAGCTCCACCAACAATGTATTAGTGTCCCAGATTTCCCACAACCCTTCCAACATTGAACATTGTCCTTTCTGGTCATATTGGCCAGTCTGATAGGTGTGAGATGGCACCTCAGAGCTGCTTTAATTTGCATTTCTCTAATCAGTAATGATTTGGAGCAATTTTTCATATGATACTGGATAGCTTTGATTTCCTCATCTGAAAATTGCCTCTACATATCCTTTGACCATTTGTCAATTAGGGTATGGCTTTTTTTTTTTTATAAATTTGACTCAGTTCTCTATATATTTTAGAAATGAGTCATTTGTCAGCAATACTAGTTGTAAAAATTGTTTTCCATTTTATTACATTTCTTTTGATCTTGATTAAAGTGGTTTTTTTGGGTCAAAGGTTTTTAATTTACTGTAATCAAAATTATCTAGTTTGTTTTTAATGATGCTCTCCATCTCTTCCCTTTCCATAGATTTTACAGGTAAACTATTACTTGATCTTCTAGTTTTCTTATAATATTGTCTTTTATGTCTAAATTCCTCACCCATTTTGATCTTATCTTAGTATAGAATGTCTAAGCCAAGTTTCTGCCATACTAATTTCCAATTTTCTCGCCAGTTTTTATTGAAGAGACAGTGATTATCCCAGAAGCTGGACTCTGGATTTATCAAACAGAAGATTACTATAATTGTTTCCTGCTGTCTCTTTTGTACCTAATCTATTCCACTGATTCACCACTCTGTTTCTTAGCCAATACCAAATAGGCTTGATGACTGATACTTTGTAATATAATTTTAGATTTGGTAAGGCTAAGCCACCTTCTTTTGTACTTTTTTTCCATCAAATCCTTGGATATTCTTGACTTTTTGTTTTTCCATATGAATTTAGTTACAATTTTTTCTAGCTCATTAAAGTAATTTTTTGGAAGTTTGGGTAGGGCGCTAAAGTAGATTAATTTAGGTAGAATTGTCATTTTTATTATATTAGCTCAGCCTATCCATGAGCAATTGATATTTATTCAGTTATTTTAATCTGATTTTATTTGTATGAAGAGTGTTTCATAGTTGATTTCATAGGGTTTCTGAGTCTGCCTTGGCAGGTAAACTCCCAAGTATTTTATATTTTTTTATGTACATTTTTTTTGGCAGGGCAAATGGGGTTAAGTGGCTTGCCCAAGGCCACACAACTAGGTAATTATTAAGTGTCTGAGGCTGGATTTGAACTCAGGTACTCCCGACTCCAGGGCCAGTGCTTTATTCACTGTGCCACCCAGCTGCCCCACAAGTATTTTATATTGTGAAGTTACTTTGAATGGGATTTCTCTAGGTACACCAACATGTAATTTGCAAAGAGTGAGAGTTTTGTTTCTTCCTTCCCAATTCTAATTTCTTCAATTTATTTTTCTTCTCTTATTGATGAAGCTAACATTTCCAACACAATATTGAATACTAGTGCCAATAATGGGCATCCTTGTTTCACCCCGATCTTACTGGTATGCTTCTAGCTTATCCCATTGCATATAATGCTTTTTTCAGATAGATACTGCTAATTATTCTAAGGAAAAATCCATTTATTCCTATACTCTCTAGTGTTTTTAGTAGGAATGGGTGTTGTATTTTGTCAAAGGCTTTTCCTGCACCTATTGAGATAATCATATGATTTCTGTTAGGTTTATCATTGATATAATCAATTATACTAACAGTTTTCCTAATATTGAAACAATCCTGCATTCCTGGCATAAATCTGGTTTGGTCATAGTGTATTATCCTAGTGATTACTTGCTATAAGTACTTTGCTAAGATTATATTTAAGATTTTTGCATCCATATGCATAAGGAAATTGATCTTTTATTTTCTTTTTCTGTTTTGACTCTTCCTGGATTATGTATCAACACAATAATGGTGTCATGGAAGGAGTTAGGCAGAGTTCTGTCTTCACCTATTTTTTCCAAAGAGTTTATGTAGAATTGGGACCAATTGTTCCTTAAATGCTTGATAGAATTCACTTGTGAAACCCTCTGGCCCTGGAGATTTTTTCTTATGGAGTTGAATAATGGCTTGTTGAATTCCTTTTTCTGAGATAGGATTTTTAGGTATTTAATTTCTCTTAATTTAACCTGGGCATCTTATATTTTCATAAATATTTGTCCATTTCACTTAGATTATCAAATTTATTGGCATGTAATTGGGCAAAATCATTCTGAATTATAATTTTAATTTCCTCCTCAATGGTAGTGAGTTCACCTTTTCCTTTTATGATACTAATAATTTGGTTTTCTTCTTTCTTTTTAAAAATCAAATTAACCAAAGTTTTATCAATATTTTTGTTTTTTTCATACAACTAACTCTTGGTTTTATTAATTAGTTCAACAGTTTCTTGCTTTTGATTTTATTAATTTCTACTTTACTTTTTAGAATTTCTAAGTTGGAATTTAATTGGGGTTTTTTGATTTGTTCTTTCTCTAATTTTTTTAGTTGCATGTTTAGTTTATTGATTTTCTCTCTCTCTCTCTCTCTCTCTCTCTCTCTCTCTCTCTCTCTAATTTATTTCTGTAAGCACTTAAAGTTATAATATATCCCCTAATAACTGCCTTGGCTGTATCCCATAATTTTTGGTATGTTGTCTCATTATTGTCATTATCAAGGATGAAATCATTAATTATCTTTATAATTTGTTGTTTGATCCACACATTATTTAAAATGAGGTTATTTAGTTTCCAAATAATTAAAATCATTCTATCCTTTATTACATGTGATTTTTATTGCATTATGATCTGAGAAGGAAGTATTCACTATTTCTTCCTTTCTGCATTTGATCATAAGGTTTTTATACCCTAGTTACATGGTTAATTTTTGTGTAAGTGCTATGCACTGCAGAAAAAGACTATATTCCTTTCTATCCCCATTCAATCTTCTCTTAAGGTCTATCATGTCTAGATCTTCTAACATTTTATTTACCTCCTTATTTATGTTATGATTTGTCTAAATCTGAGAGAGGGTGATTGAGATCTACCATAAGTAGAGTTTTTCTGTCTATGTCTTCCTGTAACTCATTCAACTTCTTCTCTAAGTATTTAGATGCTATACTACTCTATACTACTTGGTGCATACATATTTACTATTGAAATTGTTTCATTGTTTATGGTAACTTTTAAGAGGATATAGTTTCCTTCCTTATCTATTTTAATGAGATCTATTTTTGCAGCCCCTTTGTCTGAGATAAGTATTGCTATCCCTGAGTTTTTTACTTTCGCTGAAGCAAAATATATTGTGCTCCAACCTTTTACTTTTACTCAATATGTATCTCTCTGTTTCAAATAAGTTTCTTTGTAGGATTCTGGTTTTTAATCCACTCTTTTGCTTTCATTTTATGGGAGAGTTCATCCCATTCACATTCAAAGTTATAACTCTTTATTGCTCTCCATATTATTTTCCCTCTGTTTTTATTTTTCTCCTTTTTTACTTTACCCATATTACTCAGTATTTTGCTTCTCAAGTGTACTTCCTTCAGTGTGTTTTCCCCCTTATATCCACCCCTCCCCTATCTTTCCCCTCTCTCTTTGCCCCTTCTTCCTTCCCTTCCTTCTGTTAGTTTCCCTTTTCTTCCCCTCTCCCCCTTTCCCCTTTTAATATTTGAAAGTTTAACAAGTTTCTTAACTTAACTGGTTGTGTTTTTGTTAATCCTTCTTTGAGCCAAATATGATGAAAGAAAGATTCAGGCAGTTTTCACCTCCTCCCTTCTTCCCCTCTATTGTAATAGGTCCTTTGTAACTCTTCATGTAATGTGATTTATCCCATCTAATCTTCTCCATCTTCCCTTCTCTCTACTGTACCCCCTTTTTTAAGGAGATGCTCTTTTAAAATCATTCTATCAGAGTCACAGATCAGTCATGAGTGTCCATTACTTCTGGCTAAGTATGTTCTGTCTAATAGAATTACAATTCTCAAGAGTTATGAGAACCTTTCTCCTAGGTGGGGATATAGCCAGTTTCATCTTATTGGATGGCGATTTTTTTCTTTTCCCTTTTTTTGCCTCTTCATGTGTCTCTAGAGTCTCCTGTTTGAAGTCCAAATTTTCTATTAAGCTTTGTTCTTTTCATCAGGAAAAGTTATTATTAAAAGTCCATCTTTTCCATCTTTTCCCCTGGAAGAGAAGGCTCAGTTTTTCAGGATGGTAAATTCTTGACTTCATTCAAAACTCCCTTGCTCTTTAGAATATCTTATTCCAGGCCCTCCGATCTCTTAATGTTGATGCAGTCAGGTCCTGTATAATCTTTACTGTGACTCCTTGGTATCTAAATGTTTTCTTTCTGGTTACTTGCAGGATTTTCTTTTTTATCTGATAGTTCTTAAATTTGGTCACAATATTCATTGCTGTTTTCATTTTGGGATCCCTTTCAGAAGTGGATCAATGTATTCTTTCAATAACTATTTTGCCCTCTGGTTCCATGATATCATGGCAATTATCCTTCAGAAGATCCTGAAATATTGCTCCAGGCTTTTTTTTTTTATCCTCAATGTGTTCAGGAAGCCCAAGGATTCTTAAGTTGTCTCTTCTGGATCTATTCTCTAAGTCAGTAGTTTTGCTGATGAGGTATTTTATGTTTTTTTCTAAGTTTTTGATTTTTGGCTTTGTTTTTAACAGATTCCACTTGTCTCTTGAAGTCATTAGTTCCCACAGATTCCATTCTTTTTTTTAGAGAAGAATATTATTTATTTACCTTTTCCATTTACTTTTTGAAGCAGTTTTCCTTTTGTCCAATTGTGGTTTTGAGAGAATTATTTACTTTTTGCATTTGTTCAATTGTGTTTTCCCTGGTTTTTTTTATCTCGTTGCAAGGTATTAATTTTCTCTTGGGTTTCTTTTCCAAATTTTTCCATTTGGTTTTTAAATTCCTTCCTGATCTCTTCTAAGAAGTTTTTCTGTATTGGAAACCAATACATAATCTCCTCAGAAGTTTTAGCTCTCACTGAGTTAAGGTCTTTGTCTTCAAGGTAGTTTTCAATGGATCCCTCTTCCGCTGGCCTTTCTTCATTTTCCTAGGATTTTGTGTTAGGGGAGAGGCTGGTTCATGAACCTTTGGTTTTGAAAACACTGGAGACTTTGCTGACTGGGTTCAGTAACTCCAAGTATGCTGGTCAATAGGGGGTGCTAAAGGCTTTCTCTGGAGTGTCTGCTCCCATGATTTGTTGCCCACTCCCTAGGCCTGGGGGAGTGGGGGAAACAGCAGAGTCTGAATTATCCTTGAAAAATGTGGGCTGCGCTCTCAGGCTATGTAGTTAATCTTATTATTCACTCAGTACAAAGAGAGATCTGCTGCCCATACCTGAGTCTGTGGAGGTATGGAGATTGTTTACTGCCTTGCTTCTCTCTACCATCTTGGTTGGAAGTCTAACTTAAATGCAGTTGTTCAACTCTTAACTTTTAAGGTGTCCTTTTCTTTGGTTAGTGTTATATTTCCTTTTCCATTTGGCCAATTGTGATTTTAAGGAGTTGTTTTCTTCAGTGGATTTTCATATCTTCTTTTCCAATTCTACTTTTTAAGTAGTTGTTTTCTTCTATTAATTCTGTTGACTCTTTTTTCATAGTTCTCTTGCATCACTCATTTCTCTTCTCAATTTTTCCTCTACCTCTCTCTTGTATGATTTTTAAACTCTCTTTTGAGCTTTTCTATATGTTCTTCCCATCCCTGAGATCACTTTCCATTTTTCTTTGCTGTTTTTCTTGTAGGTATTTTGACATTGACATTCTGAGTTTGTGGCTTAACCTTCTCTATTCACCATAATAATATTCTATGGCCAGATTCTTTTTTTTTTGTTTTTGTTGATCTTCTTTGTCCTTTTCCTTTTCTTTTAAATTTGATCTCTGCTCCCAGAGTGAAAGGATCTTCTTCTGCCAGAGTATGCAAATTCTGACTGTTACTTGATGATGTTCTGAGGTCCACAGGGGACTGTCATGTCTGATGTAGTACTGAGGGGATGAGGGATGACTGGTGTTGTTGGAGATCATAGAGATCTGGCACTTTACCTGAGCAGGGTTCTTAGTGCTGGTATCTTGTATGTGCTGTGTTTCTGCATTTCCCTAGGACTACACTGAAGTATGTGATGATCTGCCAATGTCAGCTGTTTCCCCAGGGCTAAGATGAAGCACGTAGCAGTTCTCAAGATTGAATCTTCCTATTTCCATGATTTTGCTGAGGTACAGGGTTGGTCCTGCACTTTTGGTGTTTGCCTGGTCCTTTGTACTGAAGCTGAGGATCTCCCACTGGTTTGCTGAGATAGGGCTTACTGCTATCCCACTGTGATGCTTCCTGTTCTGAATTCTTTACCCCTTGTGAGACAATCCTTTCTTGGTGATCTTCCTTGGGCTAAATTCTTGTTTCACCCTGCTTCTTTTGCTAGTTCTACTGTTCCAAGATTTTTTTTGGTATTTATTTTTTTGTTCTTAAAGATTTTATTTATTTTGTTTTACAATTTTACCCCTTAATCTTAATTCCCTCCCCCCCGCCATAGAAAGCAATTTGCCAGTCTTTATATTGTTTACATGGTATACATTGATCCAAATTGAATGTGATGAGAGAGAAATCATATCCTTAAGGAAGAAACATAAAAGTATAAGAGATAGCAAGATCAGACAACAAGATGTCAGTTTTTTTCCCCCTAAATTAAAGTTAATAGTCCTTGGTCTTTGTTCAAACTCCACAGTTCTTTCTCTGGATACAGATGGTATTCTCTATTGCAGAAAGTCCCAAATTTCTGGTTCTGCTCATCTCATTCAGCATCAGTTCATGCAAATCCTTCCAGGCTTCCCTGAATTCCCATCCCTCCTGGTTTCTAATAGAGCAATACATATACCATAGTTTGCTAAGCCATTCCCCAATTGAAGGACATTTACTTGATTTCCAATTCTTTGCCACTACAGACAGGGCTGCTATGAATATTTTTGTACAAGTGATGCTTTTACCATTTTCATCATTTCTTCAGGGTATAGACCCAGTAGTGGTATTGCTGGGTCAAAGGGTATCCATATTTCTGTTGCCCTTTGGGTGTAGTTCCAAATTGCTCTCTAGAAAGTTTGGATGAGTTCATAGCTCCACCAACAATGTAATAGTGTCCCAGATTTCCCACAAACCTTCCAACCATGATCATTATCCTTTCTGGTCATATTGGCCAGTCTGAGAGGAGTGAGGTGGTACCTCAGAGAAACTTTAATTTGCATTTCTCTAATAAGTAATGGTTTCGATCAATTTTTCATATGTCTGTAAATTGTCTTTGCATATCCTTTGACCATTTGTCAATTGGGGAATGACTTTTTTAAAAAAATTGACTCAGTTCTCTGTATATTTTAGTAATGAACCCTTTGTCAGAAACATTAGTTGTAAAGATTGTTTCCCAGTTTACTACATTTCTTTTGATCTTAGTTACATTGGTTTTGTTTGTGCAAAAACCTTTTAATATAATGTAATCAAAATCATCTAGTTTGTTTTTTGTGATGTTCTCCATCTCTTCCTTAGTCATAAACTGCTTCCCTTTCCATAGATCTGACAGGTAAACTACTCCTTGATCTTCTAGTTTTCTTATAATATTGTTTTTTATGTCTAAATCCTGTATCCATTTTTATCTTATCTTGGTATAAGGTGTGAGGTGTTGGTCTAATCTAAATTTCTTCCATACTAACTTCCAATTTTCCCAACAGTTCTTATTGAAGAGAGAGTTTTTATCCCAATAGCTATACTCTTTGGGTTTATCAAACAGCAGATTACTATAATCATTTCCTGCTTTTGTACTTAGTCTATTCCACTGCTGTACCATGCTATTTCTTAGCTAATACCAGACAGTTTTGATGACTGATGCTTTGTAATATAATTTTAGACCAGGTAGGGCTAAGCCACCTTCTTTTGCACTTCTTTTCATTGAATTCCTGGAAATTCTTGACTTTTTATTTCTCCATATGAATTTACTTGCAACTTTTTCTAACTCATTAAAGTAACTTTTTGGAATTTCAATTGGTAGGGCACTAAACAGGTAGTTTAGTTTTGATAGAATTTTCATTTTAATTATATTAACTCAGTCTATCCATGAGCAGTTGATTTTTGCCCAGTTATTTAAATCTGATTTAATTTCCATGAGAAGTGTTTTGTAATTGCTTTCAAAAAGTTTCTGAGTCTGCCTTGGCAAATAGAGTCCCAGGTATTTTATATTGTCTGAGGTGACTTTGAATGGGAGTTCTCTTTCCAGCTCTTCCTGTTGTATCTTGCTAGTCATATATAGAAAAGTTGAGGATTTATGAGGGTTTATTTTATATCCTGCACCTCTGTTAAAATTGCTAATTGTTTCCAGTAGTTTTTTGGATGATTTCTTGGGATTCTTTAGGTATACCATCATGTCATCTGCAAAGAGTGAGACTTTTGTCTCTTCCTTCCCAATTCTAATTCCTTCAAGTTCTTTTTCTTCTCTAATTGCTGAAGCTAACATTTATAATATGATATTGAATAGTAGTGGTGATAATGGGCATCCTTGTTTCACCCTGATCTTATTGGGAATGCCTCTATTCTCTCCCTATTGAATATAATGCTTGTTGATAGTTTCAGATAGATACTGCTTATTATTCTAAGGTACAGTCCATTTATTCCTACACTCTCTAGTGTTTTTAGTAGGAATGGGTGCTATATTTTGTCAAAAGCTTTTTCGGCATCTATTGATATCATCATATAATTTCTGATAGGTTTGTTGTTGATATAATTGAGTATACTAACAGTTTTCCTAATATTGAACCAACCCTGCATTCCTGGAATAAATCCTACTTGGACAAAATGTATTATCCTAGTGATAACTTGTTGTAATTGTTTTGATAAGATTTTTTTAAAGATTTCTTTTGCATCTATGTTCATCAGGGACATAGGTCTATAATTTTCTTTCTCTGTTTTAACTCTTCCTGGTTTAGGTATCAGCACCATATTGGTTTCATAGAACAAGTTAGGCAGAGGTCCATCTTCACCTATTTTTCCTAAGAGTTTATTTAGAATTGGAACTAATTGTTCCTTAAATGTTTGGTAGAATTCACTTTTGAATCCATCAGGTCCTGAGGATTTTTTCTTAGGGAGTTCAATGATGGCTTGTTGAATTTCTTTTTATGAGATATGGTTGTTTAGGTATTTAATCTCCTCTTCATTTAACCTGGGAAACTTATATTTTTGTATACATTTGTCCATTTCACTTATATTATCAAATTTATTGGCATAGAGTTGGGCAAAATAATTTTGAATTATTACTTTGATTTCCTCCTTGTTGGTGGTGAGTTCACCTTTTTCATTTATGATACTAGCAATTTTGTTTTCTTCTTTCTTTTTTTAAATCAAATTGACCAGACGTTTATCAATTTTATTGTTTTTTTTCATAAAACCAAGTCTTGGTTTTATTTATTAATTTGATAGTTTTTTGCTTTCAATTTTATTATTTTCTCCTTTAATTTTTAGAATTTCTAATTTGGTATTTACTTGGGGGTTTTTAATTTGTTCTTTCTATATTTTTTTAGTTTCATATTTAGTTCATTTGTTTCCTCTTTCTCTAATTTATTCATGTAAGCATTTAAAGATATAATACATCCCCAGACAGCCATGTTGAGTGAATCCCATAGGTTTTGGTATGTTGTTTCATTATTGTCATTATCTAGTGTAAAATAATTCTTTCTATAATTTGTTGTTTGATCCACTCATTCTTTAAAATGAGGTTATTTAGTGTACAGTTACTTCTGGGTCTATAGCTCCCTGGCCCAATATTGCATATTTGATCTGAGAAAGATGTATTCACTATTTCTGCCTTTCAGCAATTTGTTATTAGGTTTTTTTGCCTTAGTACAGGGTCAATTTTTGTATAAGTGCCATGTACTGCAGAGAAATTCCCCATTCAGTTTCCTCCATAAGTCTATTATTTCTAGGTTTTCTAACAATCTGTTTATCTCCTTAAATTCTTTCTTATTTTATGATTTGATTTATCTACATCTGAGAGTGGGAGGTTGAGGTTTCCCAGTAGCAGAATTTTGCTGTCTATGTCTTCCTGTAGTTCTTTCAGCTTCTCCTTTAAGAATGTGGATGCTATCCCATTGGGTGCATATATATTCTGTATTGAAATCATTTTATTGTCTATGGTACCTTTTTTGGAGGATATAGTGTCCTTTATCTCAGACAAAGCAGATGCAAAAATAAATAGTGTTAAAAGAGATACTTGCTACCCCTGCTTTTTTTTCACTTCAGCTGAAGCAAAATATATTTTACTCTAACCTTTTACCTTTATTCTATATGTATTTCTTTGCTTCAAATGAGTTTATTGTAAGCAGCATATTGTAGGATTCTGTTTCTTAATCCACTCTACTATTTTGCTTATGTTTTAAGGGAGAGTTCATCCTGTTCCCTTTCAAAGTTATAATTACTAAATATTTATTGCCCTTTATGCTATCTTCCCTCTGTTTGAAATTTTCCCCTTCCCTCCTTCATCTGTATTCCCCAGTATTTTGTTTCTGAATACCACCCCCTTAGTGTGTTTGCCCTCCTATATCCACCCCTCCCCTTTCTTTCCCCTTTCCCTTTTCCTTTCCTTTTTTTCTGTTAGTTCCCCTTTTCCCCCCTCCCTGTCTCCACCCCCTCCCCTTTTCCCCTTTTAATATTTGAAAGGTAAGGTTTTTTTAAGTTAACTGAGTGTGTATGTAAATTAACTTTAAGCCAAGTCTGATGAGAGGAAGATTCAGGTGTTTATCATCACCTCCCTTCTTCCCCTCTATTACCATAAGTTTTTTTTACCTCTTAATGTAAAAAGATTTACCCCATTCAATCCCCTCCTTCCTCCCATTTCCTTCCTGTCCCCTTTTTAAAAGAGGAAGTGTTTTTAAATCATCCTGAGTCATAGAAAATTCTGATTATCCATCACTTCTGGCTAAGTATATTCTCTAATAGAGTTACAATTCTTGAGATTTATTAGAGTCTTTTGCCCAAGTAGGGTTATAGCCAGTTTTATCCCATTGGATAGCATTCTCATGAATAAGTCATGAGTGTCCATCACTTCTGGCTAGGTATATTCTCTCTGTTTGAGTTACAATTCTCAGGAGTTATGAGAATCTTTTCCCCATGCTGGGATATAGGCAGTTTCATCTTATTGGATAGCAGTTTTTTTCTTTACCCCGTTTTTTACCTTTTCATATGTCTCTTGAACCTCCTGTTTGATGTCCAAATTTTCTATTTAGTTCCTGCTCTTTTCATCAGGTTTTTTGGGAGTTCTTCCCTTTCATCAAATGTCCATCTTTTCTCCTGAAAAAGAAGGCTCAGCTTTGCTGGATAGTACATTCTTGGTGGCATTCCAAGCTCCCTTGCTCTTTGGAATATTTTGTTCCAGGCCCTTCCATCCCTTAATGTTGATGGAGACAGGTCTTGCATAATCCTTACTGTGGCTCCTTTGTATTTAAAATTGTTTCTTTCTGACTGCTTGCAGGATTTTCTCTTTTAGCTGATAGTTCTGGAATTTGGCCACAACATTCCTTGGTGTTTTCATTTTAGAATGTGTTTCTGGAGGGGATCAATGTACTCTTTCAGTAACTCTTTTGCCCTCTGGTTCCATGATATTAGGGCAATTTTTCATTACTAAATCCTGTGATAGTAAGTCCAGGCTTTTTTCCTCTTCGGTGTTTTCAGGAAGACCAATATAATTCTCAGGTTGTCTTTCCTCAATCTAGTCTAGAGGTCAGCGGTTTTGCTGATGAGGTATTTTACATTTTCTTCTATTTTTTCTATTTTTTAGTTTTGTTTAAGAGGCTCTTGCTGTCTCATAAACTCATTAGTTTCTGAAGACTATTTTTTTTAGAGAACAGTTTTTTCATTTACCTTTTGCAACTCCTTTTCCAATTGCAATTCTATTTTTGAAAGAGCTTTCCATTTGACCAATTGAGATTTTGAGAGAACTTATTTTCTTTGTACATTTTCCCAGTTGAGGGTCTGAGAGAATTATTCTCATTTTGTATTTGTCCAATTGTATTTTCCAATGATTTGGTTTTTTTTTTTGTTTTAAGGTGTTAATCTTCTCTTGGGTTTCTTTTCTCAAATTTTCCAATTGATTTTTAAACTCCTTCCTTATTTCTTCAAGGAAGTCTTTCTGTGCTGGAGACCAGATCATATTCTTCTCAGAAGTTCTAGGTCTCTCTGAGTTAGGGTCTTTTCCTTCCAAGAATTTTTCTATGGATCCACCTTTCTGTTGGCCTTTCTTCATTTTGCTAAGACATTGAGTTGGGGAAGGGCTGGTTCACAGAGGTTTGGTGTTGGGATCCCTAGAGGCTTTACTCACTGAATGTAATATCTCCAGCTAGCCAGTAGTGGGTGCTAGAGGTTTTGGTCAATGAGTGTAATTTCTCCATCTGGCCAATAGGAGGTGCTGGTTTCTTTCTCTGGAGTGTCTGTGACCTTGATTGAGGCCTTCTCCTGTAGCCTGGAGGGAGTGGTTGAAGCTGTTAAATACTTTTGTCTTCAATCAACAGTGGGCTATACCCTGGGTTGAGGTCATCACTCTCCCTATTGTCAGCTGAGCTGGTTCTGCTGCTTACACACCTGTATTTGGGGCAGCCAGTCTGCAATTGTGTTTGTTCTGGGAAGAGGCTTCAGTTGAAATGGAGGCATGGACTCGGAGTTCCTCCTGACTAGAGGAGCCCAGGGATGAAGTCTGCAGCTTTCCTGTACCACAACTCTCCCTTCAGCCCTGTTGGCAAGCTCCTGAGGGTCAGCACCAACACCAATTCCTGTGCTCCCTGGTTGCCCCTAGCCCCAAGTTTGACCAGGATCCAGCCAGGCAGCTGGTCAAGCTTTTCCAGTTCTCGGGCCCTCAGGCTCCTGGGTTCCAGGCCTGCTGCTAATCAGGCTGATCTGCAGATGATTTGGGCTCCCAGGCTCTCCCCAGTCCATGTTCCTGGGCTCACCCATGACTGCAGAAGACAAATCCTGAGGTAGATGTTCTTTCTCCTGGCTTTTCTTTCTGGGTTTTGTTAATAAGATTTCTGTTTAGAGTTTGTTTCATATCATATATGGGGAAGGATCAGGAGATTTTAGAACTGTGCCTGTCTTCTCTTTGCCATCTTGGCCAGAAGTCTTTTTTGGTATTTTTTTAATAATTGTTTGGAGATGAATATGGGAAGGTCATGGCAATTTATGGCTTACTCTGCCATCTTGGCAAAAAAGTTGCGAGGCAGAATTTGAAACCATGTTTTTCTGCCATCAATCCTCTCAATAACCCCGGTATCCTTTTGCTCTTATCATCTATCTATCTATCTATCTATCTATCTATCTATCTATCTATCTATCTATCTATCTATATCTATCTATCTATCTATCTATCTATCTATCTGTCTATCTATTTATGCAAGGCAATGGGGTTAAGTGACTTGCTTGAGGTCACACAGCTAGGTAGTTATTAAGTGTCTGAGGCTGGATTTAAACTCAGGTACTTCTGACTCCAGAGCTGGTGCTCTATCCACTGCACCACCTAGCTGCCCCTTCTTATTTTTTCTTAACAGAAAAGAAGCCAATATTGACTATTGTATTGGATTCCCAAACTCCCAAAGTTTTGTCATACCTTCTCATTTTGGGTCTTTGCTCACCCCTATGCCTAGAGGTTGTTTTTTCTTTCCTTGTTTAAAAGAGTGTTGGGAGAGTTCTGGTCAAGATGGCACAGAGAAGCCAGGCACTAGTTTAAGCTCTCCTGACTTTGTCTCAGAACTGACATGTATCAAAACTCTTAGCAGATTTTGGATTGACAGAACCATAAAAGAACAGAGGGGGATATCTTCCAGAAAGGTCTGTAATTGGGGAATGTGGGTACACCCAGGGCAGAGAGCAGAGACCCAGCACAGAGGCTATAGTGAGAATTGCTGCTGTGGTGGGAGCAGAAACCTTTGTGGTGTGCACAAAGAGCAGACTGGGAGAACTCCAGTGTGGCTTCCTGGGACACCCATTTTGCTAGCTTGGTTGATCTGGACCACCTGAACTGTGAGTCCCTGTTGTTCTCAGAGGAACCCCCAGCCTGGAGTTCTTTAACACAAACACAGAAACAGTCCCAGGTTTTCACACTTTTCCCCAAGATCCATATGTAGGCAGCAGGACTTTCCCCAGTGTTGACTAGAGAGACTGTCTGGTGTTTCCCACCCTGAGGGCCTAGTCCAGTGACTAGGATGTGTGAGAACAGCCCAGATCCAGACCTGGGCAAAGGGAATGGGCTGCTGACACCCCCAACACAGACATCCAGAGAAAGCCTTTTTTATTCCTTATTGGTTGATCCACTGAGTAATCTTAATCCCAGTAACAAAGTCCTTTAGGATTTCAACACCAAAGGTCTGCAAACTAACTCTTCCCCTAACACAAGACTAGGGAAAGCTAACATCCACAAATGTAAAAAAAGCTAGTGCAATGCAGGGTCTATTGAATGTTACCTTGGAGATAAGGATACTAACTCAGAAAAGGAAGACAGAAGGGATGCTACATGTGAAGCTTTAAGGGAGAGTATGAATTGGTCCCCTTCCCAGAAGAAATCAGAAAGGCATTTAAAAACAAATGGAAAAATTGGGAAAAGAAATGCAGGAGAAAATAAACATTATGCAAGAGAAAATTACAACAGAAAACAAATTCTTTAAAAAACACAATTGGACAAATGCAAAAAGAAAATATTTTCCTCCAAAACACAATTGAGCAAATGGAAAAAGATAACAACTCCTTTAAAAATAGTATTGACCAAATGGAAAAGGAGATGCAAAACCTAAATGGAGAACATGCCACTCTAAAAAAATATAATGAGATTAGTGAAAGCTAATGACTTCATGAGTCACCAAGAATCTGTTAAACAAAATAAAAAAGACCCAAAATAGAAGAAAATGTAAAATGCTCATTGGTAAAACAATTGATCTCAAAAATAGACTCAGAAGAAATCATTTAAAAATCATAGAATTTAGATTCAGTTCTTCAGGATATAGTTAAGGAGAACTGCCCTGACATCCTGGAACCAGTGGGCAAAATCATCATTGAAAGAATCCATTGATCCTCTCCTAAAAGGGATCCCAAAATGAAAACACAAAGGGATGTTGTGACCAAACTCCAAATTTATCAGATCAAGGAGAAAAATTTTGTGACAGCCTGAAAGAAGCAATTCAAATACCAAGGAGCCATAGTCAGGATTACACAGGACCTGGCTGCATCAACATTAAAAGATGGAAGGGCCTGGAATATAATGTTCTGGAGAGCAAGGGAGTTTTGATTCAACCAAGAATCAACTATCCAGAAAAACTGATCCTTCTCTTTCAGGGGAAAACATAGACTTTTAAGGAAATAGGTAACCTTCAAACTTTTCTGATTCTAAGATGGGAGCTGACAAGAAAATCTGATCTTCAAACAGGAGACTCAAGAGATACATGAAAAGATTGTTATCCAGTAGGTTTAAATTGGTTACATCCACTACTAGGTAGGAAGATTCTCATAACATTTGAGAATTATAACTCTTATTAGAGGGAAGATACTTAGGTTGAATATATGGACATTCATGGTATGCCCATGACTTTGATGGAATGATTTTAAAAATAATTTTTCATTAAAAAGGGGGGGGAACTATAAATAGACAGGAGGAAGGGGGAGGTTGAATTGTGTAAATTACATCACATGAAGAGGTGCAAAGGACCTTTTGCAAAAATGGGAAAGAAGGGAGGAGGTGAGAACTTTCTGAATTTTCCTTTCATCAGATTTGGCTCAAAGAGTGATTAATACACACATTCAGTTGAGTTTAGAAACTTATCTTACCTATCAAGTATTAGGAGGGGAAAGCGGGGGAGAGAAGGTCAAGTAGAAGGGAGGGAAGAAACAAGGAGAAAAAGGAAAGGGGAAAGAAAAAGGGAGGGTGGTAGATAGAAGGGGGGGACACAGTGAAGGAGGTGATATTCAGAAGCAAAACACTGGGAGAGGGATAAGATGAAAGAAGGGGAAAAATAAAGTATGAAGGGAATTAAAGAGTAACTATAACTGTGAATGTGAATGGAATGAACTTTCCCATAAAATGGAAATGGTTAACAGAGTGGATTAAAGACCAGAATCCTACAATGCACTGCTTACAAGAAGCACATCTGAAGCAGAGAGGTATACGTAGACTAAAGGTAAAAGGCTTCAACTGAAGTGAAAAAAAAAAGAGGGTCAGCAATTCTCATCTCAGACAAAACAGTTGCAAAAATAGATCTCATTTAAGGAAATAAGGAAGAAAACTACATTCTTCTAAAAGGTACCATAGACAATGAAGTAATTTCAATACTAAATGTGTATGCACCAAGTGGTATAGCATCCAAATTCTTAGAGGAGAAAGCTAAATGTGTTACAGGAAGACATAGACAACAAAACTCTATTGGTGTGGACCTCAACCTCCTCTCTCATAATTAGGGAAATTTAGCCATAAAATTAAGAAGAAGGAAGTTAAGGAGCTGAATAGAATGTTAGAAAACTTAGATATGATAAACCTTTGGAATATATCTTTTTTTCTGGAAGTACATGGCACCTACACAAAAATTTTCCATGTATAGGGCATAAAAACATCATAATCAAATGGAGAAAGGCATAAATATTGAATGAATCCCTTTTATATCATGATGCAATAAAAATCAGGTGCAATAAAGGGCCATGGAGAGATAGATTTAAAACTAATTTGGAACTAAATAACCTAATTTTAAAGAATGAGTGGATAAAACAACAAATCATAGCAAGAATTAGTGATTTCATTCAAAATAATGACAATAATGATGGAATACAGTCAAAGTGGCTTAGGGAAATATTATATTTCTAAATGCTTACATGAATAAAATAGAGAAAGAGGAGATCAATGAACTGAACATGCCAATAAAAAAATTAGAGAAAGGACAAATTAAAAATATCCAACTATATACTAAATTTGAAATTCTGAAAATTAGAGGTGAAATTAATAAAATCAAAAGCAATAAAACTATTGAATAAATAAAATCAAGAACTGATGGTTAATTTGATTAAAATAAAGAAAGAAGAAAATCAAATTATTAGTATCAAAAATGAAAAAAAGTGAATTCACCACCAATGAAGAGGAAATTAAAGTAATAATTTGGAACTATTTTGCACAAATATATACCAATAATTTGATAATCTAAGTGAAATGGATGATTATTTACAAAAACAAAATTGTCCATGTTAAAAGAAGAGGAAATTAAATACTTAAATAATCCTATCTCAGAAAAAAAATTGAATAAGGCATCAATGAACTCTCTAAGAAAAAATCTGCAGGGACAAATGGATTCACAAGTGAGTTCTATCAGAGTCAAGGAACAATTGGTTCTAATTCTAAATAAACTATTTGAAAAAAAATAGATGAAGATCTGTTAAATTCCTTCTATGACACCAATACTGTGCTGATACCTAAACCAGGAAGAGAGAAAACAGGGAAAGAAAATTATAGACTAATTTCTTTAAAGAATATGGATGAAAAAATTTTAAATAAAATATTAGCCAAGTGCTTATAGCAAGTTATCACTAGGATAATACACTATGATCAAGTAGAATTTATACCAGGAATGCAGGACTGGTTCAATAATAGGAAAACTATTAATATAATTGACCATGATGATAACCAACCTAATAGAAATCATATGATTATCTCATAGATGCTGAAAAAACTTTTGACAAAATAAAGTGCCCATTCCTATTAAAAACTCTAGAGAGTATAGGAATAAAAGGAATGATACTTAAAATGATATGCAGTATCTATCTAAAATCATCAACCTGCATTTTGTGTAATGGGCATAAACTGGAAGCATTTCCAGTAGGGTCAGGGATGAAACAAGGATGCCCATTATCACTACAATTATTCAATATTGTAGTGGAAATTTTAGTTTCAGCAATAAGAGAAGAGAAAGAAATTGAAGGAATCAGAATTGGTAATGAAGAAATAAAATTCTCACTCTTTGCAAATAAGAATATGGTATACCTAGAGAACCCTAGAAAATCATCTTAAAAAACTACTGGAAAAAATTGGTAACTTTAGCAAAATTGCAGGATATAAAATAAACTCATGTAAACCTTCAGCATTTCTATATATTACCAACAAGATTCAGAAGCAAAAAAAGAAAGAGAAAAGTTAAAATAACTTCAGACTACATCAAATACTAGGGAGTCTCCCTGCCAAGGCAGAATCAGAAACTTTATGAAAACAACTAAAAACATTTTTTCACACAAATAAAATCAGATCTAAGTAACTGAGCAGATGTCAATTGCTCATGGGTAGACCAAGCTAATAAAGTAAAATGACAATTCTACCTAAATTAAATTACTTATTTAGTGCCATTACAATCAAGCTTCTAAAATATTATTTTAGTGAGCTAGAAGAAAACAGTAACTAAATTCATACTGAGGAACTAAAGGTCAAGAATATCAAGGGAATTAGTGAAAAAAATGCAAAGGAAGCAGATCTAGCTATACCAGATCTAAAATTATATTATGAAACATCAATCATTGAACCATTTGATACTGGCTAAGAAACAGAATGGTGGATTGGGGAATACTTTAAGTACAAAGAGACAGCAGTAAATTACTATCATAATCTACTGTTTGATAAATTGAAAGATCCCAGTTTCTGGGATTAAAAACTCTATTAATAAAAACTGCTGGGAAAACTGGAAGAAGCAAAAACTAGGCATAGACTAACATCTCACACCCTATACCAAGATAAGGTTGAAATGGGTACAGGAAGCTTTGTGCAGTGATAGTATCGTAGCCAATGAGGTTTATCTGAGGCATGATTATTGCTAATTGAAATGGGTGCAGGGTTTAGACATAAATGGTACTGTATGACAGTTAGAACAAGGAATAGTTTACCTGTCAGATCATAGAAAGGGGAGCAGCTTATGACCAAAGAAGAGATAGAGAACATTATAATAAACAAATGGATGAATTTTGATTATCTTAGATTAAAAAGATTTTTGCAGAAACAAAACCACTGCAACCAAGATTAAAAGCAATATAATAAGTTGGGAAACATTTTTTACAGCCATTGTTTCTAATAAAGGACTCATTTCTAAAATATATAGAGAACTGAATCAAGTATAAAAAAATCATTCCCCAGTTGATTAGTGGTCAAAGGATATGCAAAGGTAATTCTCAGACAAAGAAATCTAAACTCACTTATATTCATATGAAAAAATTATATCTTTATTGATTAAAGAAGTTCAATTTAAATTATCTTTGAGGTACCAACTCACACCTCTTAGATTGGCCAATATGACTAGAAAGGAAAATGATCAGTGTTGGAGGGAATATGGGAAAACTGGGATACTAATGCTTTGTTGGTGGGAGTTGTGAACTGATCCAAATTTTCTGGAGAGCAATTTGGAATTATGTCCAAAGGGCAATAAAAATGTGCATACCCTTTGATCCAGCAATACCACTACTGGGTCTATATCATGAAAAAATGTACAAAAGTATTCAGAACACCTATTTTTTGTAGTGGCAAAGAATTGGAAATTGAGGGGATGCCTATCAGTTGGTGAATGGCTGAACAAATTGTGGTGTATGTATGTAATGGACCGCTATTGTTCTATAAGAAATCCTGAGTTACAGGACTTTCTAAAAGTCTGGAAAGATTTGCATGAATTGATGCTGACTTATAGCAACAAAGGGTGATGACCAACCATGATGGACTTGTTCATTTCAGCAGTACAATAATCAAATATAATTTTAAAAGATTTGTGATGGAAAATATCATCATATCCAGAGAAGGAACTGTGATGTTTAAATGAATACCAAAGCTTATCTTCAACTTTTTAAAATTCTCTTATGTATTATGTCATTTCTCTCTCTCTAATGTTTTCTTTATTCCACATCGTTTTGATTCTTCTCTCACAACATAATATGGATCTGTGTTTAGCATGGTTATAAATGTTGAGCCTATATTAGATTGTTTTCTGTGGAAGGGGGAGGGAGAAAAGTATAAAACTCAAAACCTTGCAAAAATGATTGGTAAAAGCTACCTTTGCATGAGTTGGAAAAACAAATATATTTTTTTAAAAGAGTACTATTTCTGGAGTCAAGAAGCTAGATTCAAATCCAATCTCAAACATATGTTACTTGAGTGAGTTTCAGCAAGTTCCTCTTCTTCCAAGTTCTAGATTTCCATCTGTAAATTGAGATGATGAAAGGATTGAACTAGATGACCTTGGAGGACATTACTTGCTCCAGCTCTCTATGATTATATGATACTTCAGTTTAAACTCTATTTTAAGCTCCTTACTCCAGGAAACCTCTTCTTACCTAAAATAACTTCTTCCCCCTTCAGACCTCATTTAACCTATTATACTTGCACATCAGGAAACAGAGTGGTATAGTTGATTTTAGGCTCACCTTGGTGTCAGGAAAATCTGGGTTCAAATCTGCCTCTAGTACATATTAATGGTTTGACCCTGAACAAAGTCACTGAACATTGTATTTGTGTCCCCAGTGCTCATCATAGTGCCTGGCACATTGTTAGAGCTTAGTAAATGCCTCTTGACTGACAAACTTAACATTTCAGTGATCCAGGCAACTATTTAAAATTATCAAATGGAAAAAAAGTTGCATATTTCCATCCTGATATGGAACATATGAAATCATAGATCTATTCACTTGTCTGAACAGTACTTCTTTATGTGAGGTTCAATGCCTTCTGGGAAAATCATGGTTTCATCCAAAATGGCAGCAAGTTAGAGTAATGGTACAGAGATAAAAAGCTAGCATATTGCATCTCTTCTACAATACTTTTGCTAACATCATGTGGTCTTGTAGGGAAGCTGGAGGAGAACGTCTCCACTTTAATAGGGTACCAACTACTTCTAGGATGCCTCACAAATAAGGGAACTTTGGCAAATTCATGGAAACAAACAAACCAAAGTTATTGAATGGCTATGCCTGAAGAGTTTTCTGAGGATGGAAAGCATTATTCCATTTATTCCATACATCAATTCAGCACCAACAGTACCTAATCCCTTCAATGTAAAATATGATATAGGAGAAAGTTTACTGGAAACATCTCTTTTAGGTTGACATCACTACCTTTTAGCAGGCAGTGTGGACAGTTGTACTGGTCAGTCCTAGAAACTGAGGATTGTGTTACATGGACACAGGACAATGACATTTGGTTCCAACAAAAGTTTTGAACTCTTGTTCTTGGTAGAAATTTCTACTGGGGGGCATTAAAGCTAATGGTTTTCCAAAACTTCCAATTTATTCTTTCATTTTGGTCTTTATTATGAATTTTTAGGTTCATATGGTTTATGCTTGTTTGTAATAGATTATATAAGATCCAGTATTACATTGTGTTTTATAAGACTTTGTGACAATATGTTTTGAAGAGAACTTTAGTGTACTACATGTACACAGTGTACATACTGAAGTACCTACTAGTACTTCAGTATGAGTAGAATGAAGAAGAGGAAAAGCATAAAGATTAAGATAGCTAGAGTGATTGATCAAAGGTTAATAGAGGATTTCTAGATCTTCCTGATTGCAAGTCCATAAAGGAGTGTAGTTCCTGACTCCAAAACAATTCTTCCAATTCATTTTTAAAAATTTTCTTCCCCAGGGATGAGTATATTAGCAAAAACAAAAAACTCCAACTAAATAAACCAAAAAAACAAAACAAAAATATCCTTTAGCTTCCTTTATCTACTTCAATGAAAAAAAAAATAACCTGCAGCTAACATGTGTGGTTAACTGAGGGTTAGGTTGTTGTATGGATAAAGTTAACGTTCTGGGGACAATTATGTGTACAGTTTCATTATCCCATTCTAGGCAAAGATACCTGGTGAAAGGGAAGCAAATATGCATGTCATCTTATGTCCTTAGTATATGAGCCTGTCTACTAAATTTTTTGTATACATCATTCAGTCTTGGAGATTTTTAGTGTAAGTATTCCTTGGGGTACTTAGAATAAGGATTTGTTCATGTCCTCAAACTAATATAATAGGATATAGAATAAATATCCCCTATTATACAAGGGGTTCCAAGCTGAGGAAGATCAAAAGGACTCCTGACTTAGGAGGAAGGCACATGAGATTCAGTTTTATGCACACAGTTGCAAATCAAAATGTTTTTATGATGCCCTGAAGACTATTTATGGGCCAAAGATCTATGGTACATCTCAACTACTCAATACTGATGATTGACATTGATCTTAGGCACATGATCTTAGAAAGATGGACTGAACACTTTCATAGTGTTCTTAATGGACCATCATCAATCAATGCATAAGTCATTGACTGTTTACCTTAAGTTGAAGTCAATAAGTCCCTAGCTAAAGTTCCAACCACTTGCCACCATTAGACTTCTTTCTAGTGGCAAAACACTTGGTGTTAATTCTATACCAGCTCATTCAAAAACTGACTGAAATTTTCCAGGTTATATGGCATGAAGAGGTTATCTCCTAAGTATTCAAGGATACCTCCATCATCCATATCTTGGTAAAAGGTAAAGGGAATAGATTGTCCTGTGCCAATCACAGGAAAATCTCTTTTGGTCATTGCTGGTAAGATTCTTGCCACAATACTTCTCAATAGATTGATCCCTCACCTGGAAGATGGTCACCTCCCTGAGAATCAGTGTGGCTTCAGGAAGAGTTGAGGAACAATTGATATAGCATTTGGAATAAAGCTAAAAACAGAACAGAGGTCTGTATACAACATTTGTAGATCTGACCAAGACCTTTGATACAGTCAGTCATGAGGGTTAACAGAAAATTATGTCAAAATTTGATTGCCTGGAGAAGTTCATCAGGATTCTACATCATGACACCATGCCTGCCCAGGTTCTGGATAGTGTACAATGCTCTGGAGATTTCCCAGTCACCAATGGAGTGAAACAAGGATGTGTCCTTGCTCCTATGCATTTTAGCATGATGTGTTCAGGCATGCTATCAAACACCTTCAATGAGGATGAACCTGGCCTACTGCATTCACTGATAGTAAATTCTTCAACCTGAAAAGGCTACAAGCCAAGACCAAAGGAGGAAGTGCTGGTACATTATCTTGTTTGCAGATGATTGTGCCCTCAATGCAGCCTCTGAATCTGAGATGCAAAAAAGTATGAATTGATTCTCTGGTGCATTTTGGATAGCCCTGTGCTGTCCCATTTTGGTTTAACAATTAACCAGGTCTCTATCAGTCAGCCCTAAATCATCCACATGTGGAGAAAGGGTCTTTAGATCCCTGATACAAAAATATTTAAGAATACTTACTCTAGAAGTTTGCAAATTGTTAACCTATTATTTAACCTACATTAAAGTATGACCCTTAATAGGAAGAGTAATGTATTTATTAGGCTAAGCTATTAACAAGGCTTACCTTATTTATCATATGCTTCTACCATGCATATCCAATTTTCAAAAAAGTGAGAATCTAATCAATATTGTGTATTGTTTCAATAAAACTTTTAAAATAAGGTTGGGACTTCCGGCCAAGATGGTGGAGAGAAGACAGGCACCGTTCTAAAGTCTCCTGATCTCTTCCCCATCTATCACATGAAACAAACCTCTTAAAAGAATTCTGAACCAGGAAACCCAGAAAGAAAAGCCAGGAGAGGAAAATCTACCTCAGGATTTGTCTCCCGCAGCAGCTTTGGCTGAGTACCGGCAGGTGAGTCTGGGCTCCGAGGGAAGATCAGCCTGGGATCAGCCATATTAACAGCTGAATTGGAACCAGGAGTCTGAGGGCCTGAGAGCCGGAGCTGCTGGATCAGCAGTAGGGCTGTACAAAGGGGGCTTGGGTCCGTGGGGAAGCAGAGGCGCTGGTGTTGGTGCTGTCCCCCTGGAGCTTGGGGAAGGGGCTTCAGGGAGAGGTCTGGTGCAGGAGAGCTGCGGACACCATCCCTGGGCTCCTCAGGTCTGAGAAACTCTGAGTCCATGCCTCCATTGCACAGAGGCCTCCTCCCAAACAAATGCAAACTACTTCTGCCTCAGGCTCAGGTGTGTGAGCAGACGAACCAGCTCAGCTGAGGAATGACCTCAGGCCAGGGTAAAGCCCACCATTGATTGAAGGCAAAAGAATTCAATAGTTCCAACTCCTCCCTTCCAGCAAAGGGAGAAGGCCTCCCAACCAAGGTCACAGACACTCCAGAGAGGGCAACCAGCACCTCCTACTGGCCAGCCAGAGAAACTTCACACAGTAAAGCCTTCAGCGATCCCAAGCCCAGGTGAACCAGCCCCCCCCGCCCAACTCAAGGTCTTAGCATAATGAAGAAGGGTCAGCGGAAAGGTGGATCCATAGAAAAATTCCTGAAAGGGAAAGACCCCAACTCAGAGAGACCTGGAACCTCTGAGGAGAATACAATCTGGTCTCCAGCACAGAAAGACTTCCTTGAAGAAATAAGGAAGGAGCTTAAAAATTTGGGAGAGACAATTAATACCTTCCAACAAGAAAACAAAACCTTAGAAAGTACAATTGGACAAACACAAAAGGAGAATAAATCTCTCATATCCTCAAATGAGCAAATGCAGAAAGAAATTAATTCTCTCAAAACCTCAATTGGTCAAATGGAAAGCTCTTTCAAAAGTAGAATTGACCAATTGGAAAAGGAGTTGCAAAAGGTTAATGAAGAAAACTCCTCCCCCCAAAAAAGGAGTCTACAGAAACTAATGACTCCATGAGACAGCAAGTCAGTTAAATAAAATCAAAAAATAGAAAAAATAGAAGCAAATGTAAAATACCTTATCAACAAAACCACTGACCTTGAGAATAGATTGAGGAGGGGCAATCTGAAAATTATAGGACTTCCTGAAAACATTGAAGAGAAAAAAAGCCTGGACTTAATATTACAGGATCTAGTGATGGAAAACTGCCCTGACATCATGGAATCAGAGGGCAAAGTAATTATTGAAAAAGTACATCGATCCCCACCAGAAAAAGATCCTAAAATGAAAACACCAAGGAATGTTGTGGACAAACTCCAGAACTATCAGATAAAAGAGAAAATCCTGCAAGTAGCCAGAAAGAAACAATTTAAATATCAAGGAGCCACAGTAAGGATCACGCAGGACCTGGCTACATCAACTTTAAGGGATCGAAGGGCCTGGAACGAGATATTTCAAAGAGCACGGGAGCTTGGAATGCAGCCAAGAATCTACTTTCCTGCAAAGCTGAGTCTTCTCTTACAGGGAAAAAGTTGGACATTTAACGAAATGGAAGAATTCTAAAAATTTCTGATGAAAAGACCACAGAAAATTTGGATATCAAACAGGAGGTTCAAGAGACACATGAAAAGGTTAAAAAAAGGGGGGGGTGGTAAAAGAAAAAAAATGTAATCCAGTAAGTTGAAACTGGCTATGTTCCAGCATGGGGGGGGGGAGAGACTCTCATAAATCCTGAGAAATGTAACTAACAGAGAGAATACACCTAGCCAGAAATGATGGACATCCATGACCTATCCATGAGACTGCTATCTAATGGGATGTAACTGGCTTTAACCCCACTTGGGAGAAAGACTCTAATAACTCAGGAATTTTGACTCTATCCAATAGAATATACTGAACTAGAAGGGACAGACACTCAGAATTTTCTATGACCTAGATAGAATGTTCTTAAAAAATACACTACCTCCCTAATAAGGGGGGACAGGAAAGAGAGAGGAGGAGGGAGGGGATTGAATGGGACAAATCTCATTACACTAAGAGGTACAAAAAAGCTATGGTAATAGAGGGAAAGAAGGGAGTAGAAGAGAAACACCTGAATCTTCTCATCAGACTTGGCTTAAAGTCAACCTACACATACTCAGTTAAACTTATAAAACATCTAACCTTTCAAGTATTAAAAGGGGAAAGGGGAGGGGGGACAGAGAAAGGGAAGGGGAGTGGAGGAAATAAGGGGAAATAACAAAAGGAAGGGAAGGGAAAAGGGAAAAAGGGAAAGGGGAAAGAAAGGGGAGGGTGTGATATAGGAGGGCAAACATACTGAAGGGGATGGTATTCAAAAACAAAATACTGGGGAATATGGATAAAAGGAGGGAAAGGGGGAAAAATAAAAACAGAGGGAAGATAGCATAGAGGGCAATAAAGAATTAGTAATCATAACCTTGAATGTGAATGGGATGAACTCTCCCTTAAAATGTAAGCAAATAGCAGAGTGGATTAAAAACCAGAATCCTACAATATGCTGCTTACAAGAAACTCATTTGTAGCAGAGAGATACATATAGAGTAAAGGTAAAAGGTTGGAGCAAAATATATTTTGCTTCAGCTGAAGTAAAAAAAGCAGGGGTAGCAATCCTTATCTCAGACAAAGCAGCAGCAAAAATAGATAGCGTTAAAAGAGATAAGAAAGGAAACTTTATCCTTCTAAAAGGTACCATAGACAATAAAGTCATTTCAATATTGAATGTATATGCACCCAGTGGGACAGCACCCAAATTCTTAGAGGAGAAACTGAAAGAATTACAGGAAGACATAGACAGCAAATCTCTACTAGTAGGAGACCTCAACCTCCTGCTATCAGATCTAGATAAATCAAATCATAAAACAAACAAGAAAGAAATTAGGGAGGTAAATAGATTGTTAGAAAAATTAGATATGGTAGACTTATGGAGGAAACTGAATGGGGATAGAAAGGAATATACCTTTTTCTCTGCAGTACATGGAACTTATACAAAAATTAACCATGTACTAGGACATAAAAACCTAATGATCAACTGCAGAAAGGCAGAAATAGTGAATACATCTTTCTCAGATCACAATGCAATAAAAGTCATATACAATACTGGGCCAAGGAGATATAGACCCAGAGCAAATTGGAAACTGAATAACCTCATTTTAAAAAAAATGAGTGGCCTAAAAAACAAATTACAGAAAGAAATAACCATTTTATCCTAGATACTGATAATAATGAAACAACATACCAAAACCTATGGGATTCATTCAAAGCAACTCTCAGGGGATATATTATAGCTCTAAATGCTTATATGAATAAATTGGAGAAAGAGGAAATCAATGAACTAAACATGCAACTAAAAAAATTAGAGAAAGAACAAATCAAAAATCCCCAATCAAATACCAAATTAGAAATATTAAAAATTAAAGGAGAAATTAATAAAATTGAAAGCAAAAAAGCTATTGAATTAATAAATAAAACCAAAAGTTGGTATTATGAAAAAAACCAATAAAATTGATAAAACTCTGGTTAATTTGATTAAAAAAAAGAAAGAAGAAAACCAAATTGCTAGTATTATAAATGAAAAAGGTGAACTCACCACCAATGAGGAGGAAATTAAAGTAATAATTCAAAACTATTTTGCCCAATTTAATGCAAATAAATTTGATAATCTAAGTGAAATGGATGAATATTTACAAAAATATAAGTTGTCCAGGTTAAAAAAAGGAGATTAAATACCTAAACAATCCTATCTCAGAAAAAGAAATTCAACAAGCCATTATTGAACTCCCTAAAAAAAAATCTCCAGGGCCTGATGGATTCACAAGTGAATTCTACCAAACATTTAAGGAACAATTGGTTCCAATCCTATATAAACTCTTTGGAAAAATAGGGAAAGATGGAACTCTGCCTAACTCTTTCTATGAAACCAATATGGTACTGTTACCTAAACCAGGAAGAGTTAAAACAGAGAAAGAAAGTTATAGACCTATTTCCCTGATGAATATAGATGCAAAAATCCTAAATAAAATCTTAGCAAAACGACTACAACAAGTCTTCACTAGGATAATACATTATGATCACATAGGATTTATTCCAGGAATGCAGGGTTGGTTCAATATTAGGAAAACTGTTAGTATACGCAATTATATCAATAACAAACCTATCAGTAATCATATGATCATATCAATAGATGCTGAAAAAGCTTTCGACAAAATACAGCATCCATTCCTATTAAAAACACTAGAGAGTGTAGGAATAAATGGACTGTTCCTTAAAATAATTAGCAGTAACTATCTGAAACCATCAACAAGCATTATATTCAATGGGGAGAGGCTAGAGGCATTCCCAATAAGATCAGGGGTGAAACAAGGGTGCCCATTATCACCACTACTATTCAATATTGTATTAGAAATGTTAGCATCAGCAATTAGAGAAGAAAAAGAAATTGAAGGAATTAGAATTGGGAAGGAAGAGACAAAACTCTCACTCTTTGCAGATGACATGATGGTCTACCTAGAGAATCCCAAGAAATCATCTAAAAAACTACTGGAAACAATTAGCAATTTTAGCAAATTTGCAAGATATAAAATAAACCCCCATAAATCCTCAACTTTTCTATATATGTCTAGCAAGATACAGTAGGAAGAGCTAGAAAGAGAAATCCCATTCAAAGTAACCTCAGACAATATAAAATATTTGGGAGTCTATTTGCCAAGACAGACTCAGAATCTTTTTGAAAACAATTATAAAACACTTCTCACACAAATTAAATCGGATTTAAATAACTGGGCACATATCAACTGCTCATGGATAGGGAGAGCTAATATAATAAAAATAAAAATTCTACCAAAACTAAACTATCTGTTTAGTGCCCTACCAATTAAAATTCCAAAAAATTACTTTAATGAGTTAGAAAAAATTGTAAGTAAATTCATATGGAGAAATAAAAAGTCAAGAATTGCCAGGAGCTTAATGGGAAAAAAAATGCAAACGAAGGTGGCTTAGCACTACCTAATCTAAAATTAGATTATAAAGCATCAGTCATCAAAACTGTTTGGCATTGGCTAAGAAATAGAGTGGTGGACCAGTGGAATAGACTAGGTGTAAAAGCAGGAGAGGAGTATAGTAATCTGCTGTTTGATAAACCCAAAGAGTCCTGTCACTGGGATAAAAACTCCCTCTTTGATAAAAACTGCTGGGATAATTGGAAGTTAGTATGGAAGAAACTTAGATTAGACCAACACCTCACACCCTTTACCAAGATAAGATCCAAATGGTTACAGGACATAGACATAAAAAAAATAATATAAGCAAATTAGAAGATCAAGGACTAGTCTACCTATTAGATCTATGGAAAGGGGAACAGTTTATGACTAAGGAAGAGTTGGAGAACATCACTAAAAACCAATTAGATGATTTTGATTACATTAAATTAAAAAGCTTTTGCACAGACAAAACCAATGTAATCAAGATCAAAAGAAAAGTAGTAAATTGGGAAACAATCTTTACAATTAATGATTCTGACAAAGGACTAATTTCTAAAATATACAGAGAACTGAGTCATATTTTTAAAACAAAAAGCCATTCCTCAATTGACAAATGGTCAAAGGATATGCAAAGGCAATTTACAAATGAGGAGATCAAAGCAATCCATAGCCATATGAAAAAATGCTCTAAATCATTAATTATTAGAGAAATGCAAATTAAAGCTTCTCTGAGGTACCACCTCACACCTCTCAGATTGGCCAGTATGACCAGGAAGGATAATGATCATTGTTGGAAGGGATGTGGGAAATCTGGGACACTATTGCATTGTTGGTGGAGCTGTGAACTCATCCAACCCTTCTGGAGAGCTATTTGGAACTATGCCCAAAGGGCAACAAAAGTGTGCATACCCTTTGACCCAGGAATACCACTACTGGGTCTATACCCTGAAGAAATGAGGAAAAAGGGTAAAAACATTAATTGTACAAAAATGTTTATAGCAGCCCTGTTTATGTTGGCAAAGAATTGGAAATCCAGTAAATGTCCTTCAATTGGGGAATGGCTTAGCAAACTGTGGTATATGTATGTCATGGAACACTACTATTCTATTAGAAACCAGGAGGGATGGGATTTCAGGAAAGCCTGGCGGGATTTGCATGAACTGATGCTGAGTGAGATGAGCAGAACCAGAAAAACACTGTACACCCTAACAGCAACATGGGAGTGATGTTCAACCTTGAAGGACTTGCTCATTCCATCAGTGCAACAATTGGGAACAATTTTGGGCTGTCTGCAAAGGAGAGTACCATCTGTATCCAGATAAGGAACTGTGGAGTTTGAACAAAGTACAAGGACTATTCCCTTTAATTTGGGAAAAAAAACTCCAGATATCTTATTGTCTGATCTGGTTACCTCTGAGAATTCTGTTCTCTTTAAGGATATGATTTCTCTCTCATCACACCCAATTTGGATCAAGGTACAACATGGAAACAAAGTAAAGACTGATGGAGTGCTACCTGTGGGGTGGGGATGGGGGGAGGGAAGCAAGATTGGGAGAAAATTGTAAAACTCAATTAATATCTTTAATAAAAAACAACAACAACAAAAAAAGTAAGGTTGGGGAGCAGCTAGGTGGAACACTGGATAGAGCCTTGGCCTTGGAGTCAGGAGAACCTACGTTCAAATTTGACTCAGACACTTGATATTACCTAGCTGTGTGACCTTAGGCAAGTCACTTAACCCCCACTACCTTGCAAAAATAAAAAAAACACCCCCCCCCATAAGGTTGGACAGCCCTGCTTTAGTGTTTCAAACTGTTCCCACAACCCCATTCCAAGATACATTTCAAAACCTATTGTATATATTCCTTCTCGTATGATTTATCTTATTTCCAGCCTCCTCAGGTTAGAAGAGGATTTAAATGTTCCTCTGACTTTACTACACCTTTCACTTTTCATCTCCCATTGGGTCCAATATGACCCCTTAGAGAAGATGGAAAGGGGCCAGGCTGAGCATCTTCTCTGTTCCCCAAAGCATTGACTTCCATCTCTGTCAGTACAAGACTACTTCTAGCTCTTGCATTCCAGATTTCCCAACTGGTATATATTCTTATGTAAAGAGAAACAAATTTCCTTTTGACTTCAGGTCTTTGTCCTTTGAGGGAAAAGGAAAATGAAAGTTGGTGGGGAATGAGACTTCTTTCTCCTCATGTGCTTTCTCCATATGATGTATCTTTTCCTGTCTAATATTTTTCCTTTGAAGGGAAAAGAAACAGGGAATCTGATCATCTGACCATGTGTCTCCCATCTCAAATTATATTCTTCTCCAATCTCATCACCAGCCTCCTCTGAGAAGAGAAGGGGTACCTTCCACTCAACAATAAACATTTTCATACCTTCTCATACTCTATACATTCCATTCTAGACTATTTCTCCCCCCCGCTTATTTTCCTAACTCTCCCTTATTTTTTCTTTCTTTTCCCCATTTCTCCTCCCCTTTTCCTTGCCTTCTTTTTCTTTTTTTCTCATTTACTTTTTTCTCTTGGTTTCTCTGATTTCTTTTTTCTATTCAATCTTTTCTTCTTTTTTCCCTTTCTCTTCTTTCCACTTCACTCTGTCCCCTCCTTTCTCTTTCCTTTATTTGCTTTTGCTTTCTTTCTATTCTTGTTGTCTTCAGCTTCCTCTGAAAACTCTCCTGTGAAAATCACAGGATACCTGTGATCCTTTCTTTTCTTTTCTTTTCCTTTTTCTTTTGAGGCAAGGAGGTTAAGTCATTTCCCAAGGTAACACAGATCAAGTGTCTGAGGTCACATTTGAACTCAGATCTTACTGATTGCAGATGCTCTGTCTATTGTGCCACCTAATTGGTCCCTGATCCTTTCTCTCTATACTAGAAGTGAACATTTTAGTGTTTTGTTAAATTTAGGATGAGTCAGTGATTTTTGTTTTTAGTTTTTTGCAAGGCAAATGGGGTTAAGTGGTTTGCCCAAGGCCACAGAGCTAGGTAATTATTGTCTGAGGCGGGATTTGAACTCAGGTACTCCTGACTCCAGGGCTGGTGCTCTATACATTGCACCACCTGGCTGCCCCAATATTTTCTTAAAATGTGAGAAAATCCAGTGTTATAACTAGGGTGTCAAGGTATGAGAATCTGATAGCACTTTTTTTTTTTAGGTTTTTGCAAGGCAAATGGGGTTAAGTGGCTTGCTCAAGGCCACACAGCTAGGTAATTATTAAGTGTCTGAGACCGGATTTGAACCCAGGTACTCCTGACTCCAAGGCCAGTGCTTTATCCACTACGCCACCTAGCTGCCCCGATAGCACTTTCAGTCCTTCAATAACTAGAAACAATTGAGCTCACTAAGAACCAAGAAATTATTATTTAAATTGTAAACTGCTAGATGGTGGACTTTGTCTATCTTCTTTTTCACTTCTCTCTTTGGTTCAGTTTCCTCAATTCTCTGTTCCCTTCCATTCAACTTAAGTAGTGGCCTCTTCAGCAAGGGTCTTCTTGGATCCTGCTTTCTAGATATCTCACCTCAAAAGTTTATTTGTCTTAAAGCTGATTAATAGATATATTTCATAGCAACTTGTCCCAAACAGATTTTGTGCCATTTGTTTTATATAATTGGTATTTCTATAGCACGTTATCATTTGCAAAACTCCCTTCATAAACTATGTCATTTGGACCTCAATAATGTTACAGTTATTGTTATCTCCACTTTGTTGAATAGAAAACTAAGGCTTGGACAGTTTAAGTGACTTGCCTATAGTCACATCTGCTTCTAGTTGAAGTTGTTATGGTAGTGCTTAGTGACAAGGTAACTAGACCCTTTACTGCCCCTAATGTTGGCAGTGTCAAAAACACCACAATTAAGTATAGAATGAAAAATATACTCAAGATTTTTGCCTTTGTCTAGCAAGTCTGAATTAAATGTTAGATTCCAATCAATAAAATGTATTTTTTTATTAAATACTCCATTATAATATAATAGGGCAATAAATACTGATAAAAGCATTCCCAGTGAGTAATTCCTTTTAGAGTAATGACTATTTGATTATAGAATGATTTGACTTTTAATTTACACCAGCATTTAATGTGTTCCTCTGTTAACTTAATATTCTCCAAGTGGTAAGTGCAGTCCCGCCAAAGGCAATGATGAATGTGTGCCACAGAGAGAACTTTATTATTATAGCTCCTTGATTGGGCCACTCAAAAGTGCTGCTGTGGATATGATTCTACTCAAAGTAGAGTATAGCCTTCAAACCTGACATTCTTAAGGGATATGGAGGATATAGGACTTGGGCTAATTCATGGTGTGTCTCCTTTACATTTAGCACATTTGCTTAGTTTATTATAGTGAAACCTCTGAGCAGTTATGAATTGAAAAGGAAGGCACAGAACCTTATGGATGAGGGAGGCAGGTCTGTGCTAGAGTGAGCCCCTGAAATCAGAGATGGGATCTCCTCCTTTCATATCTTCCTTGGCACATTTCTTGGAACTGGACACAGAGTAAATAAATCCTTATTAAATATTTGATGATTTTGCTTTAAGCATGAAAATAAGATGCACTCTTAGAATTTGGTCTAATTCACATGGTCTCAATTAATGTCTAATACTGAAAAGGTTCAGAAACTTATCTTTCCTCATTCAGTATATTTGATATTCTTCTCTTTAGAACAATAAAAATCCCTTTCCATACTTTTGGAGGATATGTTTTGGACAGGAGGTGTAAAGAGAAAATAAAAGTGGTCCTCTTATCTAGAGTTCATTTTCAAGTGACCGTAAACAAAACTTTGAGGAAGTAGGAGCATCACTGGTACTAATGTCTTGGGTTCATTCATACTTAGTTTAGGTGAGGTGTAGATATTTTCATCAGTTTTATAGAACTTCTCATGTTGGTATTTGCTGAGAGAACTATTTCATTCTTTGGGAGACATCATATACTATGGGTGATATGAGGAAATGAAGAGGCAGGTAAGGATGTAAGAAACTTGTAATATTTATTATAGAGTAGTGTTTTTCATCTTCTCTCCTTTGTTATTGTTGTGTAGACCTGGCTGGAAGACTTTCAGGAAAGCTAAGAGATTCCATATTGTTCTGTGCTCTCCTAATGCCAGAAACTCTCTCTTGACACGCAGGACCCAGGAACATTTTAAGAATGTCCAAAATTCTGAGTTATTTGTCCTCTTGTGAGTGGAATCCTGAAATGTCATGGTCAGTATATGCAATGTGTCTATACTAAGGATGATCATGATCTCCTTTTATGAGCACTCAAGTTCATAAGGTTTTAAAACATCGGGGAGGTTTTATTTACTTTACAAGGGCATAATGAATACTCACATCTGAATTCATAAAAGGAAACCATTCCTTCCCTAGGTAGTGGGTCATTGTCTCCCCTCAGTTACTCGTAAAGTCCTTATAACTTATAATACTGTTTTAGGTAAAGCTCTCAGAAAGGGGAAAAGAATCCATTAAAAGTCAAGAGATTCCCTTCTTCTTTCTGATGGGCCAGAGCCTTCCCTCCGGGGACCTGTACAGTCTCTGGGCAGAGCAAAGAAAAAGTATTCAGCATTTGCTCCTTTTCATCGGTCAATTGTACATTTTTACCCTTTCGTTGACCTTTCCTCCAATTTTTATTCTTCTCTTCTACCTTTCTACCTCATTGGGCTTTCACTGAATTCTCTGTTGGTGCTCTGTCACGCTGTTGCCACTGACTTACATTCCTGAATAGTATTATGGGACCATCTGGTCATAATGATCACAATTAATATACATAGTTTGCCTGCATTCCTCCGACTTTTTCTTGTTTCTTCTTTCCTCAGCAGCTAGAGATTGGGAAAAGTATTATAGCTCTTTCATTGTCTGGGGTCAGATTACCTCTAAACCTTTGGAGACTTTTTCCTCTTTGTTTGGATCTCACAATTTCACCACCTTCAAAAAGAGTTTCCTCAGGTGAATGTGCATAGTATCTTACATTGACCCTACTTGACCAAATCCTGGCCAAATTAAAATGACTTCTTTAATGCCTAGGTGGTCTGACCCCATTTTGGGGCTTAAGAGAGTTCTCATAACTTACTTTCCTTTTCCTTTCTGCTTCCCAACATCCCATTCTTGTTTGACTGGGACTGGTAATACAATTTATCCCATGTGACCTCTGAAGCTTCCACAGAAATAATAGAAGGGAGAAGGAGGTAGGAGGTAAAAGGTCTCAGTGGTTATTGCTTGCATTTGTTCTTTCATTGTTTGCTCTGAAGCTCAACATTCTGCCCTTCCAACCCCAGTGATTGAGTTGTCCAATGGCCTTATTAGAACATTGGACGCTTTTTTTCCTTTCCCTCATCCCCTAGTAAGCAGATTTCCTTTTCAATTTTGACTGGGAACCTATCTAATTTTCTCTGTAGGTTTGGGGTTGATTCAGAGGAAAACCAAGGTGTCAATAGCAAAGATTCATGATCATGTTTTATATATATATGTGTGTGTGTGTGTGTGTGTATGTGTGTGTGTGTATATATATTTATAAGTGTATATATATATATATAAATATATACACATATACATAAACATATATATACAAACACATGTGTGTTTATGTATGTGTTTTGGAAGTTTCATGTAGTCCCCAATTATCTCCTCTTGTTCTGCTCCAGAGTCAGGATATATGGGACAGGCATACAAAATATCAATTAAGAAGTCAATCAATTAAAATGAATCTGAAAGATTAAATCACATTTCTGATATCTCTTAGAATCCAGTTCAATATACACTTTTTAAAGCATTTAATATGTGTCAGAGATTGACACAAAAAATAGTTCCTACATTCAATTGCAGGTAACATGGACAATAAAAATATGAAAACCACTCATTATAGATACATATCTATCTGTCATCGATCTATTATAATAGATGAGAGTTAATTTGATAAAGGAAGACACTAGCTACTTGGGGGGTGATAGAGTGGGGTGGGGAGAGTATCTGGAAAATCCTTCTGTGGTAGATGGAATTTGAGACATCTTTAATGAAGCCAGGGGAAACTGAGTCAGAAGGGAGAAAGGAGAGCATTCCATAATAAAGCCAGTATAAAGGTATAGAGGTGGGAAACAAAATACCATGTATGTGGAACAACAAATAGGCCATTTCATTTGGATTATCATATACTGTTTCCTCTGTATAATGAAAGATTCTTGAGGAAAAGAACCATTTTGTATATCTGAAGCCTGGCAGTGTCCAGTATAATGTAGCTGCTTATTGAATAGATAAATGAATGATCTATCATGATTATTTTCCCCCAGAGATGCTTAATAGATACTTACTGATTAGATAGATGAATGATCTACCATGATTTATCTCAATCTCATCATCAGAGAAGATTTGCTTAGTGGGGTCATCTTTGTGACAGAACCCACAAAATAACTTTGTGACATAGTATTTTAGGTGACGGAAATATTGCCCATTTGGTTTTACTGCTACATCTCTTTTAAATACCTAAGAACTCTAAGTATATATCTCTATTTTTTTCTCCTCTACCTCTCAATCAAAGATGTGTGGTATCCTTGATATTCCTTGATGTATTGCATTCAGCAAGTCATTCTCCTTTCACATGTGGAAGAAGCCCCCCTTTAATAGCCCATCATGAATAGAATTGTCATTTGACTTCTTGGCAGCCAAGTTGGAATATTGCATTTGACTTTGAGCTTGTTTATTAGCTCAGTGCTGATAAGCCAAGTACTAAGATTTTGTGATCACTGACCCTATTGTGTTTTCAGGATACCAAGAGACTTGATAGCCATTGTACAGTACTACATGTCACCATAGCCTATCCTCTTAGGTGAATATGTGCTAGTTACAAAATTGCAGGTAACATACATAAGGAAGAAACACACATATATGGAACAGAAAAATCCTATAATTTCCTTGATGCTCTTCCAAGGGAAACATGATCATTAACAAGTGGGACAGGCTGTATTGGGCTTGATTGACTCCCTCTCTATACAGTTATCTCTTTACCAACCCTCTGCACCATTCAGATGCCTTTTCTTTCCTCCATGTCTTTCTAACTCCCCTTAATATATATATATATATATATATATGTACATATATATACATGTACATATATATATATATATATATCTGGGAAATTTTTTCTCAAGTTCCCACTTAGACATTTATAAACATGAATTTTCTTTTTTTGTAAAAAAACCCACTATATAATAAGTATTTGTTATATACTCTATTTACAGATGAATCTCATTTCTTTTATCCTTTTGCCCTTACTATTTGCAAAAATACTCACACAATGTAATTATTATTGTTTTTAACTAGAATTAAGGTTGAAACATAAATGGCTGGAGATCAGGAATAAGAGAGACATGAGTAGAAAGAAAATGAGTTCTTGTAATATATAGTTAGGTAAAAACTCTTCAGTCCACATGGGTGGCAATAAGGAGACAGACTATTGTCTGTTGTCATGAGATGGAGTTTGTTTCTCTCCTGAACATTCTTTAGTATTCATTCCTACTCTAGGTCTGTTTACTTCTCAAGCATCTATTAAGAATTCATTTTGGTATGGAGATATGAACTGGGATTACAAAGATAAGATGAAAAGGGTACTTATAGAGACAAGAGATAGAATAATAAGGATAGGGAATAACAGATATGCACATTTGAATAGAATATAGAGGGTGTTTGAGGGAGGGTAATGTGAAATAAATCTGGAAAGAGAGTTGAAGTCAAATTATAAAAGGCTGAAAATTTGAAAGAGAAGAGTTTGTATTTTATTCTAGAGGGGCTCTTAAAGTTTTTTGAGGAGAGGAATGATAAGATCAGAGTAATGTTTTGAGAATATCAATTAGGATAAAGTACAGGATATTATCTTTGTCATGCCTACTGGAGCCCAATAGTATAACTATCAGATCACTGAACATAGAATGTTAGAAGCTAGAAAGAAACTTTGAGAAAGGAATTGTGGGAAGATAGCAAAAGGAGTGATGAGATCAGTTGTAAACAAATTTTGAAAATCTTTTTGTTTGCATTGTAAAGAGAATCTTCCTTCATCTTTCCACACCTGAGCGCCTGACCTTCAACCTGATTTGGATTACATTGTTTTTTGATGGGGCAGCCAGGGAGCACAGGTCCTGGAAGACCACCCAAAAGAGACCCTTTCCTAAAAGGCAAAATCTCCAACGAGGGGTTTGGGCCATTCCCAGGTCACCACCCCACTATAGACTCTGGGAGAGAATTTAAGGAGATCAGGGGAGTGGAGATAGTCCCTTTTACCTTCCAGTCTCCTGCTGAACCCTGGCCAGTTGGCCTGGCCAATTCGGTCAGCAACCCACGTGGTCTTCTCTTTAAACTCTTTTTAACTTTTTCTATTACTTTCTTAATATGCTGTAACTTCCTTTAATAAATCTCTAATTTCTTTCTAAAACCTGCATTCCTGAATCTGAGTCACGATTCTTTGTGGAACAGAACTGAACCCAAGAAACAAATCAGTGGTGACAGTAGAAATAATTAAAAGTGAGGGTAAAATAGTCATCTAATTTAAGACAGCTTGTGAGGTTGTGGTATCCTGGTGTCATGGTCTGACTGGAGGGAAGTTACTGCTAGGTAACAAATAACAAGCCTTGAAGGCAGCTGCATATTGGCAGCCTTAGCTTCAGGAACTTTTACCACAGGGATGGTGTAGGGGTCAGGCAACTGACTGTGTGGGGAAGAGGGACCCTCCACTGTCTCTGAACTTGGGACCCTGGAGCACTGACAAAATGTGGTCTCAGACATTGATTAAGGAAGAGAAATGAGCATACACCTTTGAGACTGGCTGAAAGGGCTCCACCCCTGCTGGTTGTGGTCACTCACAGGGGAGTAGAGCTCCTGGTAAAATTCATTTCCATTTTAGACCTGTTCTCTTCTCAAACATCTATTAAGGATTCATTTTGGTATGTAGCTACAAAATAGGATTGCAAAGATGGAAAAAATTACTTCAGGCAGGCATGAGATATAGACTATGCAAAGACAGAGACAAGACATAGAATAATGTGTGGGAAATAATAGATATGTATAGTTGGAAGAATATAGATTTCCAGGGTAGAAGGATGAGCTGAAGCTTGCAATCACTTGAGGAGACATAGAGAATAAGAATTCTGGAATCTAATGGTGAAGATGAGAACCTGAAGTCACTCATAGAACAAGATATGAGTTGGAGGAGCAAAGATCACACCTGGCCTTGGATTGTAGAATACTGTAACTGAAAAGTCAAACACCCTCAGATAAATCTCAGAAAACAATAGTAAAGAAAACTTGAAGCCTGATAACAAAATCCCCCATGCTTCTGGAACAGAACCTGACTATAACACAAAGGTAAAAATAAGTAAGCAGCAGAGAAAGAACTAAACCTGAGTTAGCTACTATGGTGATAGAGAAGGTCAGGATTCAAACTCAGAAGAAAATAATGAAGTCAAATGAGCTACTTGTAAAACTTTAAAGAAAATGTAAAATTGTCACAAGCTCCAAAATAGTTCTTGGAAGAACTTAAAAAGGACTGTAAAAATCAAATAAGGGAGGATGAGGAAAAATTGGGAGAAGAAATGAGAATAATGAAAGAAAATCAAGAAAATTATGAAGAGAAAGTTAACCAAAGGGAGAGTGATGTTGTCTTGCAAGTGAATTGGATTTAAGTGTGGCAGAAAAAATAAAAATGGAAGAAATTCATTAATCACCTGAAAGAGAACCTTAAAATGAAAACTTAAGGAACTTTATAGCTGATGTATAAAAAAGTAGCAATTATGACAGATTAAGTTAGAGCCAGAATAGATTTAATAAAAAGAGAAAAGTAGGAAAGCTATATTATCTATGAAGTAATATAAATAGATAATTAAGTAATATAAATGCTAAACTTTACCAAATGCATTAACATCCAAATTTTTAAATAAGAAAGTAAATGAATTACAGGTAGAAATAGAGAGCAAAACTATAATAGTAGGGGACTTCAACTTTCCTGTCTCAGAACTAGATGAATTTAACAAAAAATAAAGAAATTTAGGAGATTAATAGAAACTTAGATAAAACTAGATTATGATAGATATCTAGAGACAATTGAATGAGGATAGAAAGGATAATATCTTTTTCTCAGTGGTACCTAATGTTAACTTAGTCTCAGTGTCATCCCTAAAGAACCCTAGTCTCTTCCTTACTAGTTCAGTTTCTCTGTTGTACTATGCTGCTTTCACTGCTACTCAAAATAGTTGCTGTCTACATATCATATCTCTCTTCACACTCTTCCACCATGCAGTAGTGAGTGATTAAATTAAAAGTCCATTTTGTACCTGTCCTGGGTTCTCTTGTTCCTCACTTTTCCCCTCCCCTGTCAACTTTTCCCTGACTTTTTATCTCTAAAAGATGTTTCTGTTCCATCTAAATTCTTTCCCACATTGTATTCCCCTGTTATTACCACATACTGTCACAGGAGCCTACATTTAAAGGAATTATTTTAGAGATTAGATCAACTTCCTAATTTAACAGATAAGAAAACTGAAACTGGAGAGGTTAAGTATTTTGTCTCAGGTCTCACAATAGTAAGCAGAAGTGGAATTTAAATTAAGCTCCTCCGACTCTGCTTTCCATAATATCCAGAAGTTTTCCATTATATAAGTAAAGTTTTGCTAATCAAGCGCTCTGGTTACATTTGTTTTCACCTTTGATCTACAATAGCCTCTTACTTTTACTGAATTTCTTCTTAGATAAACTTCATTTCTTCTTTCAGCTCAAATCCTGCCTAGCCTTCCTCACATCAGATTTCATCTCCTCCAGGGAGCCTTCTGTAACTCCTCCAGCTACATGGTATGAAGGGAAAAAGTTGCACAGGGTCTGATTTCGAATTTTGTCTTTGCCTATTGACTACCTGAGGGAACTCATTTAACCTTTTGGGATTTCACTTTATTCATTTATAAAATTTGAGTGTTAGACCAGATGATCTCTAAGATTCATTTCAATTCTAGATCTATTATCTTAACATCTCTAAACTCATGTTGTCCTTATTGCTTGCTACTCTCCTGCATAGTGTACTAATTGTTTCATGTGTATTAGTTTGACTTCTTCAAATTAGTTATTGCAGCTTAAGAAAAGGGTCACATTGGGACTTCTGGTCAAGATGACAGAGAGAAGCCAGGCACTGTGCTAAGGACTCCTGGCTTTCCCTCAGAAATAATTTGAAACAAACCTCTTAACAGAAATTAAAATGACAAAACCCAGAAAAAGAAGTTAGAAAAAGAACATCTACCAACACGGTCTGTCTCAGGGGACCTTGGGGAGCCAGGGCAGAGAGCAGAGAATCAGCCCAGGGGCAGTGGGATGAGACCTGTGACAAACCTAAGAGCAGTCACAGAGGCTTTGGCTGGGGAGCAGCAGTCCCAGGACCAACCTAAGCTGCAGAGGCTTTGGCTGTGGTCTGAGGAGCTCCAGTGGGGTTGGAGGGCAAGTTCCAGCATAGAAAGTTGCAGAGTGCGACTGGAAATCTATCTGCTTGACTTGGCTAGTCTGGAGGACCAAGGCCTACTCTACTTTCAGTAGAGTCCTTTTACCAGAACAAAAACAGTAACAACTCCCCACCCCAACAGGCATGGGCAGGAGAGCTCCCCCAGCTGAATAGGGAGATTAACATTCTTGCCCTAGGGTGTAGCCCACATTATTCAAGGATAAGAGTATCCAGCTGCGCCCCTTCCAGGCCTAGGGAGAGGTCCTCAAATCAAGGTCACAGACACTACAGAGAAAGTAACCAGCACCTCCTACTGGATGGCCCACTTGGAGTTACTAAACCCAGTGATCAAAGCCTCTAGGGACCTCAGCACAAAGGGCTGTGAGCCAACCCCTTCTCCAAGAAAACATCTTAGGAAAAGAAAGACAAGCCAGTGGAAAGAGGGGTCCACAGCAAACTACCTTCAAGAAAAAACCTAACTCAGGGAGGTCTAGAACATCTGAGGAGAATATGAATTGGTCTCCAGCCCAGGAAGACTTCCAAGAAGAAACAGGAAGGAGTTTAAAAGTCAATTGGAAAAATTGGGAAAAGAAACTCAAGAGAAAATTTATACTTTACAACAAGAAAGCAAATCCTTGGAAAATACAATTGTAAAAAATGCAAAAAGAAAATAATTCTCTCAAATCCTCAATTGGGCAAATGCACAAAGAAAACAATTCTCTTAAAACCTCAATTGGGCAAGTGGAAAACTCCTTCAAAAATAGAATTGACCATCTGGAAAAGGAGTTGCAAAAATTAATTGAGAATAATTCTTCTCTAAAAAAAAGAACAGAGTCTTTGGAAACTAATGACTTCATGAGGCAACAAGAATCTGTTAAACAAAACTAAAAAATTGAAAAAATAGAAGAAAATGTAAAATACTTCATTGGCAAAACCACTGACTTTGAGAATAGTCCAGGAAAGATATCTTAAAAAATCATTGGGCTTCCTGAAAACACTGAAGAGAAAAAAAAAGCTGGACTTAATATTACAGGACTTAGTGATGGAAAATTGCCATGATATCATGGAACCAGAAGGCAAAATAGTTATTGAAAAAATATATTTAAAAAAAAGAATATATTAATCCCTTCTGGAAAGGGATCCCCAAATGAAAACACCAAGGAATATTGTGGCCAACTTCCAGTACTATCAGATAAAAGAGAAAATCCTACAAGCAGCCAGAAAGAAATAAATTTAGATACCAAGGAACCACAGTGAGGATTACACAGGACCTGGCTGCATCGACATTAAGGGATTGAAGGGTCTGGAATATGAGATTCTGAAGAGCAAGAGAGCTTGGAATGAGGTCAAGAATTCATTATCCGACAAAACTGAACCTTCTCTTCCAGGGGAAAAGACAGACATTTAACAAAATAGGAGACTTCCAACTTTTCCTGATGAAAATACCAGAGCTAAATAGAAAATTTGGACTTCAAACAGGAGACCCAAGAGACACATGAAAGGGTAAAAAATGAAAAAGAAAAAAATTGCTATCCAATAAGATGAAACTGGCTACGTCCCCACCTGGGAGAGAGATTCTCATAGCTCTCAGGAATTGTAACCATATTAGAATATATTTATCCAGAAGTAATGGATACTCATAATTTATCCGTGACTCTGATAGAATGATTTAAAAACAATTGTCTCCTTAAAAAGGGGGACAGTAAAGAGACAGGAGGATGGAGGGGTAAATCACATTACATAAAGAGGTACAAAGGACCTATTGCAATAGAGGGGAAGAAGGGAGGAGATGAGAACTTCTTGAATCTTACTCTTATCATATTTGTGTTAAAGTAACATACACACACTCAGTTAAGTTAAGAAACATGTATTACCTTTCAAGCATTAAGAGGGGAAAGGGGGGAGGGGAAGAAGAAGGAACAGAAGAAAGAGGGGCAAAGGAAAAGGGGAAAGAAAGGGAAGGGGAGTTGGATATAGGGGGGCAAAAACATTGAAAGTGGTGGTATTCAGAAACAAAATACTGGGGAATGTGAATAAAGTGAAAAAAGGAGAAATTACAGAGGGCAGATAGCATGGAGGGCAATTAAAAAGTTAGTAATTATATCTTTGAATGTAAATGGTATGGACTTTCCCATAAAACATAAGCAAATAGCAGAGTGGATTAAAAACCAGAATCCTATAATATGCTGCTTACAAGAAACTCATTTGAAGGAGAGAGATACATATAAAGTAAAGGTAAAAGGTTGGAGCAAAATATATTTTGTTTCAGCTGAAGTGAAAAAAGCAGGGGTAGCAATCCTTATCTTAGACAAAGCAGCTGCAAAAATAGATGTCATTAAAAGAGATAAGGAAGTAAACTATATCCTTCTAAAATGAATGAAGCAATTTCAATACTAAATATGTTTGCATCAAGTGTTATAGCATTCAGACTCTTAGAGGAGAAGTTGAATGAGTTAGACAGCAAAACTCTACTGGTAGGAGACCTTAATGTCCCACTCTAAGATTTAGATAAATCTAACCATAAAATAAACAAGAAGGAAGTTAAGGGGGGGTAAATAGAATGTTAGAAAACCTAGAAATGATAGGCCTTTGGAGAAAATTGAATTGGGTTAGCAAAGAATATATTTTTTTTTCTGTGGTACTTGGAACTTACACAAAAATTGACCATGTACTAGGGCATTAAACCCTAATAATCAAATTCAGAAAGGCAGAAATAATGAATACATCCTTCTCAGATCATAAAACAATAAAAATAACATGCAATAATGGGCCATGGAGAGTCAGACCTAAAACTAATTGGAAACTAAATGACCTCAAAGAATGAGTGCATCAAATTACAAATTATAATAAGAATTAATGATTTCATACTAGATAATGACAATAGTGAGGCAACATACCAAAAGGTATGGGATACAGCCAAGGCAGTTGTCAGGGGATAGATTATGTCTTTAAATGCTTACATGAATAAATTAGAGAAAGAGGAAATCAATGAACTAAACATGCCACTAAAAAAATTAGAGAAAGAACAAATTAACCCCCCCTTAATAATTAAATACCAAAGTAGAAATTCTAAAAATTAAAGGAGAAATTAATAAAATCAAAAGCAAAAAAAACCCTATTGAATTAATAAATAAAACCAAGAGTTGATTTTATGGAAAATGCCAATAAAATTAATAAACCTCTTGTTAATTTGATTAAAAAAAGAAGAAAACCAAATTGCTAGTATCATAAATGAAAAAGGTGAATTCACCACCAATGAGGAGGAAATTAAAATAGTAATTCAGAATTATTTTGCCCAACTGTATGCCAATAAATTTGATAATCCAAGTGAAATGGATGAATATTTACAAAAACATAAGTTGCCCAGATTAAATGAAGAGGAAAATACATACCTTAAATAACCCTATCTCAGAAAAAAAGAAATTCAACAAGCCATCATTGAACTCCCTAAGAAAAGATCTCCAGGGCCAGATGGATTCACAAGTTAATTCAATCAAACATTTAAGGATGGGGTGGCTAGGTGGCACAGTGGATAAAGCACCGGCCCTGGAGTCAGGACTACCTGGGTTCAAATCTGGTCTCAGACACTTAATAATTACCTAGCTGTGTGGCCTTGGGCAAGCCACTTAACCCCATTTGCCTTGCAAAACCTAAAAAAAAACCCCACCCCCCAAATTTAAGGAATAATTGGTTCCAATTCTATATAAACTATTTGGTAAAATAGGTGAAGACAGAACTCTGCCTAACTCTTTCTGTGACACCAATATAGTGCTGATACCTAAACCAGGAAGAGTCAAAACAGAGAAAGAAAATTATAGGCTGAGTAATATAGATGCAAAAATCTTAAATAAAATCTTAGCAAAATGATTACAGCAAGTTATCATTAGTATAATATACTATGACCAAGCAGGATTTATCTGAGGAATGCATGGTTGGTTCAATATTAATATAATTAACTATATTAATAACAAACATCAGAAATCATATGATTATATCACTAGATTCTGAAAAAGCCAAAATACAACACCCATTCCTACTAAAAGCCCTAGAGAGCATAGGAATAAATGAATTGTTCCTTAGAATAATAAGCAGTAGCTATCTGAAACCATCAACAAGAATTTTATACAATGGGGATAAGCTAGAGGCATTCCCAATAAGATCAGGGGTGAAACAAGGGTGCCAATTATCACCACTATTATTCATTATTGTGTTGGAAATGTTAGCTTCAGCAATAAGAGAAGAAAAAGAAATCGAAGGAATTAGAATTGAGAAGGAAGAAACAAAACTCTCATTCTTTGCAGATGACATGATGGTATACCTAGAGAATCCTAAAAAATCATTAAAAAAGTACTCGAAACAATTAGCAACTTTAGCAGTTGCTAAAAATAAACCTTCATAAATCCTCCTGTTTTCTCTATATGACTAGCAAGATATAGCAGAAAGAGCTAGAAAGAGAAATCCCATTCAAAGTAACTTCAGACAATATAAAATACTTGGGAGTCTACCTGCCAAGGCAGACTCAGAAACTCTATGAAAACAACCTCAAAACACTTCTCACACAAATAAAATCAGATTTAAATAACTGGGCAAATATCAACTGTTCATGGATAGGCTGAGCTAATATAATAAAAATGACAATTTTACCTAAATTAAACTACTTATTTAGTGCTCTACCAATCAGAATTCCCAAAAATACTTTTAATGACTTAGAAAAAATTGTAAGTAAATTCATATGGAGAAGTAAAAAGAATTTCCAGGGATTTAATGAAAAAAAGAGCAAAATAAGGTGGTTTAGCCTTACCACATCTAAAATTATATTATGAAGCATAGTTATCAAAACTTTCTGGCATTGGCTAAGAAATAGTGTGGTAGATTAGTGGAACAGACTAGGTGCAAAAGAGATAGCAGGAAATGATTATAGTAATATGTTGTTTGATAAACCCATAGAATCCAACTTTTGGGATAAAAACTCTTTCTTTGATAAAAACTGTTGGGGAAAATTGGAATTTCGTATGGCAGAAACTTGGATTAGAGTAGCATCTCACACCCTATACTGAGATAAGATCAAAATGAGTACAGTATCTAGACATAAATGACAATATTATAAGCAATCTAGAAGATATAGGAATAGTTTACCTGTCAGATTTATGGAAAGGGAAGCAGTCTATGATCAAGGGAGAAATGGAGAACATCATTAAAAACAAACTAGATAATTTTGATTACATTAAATTAAAAAGCATTTACACAAATAAAAAGACTATAACCAAGATTAAAAGAAATGTAGTAAATTGGAAATCAATTTTTTTCTACTAGTATTTCTGACAAAGGACTCATTTCTAAAACACACAGAGAACTGAGTCAAATTTATAAAAAAAAAAACAAGCCACTCCCTGATTGCCAAATGGTCAAAGGATATGTGGAGGCAATTTACAGATGAGGAAATCAAAACTATCCAGTGTCATATGAAATATTGCTCTAAATTTTTTACTGATTAGAGAAATCAAATTAAAACATCTCTGAGGTACCATCTCTTACCTCTCAGACTGGCCAATATGACCAGAAAGAACAAAGATCAATGTTGGAATGGATGTGGGAAATCTGGGACATTAATACATTGTTGCTGGAGTTGTGAACTCATTCAAACTTTCTGAAGAGCAATTTGGAATTAAGCCCAAAGGGCAATAAAAATGTGCATACCCTTTGATCCAGCAATACCACTACTGGGTCTATACCCTGAGGAGATCATGAAAAAGGGTAAAAACATCACTTGAACTAAAATAATCATAGCAGCCCTGTTTGTAGTGGCAAAGAATTGGAAATTGAGTGAATGTCCATCAAGTGGGGAATGACTGAACATATTGTGGAATATGTCTGTTATGGAACAGTATTGTTCTATTAGAAACCAGGAAGGATCGGAATTCAGAGAAGCCTGGAAGAATTTGCATGAACTGATGCTGAACAAGTGAGCAGAACCAGAAGAACACTGTACTCCTAACAGCGACATTGGGGTGATGATTTTAATGGACTTGCTCATTTCATCAGTGCAACAATCAGGGATAATTTTAGGGTACCTGTGATGGAGAATACCATTTTATCCAAAGAAAGAATTGTGGAGTATAATGAAAGAACAAAGACTATTACCTTTAATTTTTTTAAAAAAAATTATCTTATTATATAATTTTGCTATCTCTTATATTTTGTTTTTTTTCCTTAAGGATTTGATTTCTCTCTGATTCACTTTTGATCAGTATATAGTATGGAAACAATGTAAAATATATCAGACTGCATTTTTGGGGGGCTGGGTGGAGGGAAGCAAGATTAGGGCATTATAAAATTCAACAATAACAAAAATAATTTAAGAAAAAATAGCTAATATGAAAAACACAAAGAAGAATGTGAAAACTTACATAAGCTGATGCTGCTAAAAAATCAGGACTAAGGAGGCAATATATACAATGATTCCAACAATGTAAACAGAACCCCCCCCCCAAACTGCATGTTGTAAAATTATAGAGCTATGACAGACAACAAAAAAAAGAAAAAAGAAAATCATATCATTTTCATTTTTTATTTCTTCAGTAGCACCTGGGATAGACAGTTTTTTCTGCCTATGCTTTATATATAATAGGCATTCCAATACCTATTAGTTGATTGGTTAAATAATGAATGCTATTTGTGAGTGCCCTTGTATCACCTCCCCCTCCCCAACCTAATGCCCCCTGACATGTTCTCAAATAGTTCTTGCTTTTAATGGTATTTGTAGATTTCTATTGTGCTTCATACATAACAACCTTGTGAAGTAGACAGTACAAGGTTAATGACTTCTACATCCCATATTATGACACTGAAACTTAGAGAATAAAAATCATTTCTCTGAAGACAAAAGCAAGTGGCAGAGACTAGATTCAATAAAAATCAAACTCCCAATTCTCTAAATTATCTTCATTTGTACATGGAATTGAGAACCAATTCAAGATAGAGTTATAGGGCAGTAATGCTATGGGCAGGGATCTGTACTCTTGCTATGAATAGGCTTAATTCTTCTAGTTTGCTTTAATTTTTGATGGTACCAGAGCTCCACACTATGGAGGTTGAACCCATGATCATTAGTAAAACCAAGCAAACTTAAAGTCAACCTGACACAAATTTAATGAAATGCATGATTGTTATCATGCAGTACAGTGATGAGGCACCAATTAATATAAATAGCTAAAATTAATATTAATCAAATGAGTCACTGAGATCATTTAAAACCAGAATGCCTGGAGTGGAGCACTAGTTCTCTTTGTCAGCTTAAATTGTCCCTCTTTTTGCAAATGATCCTCATTATGGCATGTCCTCCAGGGATTACAAGTCATGACTGCCCTCCTTTAGAAACTCTAAATATTGCTATTCTTCCCAAAGTGTGGGACCAGAGGTGAAAGCAATACTATAGATATAGTCTGACCAGGATAGAGTACAGAAGGAACATCTTATTCCTGAATGCTATACCCTTCAATATAGCCTAAGATTATATTATCTTGGCTATCATATCATACTACTGACTGATCTTTTTGAATCTTGATTCTGTCTTTTGTATTAGCTCTTCTTTCTAGTTTGTCACCTGCAAATTTGATAATCATGAAATCTATTCTTTATTCAAATCATTCATAGAAATTTAAACAATGTAGGGCCTTGCATGAATTTCTGTGGCATTTCATTGAGATGTTTCTCCAAGTTGACATTAATTGATTTCATGATCTTGGGGTGCAGCCATTCAAATGGTGACAACCTTTACCTTGCCCATATTCTCTATTTTATTCACAAAAATAATTTAAAAAACCATTTTATAAAATGGTTTGCTAAAATGAAGGCAAACTATATAATGTTCCTTTTTCTGCTAGTTTAATAGCATTTTCAGAAATCTCTTGATCTTTTGAACTCTGGATTAAATTTTTATCCTTATGCAAATAGTTTCTATAAATCTAGCCCCCATCTATCTTTTGAACTCCAGGCACACATTACCAGCTGCCTTCTGGACATTGCCATTTAAATGCTCCATAGACAATTTAAACAAAACATACAACTAAATAATCCCCCCCCAAAGAACTCATTATCTTTCATCTTAATCTACTTTGCCTATTTAGGGCACCACTATTTTTCCATTTTCCCCAGGATCACATCTTGTAGTCATCTTCAATTTTCCTTCTCCCCTACCCCATACCCCTATTATGTCCAATCTGATGTCATATTTTGTAAATTTTACTTTCACAAAAACTCTTGTATTTGTTCCCTTCTCTACTCTCTCATGGACACTACCATCCTAGTTCAGGTTTTCATTACTTCTTACTATTGTAGTAGATTTCTAACTGGTCTACCTGTATATAATCTCTGCCTTCTCCATTCCATCTAGTATATAGTTGCCTTAGTTACCAAATTGAAACTCTTAAAGCAAAAGTTTAACCTTTACTCTTTTGTTCATGAAGCTACAGTGGCTCCCTATTGCAACAAGGCAAAGTAAAACCTTTCTTTGAATTTATAGTTTTTCACAATATGCCTTCAACTTTGCTTCCTAGCCTTATTTTATATTATTTATTCCTGTCTATCCAAAGCAGTTTACTGAATGTTTCTCATATATTATATAACCATTTCTTATTTCAGTGCTTATCACTTTTGCCTCTTAGAATACTTAGCCTCAAACAAGACTTGACTGAACTGCTACTTCCTGCAAAAGTTGATTTCCTGATTTCCCAAATATTAGTTCTTTCCCCCAAAATATTTACCCATATTCATGTTGTTTTCTTTCAGAAGAATGCAGGCTCTTTGAAGGCAGGGACATTTTTGTTTTTTCTTTTTGAGTTTAGTGCATAGCATAATTTCTAGCATTTAGCAGTATTTAATAAATGTTTGTCAAATAAAATTGAAATATATTTAGGCTTGCATAATCTGCACTTGATGAAGTCATTATTGGATTTGGAATTTTTTGCATTTTGATTTCCTTTCTAAATGATCAATCATTATCTCTCCTTTATTTATTTATTTATTTATTCATTCATTCATTCATTCATTCATTCATTCATTTATTTGTTTGTTTGTTTGTTTGTTTATTTTGCAAGGCAATGGGGTTAAGTGGCTTGCCCAAGGCCACACAGCTAGGTAATTATTGAGTGTCTGAGGCCGGATTTGAATTCAAGTACTCCTGACTCCAGGGCTGGCGTTCTATCCACTGTGCCACCTAGCTGCCCCCATTATCTCTTTAATGATCTATCTGTTCTAGAATTTTTCTAGTAATAAAAGAGAAACTCATTGCCTCATATATTTTACAGACTTAATTAGCTTTCCTTTAATAAAATGGGAAGAGCATTTGCTTTTCTTTAGTATTATACTATCTCTCTTATTTTCTTTGAGTTTTTCCAAATTTATTGATGGTGGCCTGGTCTTCAAATCTTCTGGTACTTTTAGGACTCCAGGATGTAGTTCATCTGGACCAGATGATTTGAAATCATCAAGGGTGCCTGGCTGCTTTCTTACCATATCCTCACTCACCAATACCCTATTAATCATTTTTTTGTTCTGCCTTCTGTAGACCAAATATCTTCTTCTTTGGCAGAGAAAATAGAAGTAAAATAAGAATCAACCATCTATTCCTTCCCTCATTGTCCATATCTGTGATCCTATTTATTCTTTGATTTTCTTCTTTTTTATAGTACAGCTACAAAATCCATTTTTTTGGTTATCATCCATTTTCCTAAGAAGGCTCAGCTCATTCTGTGTTACAACATTCTTGATGCTATTCTTCTTTTTTTTTTTTTAGTTTTTTTTTTGCAAGGCAATGGGGTTAGTGATTTGTCCAAGGCCACACAACTAGGTAATTATTAAGTGTCTGAGGCTGGATTTGAGCTCAGCTACTCCTGACTCCAGGACCAGTGCTTTATCCACTGCACCACCTAGCCACCCCAATCGGAATTTTTTTTAAAAGCTTTCTTTAGACTTTCAAGTTCCTTTCTTTTGTCCTTATTTCTTGGCAAATTATATAGTTATAGCTATTTTCATTTAGTATGAATACATTTGTCAATATGTTCCCTCTCTCTGGGAGCTTTTGGATTTAAAATTTTATTTCTAATAATGAAACGAAAGACTTTCTCTGATCTTAAAGCAATTTAAGTTAAGGTATCTGGGAGTAGTTGAACGAGACTGTATTAAGGAGGAAACCCTTTCTTGATGGCCTTAAAATACAGCACAGTGGGTGGGCATATACTATAACAGCATAAAAAATGAATCTTTCATATCTCTTCAATTGCTTTTACTAAGCTTTTAGAGAATCTGGTTGGGGGGTGGTGTGGGCAGGGAGAGAATATTTCAATTTGTTCCAAAAAATAGATGGATCAACCCTAGAATCTGCTTAGGCTGCCCATTTATTTACCAACATATTTCTCCCTATCTCTCATTTTTAATTATAAAATATTTATCAAAGAAAATACAAGGGGATTATAAAAGTAAATATCATATTAGCTTTAAAATCATTCTAATTATAATTCTGTTCTTTGGGAAATGCCTATTAAGGATAACAAGTAATAGATTTTGTCCTTCATAACCAAAGATGGAACTGCTGATGTTCCAGAAGTAAGAAGTGTATGAGTTGTGTTTACAGTGGTGATGATAGATTAGACTGATCCTTTCCTACTGTGGATTCATTGATCATCTTTGTGGAGATGTTTCTCAGATCTCTCTATATAGTCCTAGGCTCTCTCCAAAGCTTCAGTCATACATCACTACCAGACACTTGAACAAACTTCCAGACACCTTGAACTGAATGACCAGTTGATATCTCAAACTTAGTAAATAAAAATAGAACTCATTATCTATTATTATTATTATTATTATTATTATTATTATTATTATTATTATTATCATCTATCAAGTCTTCCCCCCTTTCCTAAACTTTTGTATTCCTAACAAGGGTATACCAGTAAACTCTCAGTCACCTTGATGTCCTCCTTGGCTCTCATTCATATTTATCCAAATAATCAATTTACCAACAAATATTTTAATTTCTACTGTCCCAATATTTTTCATATATATACACATAGAACACATATGTATATATGCATATATAACACATATACATATAACACATAAGTATATATATGCATATATATATATATATATATATATATATATATATATACATATATATACACACACCGAAAAATCCCCTTCTTTCCACTCACCAGTACAGGGCTTCATCAACCTCTAAACTGGATCAATAGCCTTCTATTGCTTCCCTGCCTCAACTCTCTTCCCACTTTCATCAATCATCTACTCAGATTCAAAAGTATAGAGCCAACCTCTTCATTCCTCTATTGAACAACCCCCCATGGTTTCTTATTATTTCCAGTATCAAATATAAAGTTTTCTGTTTGGCATTTAAAATTCTTTACAATCTGACCTCTTTCTAATTTTATGGGGGCCTAGTGCAAACATAACAAAATCCTTTCCCTTATTGCATCATCTCTCATTAGATGCAATTAAAGAAAGGACTACCAAACTTTCTTAGACATGAATGGAGCAAAGAAGGAAACCTGAAGAACCCAGTCTTTCAAAGACACAGACTAATGACAGCACAGTCAATTGAAAAAGGTCCCTCCCAGTGATTATCCAAACCAAACAAGTTATAAATAATTGTGCTTCAGTGTCTCTCCAAGGCACTTCTTTTGGAAGCGTATCAGGACTCCCCTTTAAACAAACCACCAATATTTTCTACATGGTGATATTCTAACACCTAAATAAGTTGATGGGGTCTATCCATGAGCTGTACCTTCACCACACTACTTTGCTAGTCTTTAGATACCTTATTCCTTTTTTGTTTCTGTACAGTCATATCTGACTCTTCATGACCCCATTTGAGGTTTTCTTGGCAAAGATATCAGAGTGGTTTTCCATTTCCTTCTCCAGCTTATTTTACAGGTGAGGAAACTGAGTCAAAAGAGTCAGCTAGTAAGTGTTTGAGACTAGAATTGAACTCAGGATGATGAGTCTTTTTGACTCCAGGTCTGTTGCTCTATTCACTGAGCAACCTCATTACCCTCCTTATTCCTTTCTACATGCTCTATAATTTAGCCATACCATCCTAAAAGCTCTTCACACAGAATACTCTGTCTTCTGTTTTAGTTCTTTCATATATCCGAAATAGTCTCCCTCCTCAGCTCTGCCTCTTCTTTTCTCTGGCTTCTTTCAGGTTTCAACTTACAAATTATCTTTTGCAGAAGTCTTTGCAAACTGCTAATGGATTTCCCTCTCAGAGTACTCCCTATCTACTATTTGTCTTTACATGTTGCCCCTTGCTTGTTCTCAGAATGAGAGCTTCTAGAGGAAAGTAGCTATTGTTTCCTATCTTTATATCCCACATTATGAGCATAGTGCCTGACACATAGTAAGTATTTAAAATAAAAAAAACCCAAGAACTTGTTGGAATAAACCAGGTATTTTTAAGATGGCTAAAGGATTTTGGGAGTAGTCATGAAGCAACATAATATCATCTAGGAGCAAATTCTATTAACACTATAACTTGCCCACTAACTTTTTATTACTTTATAGTCTGAGAGCTGGTCATAGTTAATTGGCATAATATACTTTGAATATAGTTAAAATATGTAAAATGTTGGAGTCTGACTTGGAAACTGTTTAGAAGAAAACTAGGGAACTATTATGTAGAACAATTGTCAAAAGATAATAGGAATACCAGCTCTCTAGGAGCTGGAGGAAGTATGAGACTAATAGAATCAAGATTGAGATAAAGAGTTGAACTATAGGAATAGTGCATAATTAGGAAGAAGGAAGGAACTGAAAACTAAAGGGTTACCCATCAACTGGGGCGTGGCTAGAATTATAGTCTTTAAATGTAATGGAATAATATTGTGTCAGAAAAATGATGAAAGAGATAGTTTCAGGAAAAATATAAAAAAGATTTTTATGAACTGATGCAGAATGAAGTGAGCAAAACTAAGATATTTTGTGCAATCACAACAGTAGTGTATAAATAAACAACTTAAATTAGAGTTATTATCTTTCAATGAAATGATGAACTCTGATTCCTTCTGATTGATGATATTGCATGCTACCCCTCTCAGAGGGATGATAAATTCAGGGTGTGGAATGAAATATATTTTTTGGACATGGCTAATGTGGATATTCATTTTACATGACTATACATTTGTTACAAGACCTTTCTTTTTTCTCTTCTCTTTATTCCAGTGGATGTGAGAGGGAGAGGCAATAGATTTTTGATAATGATACAGTGCTACCAAACAGGCATAATAAATGGGTTATTGACTTCCCTAGTCACAATGTCAAAATCTGAGAGCTTCCCTAAAACCTATCTCAAGAAATGGTTCACTAAATAATAGGTTCAGAGCTGGAAGGAAACTTTGGAGAGCATTTGGTCTAATCCCTTCAATTTGCACACAAATGAATCAAGGTCTAGAGAAATAAAATGACTTCTTCAAGGTTACATAGGTAGAGGATTCTGGGAAGATGGAGGAGTAGGTCAGAAAATTCCAAGCTCTCCAGTTTCCCTCCACAAACAAATCCAAAAAAAAATCGCCTTAGGGTGAACCTAGAACAGCAAAAATAAACAAGAGTTGGGTCAGAACTGTGGCATCCTGGAACAACTGGAGAAGATCCAAAGAGGTCCAGTCAAGCTAGCTCCCTGAAATGGCAAAAGTCAAGTTTTAGGGTCAGCTGGGGTGGGAGGTAGTTTCAGCTTCAGCCACAGGAATTCTTACTTCCAGAAGAATATGGGAAGTCCTTTTATGAGTAGGGAAGAGAGGAAACCTTTGCTGATAAGGGATGCTATACAGCTGTGCTACCAAGATGTGGTCCTGGGCAAAAAGGAATGTGATGAGTGCAGAAGGAGTGTCACAGGGATGCAGCTGGCTGTGGAAACCTGAGTTCTTGGTCATGGTTCTAGGTCTGAATGGAGAACTGAAGATTGTAGTCATTGGAGGGTTCTTAGGGAGTAAGATCATTTCTAGTACAGTGTGTGAAGGGATCACAGCTGTGACTTGGAAGGGGAAAGGAGTGAAGAGATTGATTCCAGGATAAAACTACTGAGGCCAGATGCACCATTGCCCATACCTCAAGACTAGAGTAAATATAACAGCAACCCCCATCAATTTTTTAAGTGAACAAAGGAGAAAACCCTCCCTCAAACATAGACAGTTAACATGGGAATAGAGAAGACTGGTTCATTTTCAGAGGATGATACTGAAGAAAAATAGTCTCTACTATCTCAAAGAATAACTTTAAATGGCTAACTGCTCAAAAATAATTCATAGAAAGACCTTAAAAATCAAATAAGAGAGATTAACAAAAAACTAAAAAAATGATAAAGACAACCCAAGAAAAACAAATTTATAAAAAGAAAGTTAACCAATTAGAAAAGGAGATCCAGAACCTTAAGGAAGAAAATAACTCCCTGATAATTAGAATTGGACAAGGGGAAACCAGTGAAATTATACAGACCAAGGAATAATTAAAAAATATAAAGAATGAATAAAATAGAAGAGAGCATGAAATATCTCATAAGTGAACTTAAGAACAGATCAAGAAGAGAAAACATAAGAATAATCAAACTCTTGATATAATAATAAAAGGAATAATTAAATAAAACTGTCCTGAAGTGATAGAATAAGAAGGGAAAGTAGACGAAGAAAAAAATTTACTGATCACCACCTAAAAGGGATCCCAAGAGGAAAATTTAAGGAGAAAATATTAAGAACAACAAGAAAGAAATAATTCACATGTAGTAGAGTCATAGTTAGAATTACACAAGATCTAGCAGTGGTCACATGAAGATATCACAGGTCTTGAAACACTACATAATAAACAACAAAAGAACTGGGCCTGTGGCAGAAAATATCTTATTCAATAAAATTAAATAAACTCCTAAACAAAAAAAATTGACATTCAGTGAATTGCCAGACTTTCAGAAATTTGTTGCAAAAAACCTGAACTTAATAGAAAATTTGGCATACAAGATCCAATATAAATATAAGGTAAAGATCAAATCTAATTACAATGGACTTAATAAATCAAATTGCTTACTATTTACTTATGGAAATATAAACCATTTGTCTAAGACTATTATTAGTAAATGGGTACTTCAAAGTATAGATTGGGGTAGAGATGAGCAGGACAGGATTCTAAACAGTAATTATATAGGAAAAGATAAAAAAAAGTTGTCATCTTATACAAATGAGGTTTGAAAGAAAGAATTGATACATAGGAATTAGATGGAGAAGGAAAGCTGGTAGTTCTGGAAACTCACTCTCTTCAGGAATGGGTTAAAGAGGGAACCATATATATGTGTATATTTGTATACACACATATTTATAGATATGTAAATATATACAGAAGGGTATAAAAGTCTTTTAAATTCAGAAAGAAATAAGATAAGGGGTTACATAGGTAGAGGATTCTGGGAAGATGGAGGAATAGGTCAGAAAATTCCAAGCTCTCCAGTTTCCCTCCACAAACAAATCCAAAAAAAAATCACCTTAGGGTGAACCTAGAACAGCAAAAATAAACAAGAGTTGGGTCAGAACTGTGGCATCCTGGAACAACTGGAGAAGATCCAAAGAGGTCCAGTCAAGCTAGCTCCCTGAAATGGCAAAAGTCAAGTTTTAGGGTCAGCTGGGGTGGGAGGTAGAAGATACTGATTTGGAGGATGAGGGAACAGGATAAAGGGCTATAAGGGTTTGTAGATCATTGGGAAGTGGAGTTTAGAAGGATGTATATGTGTTTGTTTATATGTGTATAAACTAGGTGGCTCACTAGATAGAACACTGGCCTTAGAGTCAGGAAGAGGGGAGTTTGAATCCATCCTCAGACACAACACTAGCTTTGTGACCTTGAGATAGTCACTTAACCCTGATTTCCTCCGACCCAGGGCCATCTCCAGTCATCCTGATTCATATATAGCCATAGGAACCAGATGGCCCCAGAGAAGTGAGGCTAGTGACTTAGCACAACCCCCTCACTCAAATCCAATTCACGTGACATGTCATGGCACCACCTCCCTGATATTGTCATCTTCTTTGAGAATGAAGGACAAACATTACATATGTAAAAGTATATATATGAATGTATATATGTATATGTTTATGAGTATATATATGTATATATGTATATTTGTATGTGTGGGTATATATCCACATTTAATTGGAATCTTACTGGGGATAGGGGGATGGAAAAAGTAAATACACAGCAAAGAATAGAAGAAAACTTACAAGGAAGCTAAGAAAAGATGAATTATTTTGAATACAATGTGTAGAATTTATTATTTAGGCTTTCTTGAAATAAAAAAAAAGATTGCAAAGGTCTGGAAGGGTATATCTTATTTAAAACAAACAAAAAAGATGAACAGATGGGAGAATTAAGGAGAGTTGGAATTCAAATGCAGTAGGAATGCATTATTAGATGAGAACCTCTTAACCTTTTAATGATATGGACCCTTTATTAGTCTGCTGAAATCTGTGGACCCATTAAAATATTTTTAAATATATAAACTAAATTACTAGGCTGACAAAGAAAGCCAAACACATTGAACTAGAAAGTGTCAAAATACTAAAAAACAGAATAAAACAATTTCATAGCCCTCAGGTTAGGAACTGTTGTATTGGATGGAGTAAGCCTCTATTCTATGGAATATGGAAAATTTTTTTTCCTGCCAAGGGTCACTTGGCTATTTAAAATATCATTCATGGGCCAAAAAATTATCAACATAAAAAATTATCCTACTATATTCGATCAAGCATTTAGTTAATTCACCTCTAAAAAGCTCCTAGATTTATTGAATTTTGAGTCCCATCTTGCTGTGGCAGCATCAGACCAAATGGTCTTTTGGGACTATGGTCTACCAGCAGGACATTCCCAGACCCTATATTAGGTGAACTAAGCTTCTAATGGAAGTCAGATCCTTTAGCTTGCCTACCAGATCATTAATTTGGAGCTTAGTCAGTTGAAGACACTGAAACTGAAGAGATTGCTGATGATATGGTTCTTATGGGGTAAATAGTTAGATCTGGGCAGGTGTTGGGAATTCAGGGGTCCAAATCTGACAGATGACTACTAGCAATAATGCTCCTCTGCTACCCAACCCAGCTTTCTGGGTCCAAGGAACTTGAATTTCTTTTTTTTTTAAAATTTTTGCAAGGCAATGGGGTTAAGTGACTTGATAAAGATCACACAACTAGGTAATTATTAAATGTCTGAGACTGGATTTGAAGTCAGGTCATCCTGACTTCAGGGTTGGTGCTCTATCCACTGCACCACCTAACTTAACTTTCTTTGTGTCACCATTACTGTTGTTTTTTTTTTTTTTTTCCGGAGGATTGTAATTGCATTGTAGAACACCTGAGGTAAAATCTAAGAGGAGGATGGTCTTTGTGTAGCTTTTCCCAGAGGCTTTGAGGTGGCACTAGTGAGAAGACAGATGTGGGATCTGGCAGTAATGGGCATCCCCAGAAGGAGGATACCATTACTTCCCTGCTCCTGTACACATGCCACGGCCATGCTCATCTTGGGATTGGAGGAATGCCTAATGGTCCCTAGGTCCCATTACTACTGCTGTAATCTGCTTTCCTGGGAAAGAGCTGGGTTTCTTCCAAAGCACAGAATGCCTGTCTTCAGCTGATTTGCCTGTGAGAAAGGACTTCCTGCCAAAGCTCTAGTTCCTGGACTGAGAGGAAGAGTTGGTGGCACTGTTTAGGATTCCATGCCACTGCCTAGGACCTTGGACAGCATCTCTATTCTCTAGATATACTCCCTACTGCATCTGACTTAAATGTCTTTTTTCCTTTGTTTGTAACCTTCAGTGTGCCCTCTGAAAATCCTCTCCCAGGATCTTTACAGCCTCATAAATCTCTGTCCTTTACCTCTCATTTCTCTTAGGTCTTTTCTCAGTAAATGAAGGCAAGGCATAGGCAGGTCTTATAGACAGATAGAATAGGTAGAGCCAAATGTATGTGATTTCAGAGGCAAAAAGAATCTTTTTACCTTTTAAAAGATCATCAACTCTTCCTTCCTCACTTCTGCAATGGGAGCTTTGTTCCTTGACTTAATTCAACTAAGGATAATCCTCCCCCCCACGTAAATACTTTAAAATAGGGGTATTTTGCCTGGGGTCAGTAAACTTGTTTCTAAGAATGCTTTAATAAATGTATTTCAATATAATTGGTTTCTTTTGAATTTTATTTTAGGAATGTAAATCTTTGTTCTTAGAAGGGGGTCTGCAGGTTTCATTAAACTGCTAAAAGAGTTCATGACAGCAAAAAATGTTAAAGACCTCTGCTTTTCAGTTATTTGCACTTCAATGGTAACTTATTAAATCTTTTCCTGAGTTCAGGTTTTGATAATAAAGAAGAGAGCAGGAGATCATTGGGACATTGAAAGGAATAGAGGAATCCAGAAAGGTTAGGGCCCTGAAAAGAAACAGGAAGCAGCAGGATCAATAGAAAGAGTACTGACTGTAGAATCAAAGGATCTAGGGTCAAATCTCTTTCTGATGCTTACTACCTGTGTGACTTTGGGCAGGTCACTTAAGGGAGTTAGACTCAGATAATTTCCAAGACATTGAATGCCCCTGAGAACTGCTAAGGGAGAAAGTGCTCTACTTTTAAAAAGAATGGACATATTTCATAAATGAAAATATTTCACATATAGGAATTGAACAGGGTATGAGATTCTCATAAATTATTCAGGGTGGGTTTAATAAATAATTGATGAATTGAGTGATCAGAGAGTGATATATTTAACTAAAAATAATAAAGACTCACATTTATTTTTAATATTTTCACATGCTTTTCTCATGAGAAATCTGTGAGAGTTCAACAACATACATGTTATATCCATTTTTGCTGATAAGGCTTCAAGGGATTATTTCTTGCCTATGGTTCACAAGTATTAAAGAATAGAACTGGGACTTGAACTCAGATCTTTTTACTTTCAATTAGGAAAAAACACTTTGGGCAACACTAAATTTTGAGGCAGATTTTTAAAAGGATATGGACTGAAACTGATAGAAAGAGAAAGAGAACACATTTCCTATTACTGCCAATTATGCATTACCAAGATATGGAAGTGAGAACAAGCAAATAACATGTTGGGAAATAAGATTAGCATTGCTTGAGCAGATAGTCTGTACTGGCAAGCATGTTTCAATATTTTAATGATTTTAAGTTCTTATCCAAGTGGGTTCTTCCTCCACTTTTGCAGTCAGCAACAACTCCACGTTCATGTCTTGTGTGACTCTTCTCTCCATTCTTCCTTAATTCTATTACAGCATATTCACTCAATGTTCTGGTGTCCTTTCTCTAATTCTCTTGAGATGGCATGGATACCAATGGAAATGATTGGTCTGAAGATTATTTCTTGCTCTTGTCCCAGAGATGACTCATCTTTTCCAAGTTCATTTCATTGATTGCCTCATGCGAATCATTTGTGCAGATTTTGATTAGAAATATAGAAGAACACTTTAACAAATATTGGTTAAATAAGAGAGTGACTGAAATGAAGATTATTGAGATAAAGGTAGGGAAAGCAAGAGAAACATTCCATAAACTTTTCAAATGGAAAAGACCTTTGGAATTCATAGAATCAATTTGGGGCAGCAAGAGGGCACAGTTGATAGAGCCCTAAATTTGGAGTCAGGAAGAGATGAGTTCAAATCTGATTTCAAATATTTACTAACTTATGACCTCCATCAAGTCACTTACCTCAACTCCCTCAGTTTCCTCAATAGTAAAAATGAGGATAATGTTAGTTAGCATTTATCCTCCAGGATTATGAAGCTCAAATAAGATAATATTTGTAATTTACTTAGCATGGTATCTGACATATAAAGGCACAACAAAAATGGTAGCTATTACCTTATAGAACTGATATCCCCTTCCACCCAGTTACTGAATTTGCCATTTAACTGAGATAGATTCAAATGAGCAAATATTTATTAAGTGCCTATGTTGTATTAGTCAGTGTAGAATCAAAGATGAATGACAAGTCTCTGGAGTCAAGGAACATATTGAACAAAATGTCAGAAGCTTGAAATAAACATAATCAAGTTCATCTCCTTAAGTGTTTTTTGACTTAAAAGTCTAAAAGGGTTTCTGTCAGATCTATATGAAGTAACGCTGTAATATCTCTTCTTCTCTAGAAAAGTAGCCTCCAATAGTTCAGATCTAATTTTTCTCCAGAATAAACAACAAAATTCTCTCTAATGCCTAGAAGAAATGCTTTGAAGCCACAGCAGGACCTTGTGTTGCTCAGATTATCCATCAATGACTTCTCCTCTTAAAAGGATTGTCTCATTCTTTGTCCAATCTGGGTTATTTTTTCCCTACTACTCCAGAGTCCAAGATCACCTCACTGTCCTTTAACACTCTATTTTTGTTGAACTTTCACTTATTCACTCCCCTACCTGTAATAACCTCCATTTTTTCTCCATCTGATTGCTACATGTTTTACCTAGGTCAAATAGCAAGTTTTCCACAAAACACATTCTGGTCAATTCTGATCTCTTTCCAGAACTCTTAGATTGAGAGAATGATATATTAGAGTTTTAGACTTTTGATTTTACTGACAGTGAAACCAAGACCCTTGATGAAGATTTAATTTGCTTAAGATTACATAGCTACTTATTGGCAGAATAAGAATTTATGACCTAGGTTTCTCAAAGTCCAGGCTAGTGGACTTTCCACTATTACTAGCAGGCACCTTAAATTTTAGCATTTGATTTTATCTGGTGTTGTATACTGGTTTCCAATGCTAATCACATTTTCCCGGATGATGCTAAATTTCTTGAAGATGTGCAGTCCTTCCTCTCTTTTTGCCAACCCTACAGCATCATATACTAGAAATTAAAGTAATCAAGTTCATTCCCTTGTTCATTCCCCCAGTATATGATGTTGTACTTATTGGTTAATTTGCTCAACACCTCTAATACCTACAACTCTTCTTTCTAATGCCCTTTTGTTCCTGTCTTACATCTTGTTAAAAGGGCTTATCTGTTACCCACTTGGAAATCTGTGCTCAGAATACTGAGCAAGGAAAAAATTAGAGTGAAAATTCTAGATATATGAGATTCTGGGGATAGGCATCTGCCCTTGGCAAAATTTTGAACCAGGCAAAGTTTCTCTTTGGTGTCAGGCATTTTCCCTATTTCTGTGATTCATTGCCTTGACTCTTAGAGGCATCCAGTCCCTAGATGCTCTCTCTGCCTCTTCTTGAATCAAAATCTGCTATCAGTAAAAGACTTAGATTTTGTGCTTTAACACTTGATTGTGAATGTAGGTCACTGCTGTGTTCCATCTTCTGAGGGAACATATATACATGGATATGTGTGTGTTTACATATGTGTATGCATCTTAAACCTCTTCTCTCACTGTGGAATGATGTAATCTGTCTTAAATTAATGGAATTTTATACATTAGCAGAACAGGTAGGCTTTGGGGAGAAACATCTCTTCTTTAAATCACACTACCTGGGCAACTGCCTCTTTTTATTTGTAAGACTGCCCTGCCCAGGAGATTCTGTGCTTGAGACTGGGTGGTAGGGAGGAGGTAAAAAATAAAAGGGGAAATAGATTTTTGGGATAGAAATCTATCTAGTTTTATCCAAAGAGTCTTCTTATTGATGAGATTAGGGAATTGAAAAATATAAGCAGACAACATTGACTGACTCCTCACTAGGTAGTAGAGAGAGAGCAAGTCATCTAATCTCTCTGGTCCTCATTTTCTTCCTCTGTAAAATGAGGGTATTGGATGAGATGGCTTCCCAAGTATCTGAATATTCTATCACATGATCTTAGCATATAATAATCCCATGGTATTCTTTTTTTTAGATCCCATGGAATTCTTTTATTTTTTTATGCTCATTTTTAAATTTTAATGTACTTCAGGAGCTGAAAGATATAGGAGAATCAATAGGTAGCCTCAGGCTTGGTATTGATAATTTTGAGGTCTAAGAGACTGGTCTGAGAGTGGGGATTAAGGAAATATAGATGGAAAAATTTTCTGGAGTAGGACTGAGAGTGAGAGCAAACTACTGTATGACTGAATACAGAGGCTGTGTTGGGAGGCTATTCAGAGATGATACGAAGAGTAGTGAGAATGTGGATGACTTGGAGGTTTGGAGCCAAGTTGTGCCAGGTAACCTTAAGACCTTAACTGAGATAGATTGTGTATAAGGCAAGGAAACTGACTTGGTTATAGTTTTCCCCATGTATCAAATACTAGCAAGGTAAGGGTTGCAATGGTTAGCTTCAGGGAGAGATTCTGCCATGTACAGCATATCTGAGTCATGGGTTTTTGAGCTTTTAGTTTTGCTTTGGGAAGATGTAGCTCTGAAAGAGAAGGTAGAGAGGATGCAAGGTAGAGGTCATCCTGACGTAAGACATAAGACCTACAAAATCATATCATGGCATCCTTAGAGGTTAGGATTATTATAATAAGCCAAGCTAGGTGACTCATTGGATAGAGTATAGGACAAGAAATCTGGAAGACCTGAATTCAAATCAACTTCAGATATTCATGAACTGTACTACCAACTCTGGATATGTTATTTAATCTCTGTTCTCCTCAGTTCCCTCATTTGAAAAGTGGGAAGAATAATAGCATCTATTTGTCAGAGTTATTATGAAGATTATAAGATAATATTTGTAAGGCACTTTGAAAACCTATAATATTAATTTCCATTTTGATATTAATTTAAGGTTCAAGAAATGGTATCCCTACATATCTCATTTGGGCCTCACAACAACCCTATGAGCAAAGTGCTATAGATATGAAGATTTCCATTTCCTGGGCTTCTGAGACATTCAGCAATCTGCTTAGAGTCACACAGCTCGGAAGTATTTGATAGAGTATTGGAATTAAAGTCTTTTGGACTGCAAGTTTGGGAATCTATCTGCAGGTTGCCTCTCTAATATTTAAAGTGATATCTTTCAGCTGAGTTCTCATGATCATTATGGACCTGACTTTAATAGTCTTTGCATCAAATCCCCAGACAAGTTTATTTCTTTTCTCCATAGTTGAGAAAGAGGAAAAGAAAATAAGAGAAGAATAATTCCCTCCATTCACAAAGGCCCTTAAGGATGGCTGATGTGGGAGGTAAGTAGCTATACTCTCTAATTCATGATTTATCTAGTTTTTCAGACCAATTTCCTACTGCTCCTCCTCCTATCCCTACCTCCCAATTTTCCCCTACCCTAAGCTATCTAGCTAGTAATAAAAAAAAACAAAGGACCAAGAGGCAACCTAGGTATCAGTGTTCTGTGAATACAATCTGATTGTTCTAATGGTGAGAACAGATGGAAGTATTAAAATCTCTTCTAAAATCCATTTCCCTATAATGATGCCTAATGTGTTATCTGTTTTGAGCAAGAGTCATCCTCCAGTTTTCTTTCTGTTTTGAAATAATGTGCTTAGGAAATGGAGGGAGGAGAATGCCAGAAACCCAGACTTAGGGATAAAGTCCATGGGGATTCAGAATTGAACTCAAGGTCTTGTATTAATCCATGGGAAAAGCCAGCAGGAGAAAAGGGATGTAAAAGATTAAATTCTGAATTTGTGACTTGAGGCATGTTCTTCACCAGGATTAGACTAGATATTTCAAGTAGTTCTGGTGCATAGGAAAGTTGGGAAGGAGGCAGTTTCATTTGGTATACCCATTCCTTTCCTTTGACCTCTTTCTTATCCTTTCTCCAACTAAACCCTTTTTCCTGGCCAACACACAATATAGCCCAATCTTTTCAGACCCTTTCCTCAGTTTATTTGGAGTAGAATGGATTGGAAAATCTAGGAGAAAGTACCAGCTGAGGAGAATTAAGTCAGCAGATGAACCAATTATGACCTCTCTTAATTCAAAGAGTATGAAGCAATAATTCAATAAGCAAGTGACCTGCTTATTTGAAAGTCCTGCAATTTGAAAGTCTCTATGTTTGATGTTATAGATAGGGATAACAATTGAACCTATAACTTCTCTAGCTTAGGAAACTCCTAGAGAGAAGATTCTATGTTTCACTGAAGTTTGGTACATTGTTTGTAACATAGCTTTATTTTTTATTTTTAAAATATCCCCCCTGCTACATGCAAAAGCAAGTTTTAATATTTACTTCTCAAACTGAGTTCCCAATTCACTCCCATCCTCCCACCCTACACCCCTCCTCCATTGAGAAAGCAAGTTACTTGGTGTAGGTCAAAAATGTGTAACCATGAAAAACAATACCACAATAGTCATGTTGTAAAAGTAAACATACCACCCCCCCACACACACAAAAGAAAAACCTCAAGAAAAATAAAGTGAGAAAAAAAAGTATACTTCAGTCTATATTCAGACATCATCAACTCTGTCTTTTGGATGATTAACTTTCTTTATCATAAATCCATCAGAGAAATTACTTCAATATTTTTTTCCCACAGTTGCTATTGCTAGCTGGATTTCCCTTCATCCTATCCCCCATCCCCGTTTATTCTCTTCTCTCTCTCTCCTTTTAACCTGTCCAAAAGTGTGCTGCATCTGACTACCCTTTTTCATTATCTTCCCTCCTTCTATAACCTATATCTCCTCCACCCCCTTCCCATTTTCCTATTCTTTTCCTCTCCTATTTTCCTCTTGGATAATATAGATTTCTATACCCAATTGAGGGTATATGTTATGCCCTCTCTGAACCACTTCTTTTTTTTTTAGTTTTTTTTGCAAGGCAATGGGGTTAAGTGGTTTGCCCAAGGCCACGCAGCTAGGTAATTATTAAGTGTCTGAGGCCGGATTTGAACTCAGGTACTCCTGATTCCAGGGCTGGTGCTTTATCCACTGCACCACCTAGCCTAGCTGCCCCCCCCAAAACTCTAAATATAGAAACTACTAAATCTTGTATTCTCTTGACTATAGATCCATGATATTGGAATTGTTTCTTTTTGGCTCCTTGTAATATTTTTCTCCTTGACTTGGGAGTTCTGAAATTTGGTTATAATATCCCTGACAGTTTTCATTTTGGGATTTCTTTCAGGAGGTGATTGGGGGAATTCTTTTAAATTCTATTTTACCCTCTGCTTCTAGACTAGCAGGGAAGTTGTCCTGGATAATTTCTTTAGAAATGACATCTAGGTTCTTTTTTCATGGATCTGTTTTGCATGTTAGTTGTTTTTCCAATAAGGTGTTTCACATTTTCCTCTATTTTTTCAATCTTTTGATTTTATTTTGTTGTTTCTTGATTGCTCACAATGTCATCAGCTTCCATTCTACATTTGAAGGAATTATTTTCTTCAGAGAGTTTTTATGTTTTTCATCTGACCAGTTCTGCTTTTTTAAGGCATTCTTCACCCCCCCCCCCCGATCGGCTTTTTTTCATTTGATCAAACTTGTTTTTAAGATGTTATTTTCATCATTTTTTTGTATCTCCTTCACCATGCTGCTGGCTTGGTTTTCATGATTTTCCTGTATTGCTCTCTTTCCAATTTTTCCTCTCCCTTCCTTGCTTGATTTTCAAAATTCTTTTTGAGCTCTTTTATGACCTGAGATCAATTCATATTTTTATTGAGGCTTTGGATTCATAAGCTTTGAATGTTATCTTCTGAGTGTTTATTTTGATTTTTCCATAGGACCAAAGTAATTGTCCATGGTCAGGTTCTTTTTCTTCTATTGTTTAGTCAACCCAGTCTATAATTTGATTTTTAACTCTTTGTTAAGGTGGGACTCTGCTTCCAGGGTAGAGGACACACAGTACCAAGCTTTGGTGGTTTTTGTAACTGTTTTCAGGGAACCTCCCCACTCCCCCCACCCCAACCTGTAAGTTCTCAATTCCTCCAAAGTCTTATGAGAGACTCTGACTGTTTTCCTGGCCTGTGCTCTGGTCTGTGGATGACTGCAAGTACTCCCCTCTGCCCTGGAACTGTGAGGAGGGTCCCTGCTCTATTGTAGGCAGTGAGCTCTGTTGTGCTTCTGCTCCTCCTCCTGAGACCGGGGCCCCAGTTTGGGACCTGGATCTGCGTATGGCCAAGCAACAGAGTCCTGCCTCACAGACAGCAAAGAGACCACTGCAATATCCCCTGACCCCCTTACTGTGCATGGACTGAGCTCTCTAGATGCAACTTTCAGGTGGCTCCCCAAGCCTACTCCTGGTCCCCAGGGGTCAGGTCTGTGTTGAGACCTGCACTGGGCCAGGCTCTTCTCTTTGTTGTGGCAGAATTTTCCCACTGATCTTCCCAATTGTCCTTGGCAATCCCTGATCTAAGAGTTCTGGAAACTGCCACTCTGCCATCCCCAGGGATCCAGGTGCCCTGCAGTCTGTTTCTGGATGGCTAGAACTGGTTTGCTCCAGGCAGCCACGACTGCACTATGAGGCCTTTATTACCGTGTAACAGACCTTTCCTTTGAATGTTCCAAGTTGTCTTTGGTTGGAAAAGTGTTTCACTCATTTTTGAGGGGGGGGTTCTACGACTCTAGAATTTGAATAGAGTCATTATTTAAAGGTATTTGGAATTATCTGGGGAGAGCTCAAGGGAGTTCCTGCTTTTACTCCACAATCATGACTCTGCCCTCTGTCACTTATAATTTTAAGGAATTACTGAAGAGCATGTAAATATTGTGATTTGTCCAAGGTCACATGGTATGTGCTACAACACTGTCTCTCTAGATGTTATAAATATAGAGACATTGCAAAAGTCAATCTATAGCCTTAGGGAACTTAGATTCTACTTGTACAATTTATATTGGCTAGGTTAGTTGATAAGACTATCAAAATCAGTAGAGTTAATAAATAAAATGGCCAGCAGAGAAAACTGTCAAAATCAATAGACTTCCTTTGGATTTCATTTGTTTCTGTGAGAATGATTTTAATTTTGTGAATTAATTTTGTAAATTTTAATTTATGAATTCTCAGGTTAAAACACCCCTTCCCTGGCTACTACTCTACTATATATACTATCTCTTTCATTAGAATTCAAGCTTCTTGAGGGTAGGACCTATCTCAGTTTTGTAGTTATACAAATACTAGCTGCTATCATGATATCTAATGTATAATTAATAAATGTTTGGCATTCACTTGGTTATTTGTACCTGGGAAAAACAGAGAGTCAAAGAGGACAGTAAAAGAGAAGATAGAGCAGGGTTTGTGTGGGTGAAGGAGGTAACAGTTGCAGTGGGCAGATGAAGTGAATGTTGGAATTAGGAGCTTCAAGGCTAGATTTGGCAAAATGGAAGCTTGGCAGGTTTTCAGAAGGTCAAGTGTTGCCACCTAGACTTTGCTGTTAGGTACTGTCTTTCAGATTAAAGCCAAGAATATCTCTCCTCATAGATACATTGCTATCTTATTTAAAAAGCAAATGTAGAGATTAGCAGGCTTCCAGATAAATAGGGCTGGATACTCAGGGGTAATCCTGCCCTGTGAGGTAGTTTTAGAGGGCTCAGGAAGGTTGCATGAGGTTTTCTTTATTCCTGGACAATAAATGGGAAGGCAATATGGTGAATAAGAAAGATTATTGAATTTGAAGTCAGAGGACCTGGATTTTAATTTCAGCTCTGTTACTACCTATGTAATCTCAAGTCAATTCTCTTTGAGACTCGGTTTCTCCATTTGCAAAATGAGTTGGACTGGAAAATTCCTAAATTCCTTTTCAGTATTGAATCTGAAGATTTTATAGTAATTAAATACTTTTATTGAGAGGATAGAGTGCTAGAGACAGGAAAGTTTGGGTGTCAGGAACACAATGTTGACCTGAGACTTCAATAGTCTGTTTGATGTGGTTCCTGCCTTTCTTTCCTCTTTCATGGTCTTCATGAATAGTCTTTGAAATCTGTACTCAGGAAAGAGTCTGATATCACATCCTTCTGTGGATTTAAGTCACTGTGTTCCCCTGAGGGGTACTGGCATTCTAACTGTGGAAAGAAAGGTGTTATTTTTGGTAATGAAATCTCAGTTGTTAATCAGTTGCAACAGAAAGTGTTTTTTAAAAAGTTTGATTTAAGAATAAACATACATATCTTTCATGAACCACAGGCCTAATATGAAGCAATTATAAAAGAATCAGGCTGCTACATCTACCTCTTAGTGTCCTGGGTTATCTTTTAGGGATTTAGGGTTTTTCTTCTCTAATGCTATTTTTTTTGAAGAGACTTAGATACAAGATGAGATATTCTGAATCTGCTTCTGCCCCCCCCCCAATTCTACCCCATTGTTGGCCATCAGAGATAAAGCAAAAACAGAATACAAGCATTTCTCTTTCCCCTTGGAGACATACTCTCCTCTGTTCCATTTAGATCTTTAGAGGGAATGGGTTCAATTTTAGCACAATTTTAAAACATTGATCCAATAAAATTCATGTTCAAATGAGGCATTGTTCATCACTATCCTCATCTTAGATACTTGGAGGCTAATTCCTAAAAGACAAGCATTGTGGAATCAGTGTTACTTGACTACAAAATGTATCAAGCCCTCAACTCTTGGATTCCTGGAAGTTTGTCCTCCTTTTCTTTAGAAATTCACAGAGTTGGAAAATGCAAATTAATCTTCTTTACCTAATATGAAATAATACATGCTAAGGCAGGCAAAGGCATTTAGTCCTGATTCAGATTCATATATTGGCCTCAAGGGGACAAATTTCTTTACAGGTTATCTCTCATTAAGTATAGTTTTAGAGGGATTTGGACCAAGAATAGAGAAAACCAAGGAGAAGCTAACTAAGGCCTTTTGTTTTTTTTCTCTTTTCTTTTTTTAATTTATTTTTATTAAAGATATTATTTGAGTTTTACAATTTTCCCCCCAATCTTACTTGCCTCCCCCACCCCCCCACTGAAAGCAATCTGTCAATCTTTACTTTGTTTCCATGTTGTACATTGATCCAAATTGAGTGTGATGAGAAAGAAATCATATCCTTAAGGAAGAGACAAAAAGTCTAAGAAATAACAAGATCCGACAATAAGATATCTGTTTTTCCTAAATTAAAGGGAATAGTCCTTGCACTTTGTTCAAACTCCACAGCTCCTTATCTGGATACAGATGGCACTCTCCTTTGCAGACAGCCCAAAATTGTTCCTGATTGCTGCACTGATGAAATGAGCAAGTCCTTCAAGATTGATGATCACCCCCATGTTGCTGTTAGGGTGTACAGTGTTTTTCTGGTTCTGCTCATCTCACTCAGCATCAGTTCATGCAAATCCCTCCAGGCTTCCCTGAATTCCCATCCCTCCTGGTTTCTAATAGAACAATAGTGTTCCATGACATACATATACCACAGTTTGCTAAGGCATTCCCCAATTGAAGGACATTTACTTAATTTCCAATTCTTTGCCACCACAAACAGGGCTGCTACAAATATTTTTGTACAAGGGATGTTTTTACCCTTTTTCATGATCTCTTCAGAGTATAGATCCAGTTGACTAAGGCCTTTTGAAGGTGCCCCCAGTTCTAGTTCTACTACTGCAGCCAATCAAACTGACTGCCTACCACTTATCATATGGTTAAAAGGCCAGAATCAATTACAGAATTTCTATTCATGCTCCCTAATCTCTTTAAAGTACTTTCATTACATGTCATTAGGAAGATAAACCTAGAAGAAAGTTTTATAGTCAGTTTGACATGGGGAACTGTATCAGCTGAACATATTCATCATTGGTTGTCTGTAATTGTGTTGATCATTGTATTGATCAGATTTCTTTAGTTGCTTATTTTTATGCTGTTGTATAAATTATCCTCTGGTTTTACTCACTTCACTCTGAATCAGTTTTTAAAGTCTTTTCAGGTTTCTTTAAACTATCTCTTCCATCATTTCTTATAATACAGTAGTATTCAATCAAATTCATACAGTATAATCATTTTAAGTTTTACAGTCAGGTAAGCATTTATGATGCATTTCCTCAAAGCAAATTTGAGGCAGATGATTCAAGAAGTATAGCTATTTTCATTTATTTTAGAGACAAGTAGATGGTACAATGGATAGAGCCCAGGACCTGGAGTCAGGATGACCTGAATTAAAATTCAGCTTCAGACACCCACTAGCAGTGTGATCCTGGATGAGTCCCTTTCTGCAACAGTTCTTCTCGCTACAAAATGAGAATAATACTAATACTTATCTCACAAGGTTGTTGTAAACATCAGATGAGATAATATTGGTAAAGTGCTTAGCACAGTGGAAGTCACATAGTAGGTACTTAAATCCTTCCTTCTTCCTTCATAGATGAGAATACTGACTCAGAGAGATTAATTTACTAGCCTATGATCACAAAGCTAGTAGGAGTCAGTGCTAGAATTTGAACCCAGGTCTTTTGACTCCAAGTCTTTATTTATTTATTTTTTTTACTGCTGACATAATAGCTTTTCTTCACCAGAAGCCAAGAAGTATATCAGCCAAGTTCATAGAACTTAACAAATGACTCAGAGTGAGGATAGAGATAACCTCAAGGTGCCCAACTTCCTTTTACTATGCAAAGGATCAAAAGCCATCTACCTCTTTCCTGGGCCAGAGGTTATTCATTGTTTTAAATGGCTTGGACTTGGAGAGGGACTTCTTGCTAAGATTCCATGACCCTCTGACCTGCTATTCATTGTGATTTCAAGAGGCATTTTAATGTCTTGCCGTTCCCTATTAATTGCCTTCTTTCATCATTCTCAGTCCTTGTGGTATTATTTTAATATAGCTCTACAGGAAAGAATTTTAGGGGATGCTCAAAGAAGGAATACTTCAGGGCAAATCTCCAGGGATTTCATTATTCTTTCCTTCACCACTTATCTTCATTCCATTATCCATTAATTCTGTATCAACTACCTTGTTCCTAATATAGATGGTTGAATTGAATTTTTTATCTTCTATAGTAAGCTCTGTCCTTAACTTTGAAAAGATAAAATGCTATTCATTAACAACATTACATTTGTGCAACTGTAGTTGCAAAAGCAGTTTCAGGTATATTATCTCATTTAATGCTCAAAAAAGCCTTAAATTACATTTAAGTAAACAGGACAGCTAGGTGCTACAATGCATAGAGTTCTAAGCCTGGAGTCAGGAAGACTCATCTTCCTGAGTTCAAATTCAGCCTCAGACAAGTTAACTGTGTGATACTAGGCCAGTCACTTAATCCTGTTTGCTTTAGTTTCCTTGTCTATAAAATGAACTAGAGAAGGAAATGGCAAATTATTTCAATATCTTTGCCAAGAAAACCCCAAATGGGATCATGAAGAATCTGATATATTTGAAATAACTTAGTAATAACAACAATATGCATGGGTCAGGCTAGTAATGTTCTGCTACAAATACTGGAAATGGAGTACTGGAAAATGAATTACCTAGGGTCATACAGGGAGATTGGAGCTGGAAGTAGATGCATATTGTTGGGAAAGCCAACCAAAGGTTTGGTTGATCGTGAAAGAATTCATATAAATAAATTCATCTAAAAGACTGTCTCAGACCCAGAAGAAATTTTAGGGACAAAAAGGTTTATTTAAGTAGTTCTGTGACTAGAAGAAGCCTCTCTCTTGTTTTCTTAGGGACCTTTGATCCCTAAGCAATTTAAACAAACTAAGCTACTATGAGAGAATGAACAGTAAGGAAAGGAATAGGAGCAACATCAATGACATAAACTGCCATGACAGGAAGAGCAATAAGGAAAAGTATATGAAGTTTCATGGGGAATCATAATTCCTAGGAACAGGCTAGTTTCACCAGAAAACAAGCAATTAGGAAATAAGTGTAAGGAAGGGTATAAGGGCAGAAGTGTTTATTTTGGGGATGATGCTCCCAAGAGTGGGCTAACTACCCCAAGGAAGAAAAGCAATCAGGGAGAGATAGTAAAGAAGGATTTTTGGAGCATGAGAGGTTATTGGGGGAGAGCATGCTCCTTTAGAGTAGGCTGTCCTCCCAAAGGAAGAGGAGTAACTCAACTGAGGAGTAACTGTTTAAAGGGGTGGGAAGATGAGATAATTTAGGTATTTGTTGATGAGAGTAGTAACTCAGAGAGCAGAGATGAAACAATTAAAATATGTAGATGAGGGGTGATAGGTCAAAGACTTAATCCTTTCAGGCCAAGGTAGAAATCCATTATTTTATTGATAGGGACTAGTTTTGTACATGGGATAGGGATTTAATGTAGTCTTTGCCTGGTAGGGATGAGGTGGCATATTTCCCCATGTATAAGATGCACCTTAATTTTGGGGCCCAAAATTAGAAAAAAATGTATTATTTAAAGTTATTGAACTCAAGTTTTGTTCATCATAAAGTTCATCACTGTCAAAACTCCCATCTATTAGCTTATCCTCATCTGTGTTTGATGATGAATCACTGTCTCAGGAGAGGCTCTGCCTGCTCTTCTGCCTGTGTTCTGGTCTTGGGTTGACCACAAGCACTCCCTGGGCAAGTCTGGTACATGGATGCATGCTTGGTCCATTCTGTTTTATGAATCTGAAGAACCAATTGTGTCCTTTGAAATCACTCACTTCTTTTTTATCAGCAATTCTTCTGGCCTCTGACTTGAACCATCTTTGTGGTAACAGGAATTCCAATGGCCCTTTGCTCTTCAATCTATCTCTTCAATTCCCTCCTTAACTCTGGCCATTCTGCTGACTTATCTCTTTTGGCCTTCTTCTGCCAGGGTGTTTTCAGTAGGGTTTCTTCTTCCCAGAGCCAGTCTCAGAGGAGGACCAAAGTGATGTTCAGTAGCAAAATTTCCATTCTTTTTTGCAAACTGAATCACTTTTTTTTTTAGTTTTTTTTTGCAAGGCAAATGGGGCTAAATGGCTTGCCCAAGGCCATACAGCTAGGTAATTATTAAGTGTCTGAGACTGGATTTGAACCCAAGTACCCCTGACTCCATGGCCGGTGCTTTATCCACTGCACCACCTAGCCGCCCCAAACTGGATCACTTTTAACTTGAATTCAACACTGCATAAAAATATTTTCTGAGCTATTTCTTGGCAGAATGTAGCAAAACATAACCTAAAATACCTCTCTCTCTCTCTCTCTCTATATATATATATATATATATACCTTAATAAATGTGAAACAGTGAGCTCAAAGACAACAAGCATGAAAAAGCAGGAAATGCAAATAAAAACACTATAACCACTATAGAAGATGCTCCCAGATTTTAAACCTTAAATTTTTCAAAAAAAGGGTGCATGTTATACATGGGGACTGGCTTTATCTCATAGCTTGGACAATGTGATGTCAGGGCAGTGTTAATGTAAGGTACATGGTTGGTACAGAGGTAATAGATTAATTATAAAATACATTTTCCTGTCCAAAACTTCCCCTACTTCAATGTCAAACCAAAGCTTATGTCCTACTGCAGTCCTCTGGTACTAAACCATTAACCATTGATGACATTTCTTTATTCTCCTTACACTTCCAATCCCATTGACCTCCTTTACCTCCATCATTTTATCCTGGGAAAATCATAACATCTTAAATTGTAAGACAATTTAGAGATTACCTAATCCAATATATATATATATATTATATATATATATATATTATATATATATATATATATATATAATTCAATGTCTCAGTGATGAGGTCAATGAACTTCAGGGATGAACATTGCCCTTCTGGCAAGGACTCAGTAAATTCCTGCACAAGGAATTCAGGCACAATACAAGCCCCTATCAACAAAAATATAAATCCTTGCCCTAGTCTGAAAGGATTAAATGTTTGAGCTAGCACATTTATTCGCATATCATTGTTGAGGGCTATCTAAAATTATTTGAAACCTGCCCAAATTCACATCCTATTGTCTATATTATAGATACTATTTGAAGACACTATATTGACCCCTCAGTACATGCACAATCCATGTGTTATCCACTCCTTAGTCCTTCTCTAGTATTGTCCTCTTTCCTTACCCTTTCCCCAGCATAAACCCTTTATAAATTCTGTCCTTACCTCTGAAAGGGGTTGCTTTATCTGCCCAATTGTGTTGCTTTTGCAACTGTCCTAACTTTTTCTCTTAGCTTGGCTACTTTCTTAAGGAACTCTAGTAGTTTCCCTAAGAAATATAGCCCTTGTTACAAATTCAACTTCCTTGTTACTTTAATATCCACAATAATATGTAAATGAATATCTTTGTTCCTAAACTCTTCTGGTCAAGAATCAGTCTTTTAAGTGAATTCTTTTCCATCCTGAACCCCTGAAGTCTTTCAGCCTGCAATATCAGGGAGAAATCTGTTCTCTTGCTATAATGGTTCTAGGCTTCCTTATGTGAAATCTATGCATTGTTAACTTTCACCTATTGATATAATAGCTGTCATTTGGAGTAGTACAAACAATTCAACCCCCTTATCTGTGTTGAAGTCTTTCATAACTTGAAGACTAAAGTTATCCAACATGAGCGATTTAAACTGACTCATTATCTATTTCCTCCCATCTCCACTGACTTTCATCCACATGTTCCATTTTCCAACATCCCATCACAAGTTGTTTCCTCATTGTTGTTTGAAAAATTATTATTTTTCTTATATTTTAATAATCAATTACTTTTGAGGAGATCCAGGATTTTTATCTTTCAGTTTCTGCATTTTATACTAGTTTAAATCAACCTATCAAGAATAGGGTTATTGTGTGGCTAGGTGGCGCAGTGGATAGAGCATTGACCCTCAAGTCAGGAGTATCTGAGTTCAAATCCTGCCTCAGACACTTGATAATTACCTAGCTGTGTGGCCTTGGGCAAGCCATTGAACCCTATTGCCTTGCAAAAACCTAAAAAAGAAATAGGGTTATTAATGAGATTGATTATTAATGAGATTTTTAAGTCTTGTTCAGACTCCTCCCACCTGGGATAGCTTAGATCTAATTAAAAGGTAAAGAGATTCTAGTCTAAGTGAATTCCTTCCCATCCTGTTCTACTTAGGGTTAGAGGATGGGGATGGATTCTTTGTCTAGATTGCCTGATGAAGGGAGCTGAGGTCAAGTACAGGGCATGTCCTCACTGGACCAAGAGACAGAAGGGGATGTTGGAACCATGAGAATTTAGGGAGTGCCAAGGGCCCCAGCCTGTTTTGAGTTACTCCCAGGACCTGCTATTCCGGGAATTGCTGGGTAGGGCTTGAGGCAGAACATGCTGACAAGGCTCTCCTTGATTGGCTCCTTCTCTTCCATACAAGAGGGCTTCCCCAGTTATTCAGGCAGATTCAGGGGGATATAGGAAGAGCTGGTATACAGAGGGAGTGTTTGTGTGTGAAAAATGTAACCGCAATGCACCACAATAAAGAACTGCTTGCTTGCACTCTCCTTGCCTTTGGTCTTCTCTCAACTCTTCAATCTAAGACTGTTGCTGGACAACATGCTGGGGACACCTGGAAGGCGATTCTATCTCAGGTAAGCTCCTGGAACCTTTGGGTGGGTAGGGGAAAGAACCCCCTACAACCTGAGGCTGGGGGTGGTCTGGAAGTAATCAAAGTCATGTTTCCCCAGGCCCTTTAATTGGAATAGGTTCCCCTTTAATTGGAGTATTCGTTCTCTCAGTAATTGTTAACAATCAGAATTGTTTTCTGCCTGTCAGGAACATCTACTCTTCCAAGGACATATAAGCATCAAGAGGCCCCCATGATCTGTTTTTTGGCTTACAAGAGACCATCCTTTTAATGAATCATTTACTGGACTTAATACATAAAATTATTGATTACTCAGAAACTAAGTCTCTCAAACTTGTTATGTCATAGTTATCATCTCACCTTGAAGGTAGGGGCTATCTTAGTTTTTTGTTTTTGCATCCCTAGCCCATAGCACAGTGGCTATTATATAATAAGTGCTTAACAAATGTGCCTTCCATCCATCCATCAATCTATCCATCTCTCTCTCTCTCTCTCTCTCTCTCTCGATATGTGTATATATATATATATATATTTATATAATTTCACCCCTTATTAAATCATAAGTAATTTGGTTGCTACATTTTCCCTCTTTCTTTCCAGCATCTCAAATTTCTCTACTGGCTCCTTTCCTTTAAGTAAAAAAAAAAAAAAAAAACAACTCAACATCATTATTAAGTGGAAATAAGCATTGGGCATAGAAAGAAAGACCAAAATCATGTCTCTGCCCTCAAGAAGCTCAGATTCTAATGAGAAAGTCAACTTGTACATAACTAAGGAAATAAAAGATATATAAAGAGGAGATGGAAGATAATTAGAGGATAAATGAAGCGATTGAGAAGGTCCTAGTTTAGAGGGTAAGACTTTAATTGACTTAAAGAATTTGATTTAAAAAACTCAAGTATACTAAAAGGTAGAATTGAGGAAGGAGAGGGAACATTTTAGGCATGATGGATAGCTTGGACAAGTCTGTGATAGGACATCCATTTTTTTAAATTTCTTGAGGTTCTTTTTGTGTTTCCAGCACTCTTCTAGGTACTTTATGGAAGACAAAGGAAATATAAAGCATGCAATCTATTTAGGGACACATATAAAGCATAACATATGAACTAATTTCCAAATGAATAACGCAGATTGTAAAGAATCTGGTTTTATGTTTGACTAGAATTTTTATTTGATAGCTTAGCTTTGAACCTCTGGTTGATTAATTCCAAAAGGTGTAGAAGAAATAAGAGTTTATTTCTTTTATGAAACCAGATAATAAAATGCTGAGTAAGGTTGAAAGAGCAATCTGGAAGGAATTAAGAGCATCTGGTGATGAAAAAAAGTGATGTTTGTTTTCCAGGGTTAAGGCAGCTCAATGACACTCAAGAATCCAAGAAACCAAGGACTCCAAAGTTGGAAGAAATACCAGAAGAAGTCAAAGTTTTATTTATGCTAAATACTGAAGGATGGAAGAAATTAATTGGATCAAGAGAAGAAATTGCTTTTTTAAAAATTAAATAACAAGAAGTCACATGGTATTTAACACTTGTACCCTAACTAGGATCTTTCAATACTTGAGAAGAGGAGAGAAATCCATTATATTAAAGAATGGACATACAACTCACTAGAGGATATGCCTTAATGAATGGGAAGCTTATTCTAAATACTTGCTATACCCTAAACTTATTGTTTCCATAAAATACAAAAGCAACACAATCCCTTCCCTCCAGGAGTTTTCCCCCCCAGTTTGGTAGACAACACATGAAGGGAAACAAATGACTAGGGAAGGAAGCTTTGGTCTGGGAAGTAATAAAGTTGCTAAGTAAAATAATAAAGCAGTTTAAAAATACACCCTTTGAGGCAATGGTAATATTGATTTGATTACAACTTTCATAGCAAGAGGTGGAAAGGGGAAGTGATGAAGGAAGGTGACCAGGATGAAGATTAAGTAACATGGTCCCAAGATGTAGAGTCTAATGCCTTCATTCCTTCTAGCAAAAGCAGCAGGAAGCAAGGCAATGGGGTTAAGTGAATTGCCCAAGGTCACGCAGCTAGGTAATTATTAAGTGTCTGAGGCCAGATTTGAACTCAGGTACTCCTGACTCCAGGGCAGGTGCTCTAACCACTTCAGTATCTAGTTGCCCTCTAATTTTTTTAAATAGACTTCTCCAATTAATTATCATGAGTACCAGGTATAAGCTTGAATTATCTTCACTGTGGTCTGATGTACCAAGTTATTTTTCTTGATGCATTTGGGTGTATGATGAAACTCTTTGGACTTCAATTTCCTCACATGTAAAATGAGAACTATTGTAAAGTGACCTGTAAGATGCCTTGCAGTTCTAGATTCTATGAACTGATGACTCATGAACTTCTTTGATTCTTCTTTCTGAGGAAAGCTGATGAGCCATTGCATCATTTAGCAGCAACTTAGTTATCTTCTAGCTTCATGCATAGTGAAAATGACTGAGTTCTTGAAGTGTGCCTGGTTTTTTAAAAGAATCTCACCCTTAGAAATTAATGTTTGGGGGTGGATAGGTGGCACAGTGGATAGAGCACCGGCCCTGGAGTCAGGAGTACCTGAGTTCAAATCTGGTCTCAGACACTTAATAATTACCTAGCTGCGTGGCCTAGGGCAAGCCACTTAACCCCATTTGCCTTGAAAAAAACCTAAAAAAAAACAACAAAAAAAGAAATTAATGTTTATAGATGGTCTAATAATAATTATTCTTAGTGCCATTTTCTACTTCTTTGTCACCATCAACTCATTAACAACATCCTCAACAAGCATTAATTAAATGCTACAGAGCCCTGGTGATTCAAAGATAGACAAAAACATGCTTCCTACCTTCAAGGAACTCATTCTAATGGTAGATACAATATTCAGATAAATATGTACATATGACTTCTTAAATGTAAGTGATTACATCAGAGGGAAGACACTAGCAGTAGGGAAGTGTTATAGAATACTGTAGGAAAAGAAGAGTAACTACACAAATCTCATGGTCATTGAATATTTTGTTTGTTTCATGAGTCACCACGACATGAGTCTGTTAGTTAAGCTTTTGGTGACATAAACTGATGAACTGGGTGGACAGCTCCTCAGATAGCAGATGTAGTTCAGTCTATCATTGCGTATCATTTTTTTTTTACAATCTGGAAAAGAACTTATGTTTTCGTAGCATAACTATTAAAAATTTAGGTTTGCTTCCATGTCATGAAAAGACATTGTACCTTCAGTTATCTGAAATTTTGATTGTTCTCAGATCATGATGCTCCAGGATTCACAGATTATTTAATATAAGCAAGAGAATATTGTTAAAACAGTTGACTTGTTTGTTGGGACTGGGTGGGGGTGTTAGCAATTTGTGTTCTTTGAAAACATTGAGCAATAGTTTCATTTAACTGCAAACCTAGAAGAGATTTCAGATCCAAACTAGGTCTACACAAGACTCCCTTTATTTTATCTTTTTTTAATTGAAGATTTTAAGGAGAAACAACTTCCATATAGCTACTTTCATATAATTCTGGTTATTAGAAAGTTTATTTCTACTTCAAAACCAGAGTTGCCTCTCTGCAACTTTCCTATATTGATCCAAATTCTGCCCTATGGGGTCATCACATTACAACCCATCAAATGCCTCAAGACAGTTTTCATGTCCTTAAGTTTTATCTTCTTATGACCACCTTACTGGTTATTACTTTCTTTTCAGATCATCTCATATTGATCATAGGGCTAATATGTATGGATGGGTGGTTGTAAAATTGAAAGTGTCAAACCTTTGGTTCATTCTTTGATCACCTATCATTCTCATTCTAGCTCGTCTTGAGGTGACATCAGAGACACTCCCGTTAGTTAAGTTGAGTTACCTAATCAGTTATTCGCATTTCTTCCCATTTAGGTTTTCTTCATATTACAACTGTATCCCCCCGCCTCCCGTTTGGCCAGGGACCAGGTTTTGTGACTGTTGTGTCACAGATGATTGGGTCTTAGTCAGAGACAGGGAGAAGGGAGTAGTTGAAGATGAGTGAAAGGGAAGGAATGATAGTGTAAGGTCCAAGAGAAGAAGATGATGAGGGGCAGGAAGGGATAGGAAAGAGGATATTAGTTAACATTGGAAAATATAATGGCCAAGTGTGCTACTTTAGATACTGGAGCAAAAGAGGAGAGGATGGATAAAGTTGTAGAGGACTTTTCACAGTAAGAGAAGGGGAGAAGATAGAGTACACATATGATGAACAAGAAGGGATGAAGCAACATATAAGACTAAGGGGTAAAAGCAGCTTTAAAAGTGGGAAAAGTATAATAGCACTAATAAGGGAAGAAGAAAAATATTTTAATGAGGAAATAAAAACTTACTTGAGATTGTCTAACAGTTTGATTTTTCTGCTGACTTAAATAGATAAAGGAAGCTTTGTAGTCTAAGCTAGTAGACTATCTTAACCACTGATCAAGTAGTTTTGCTTATTTTAAATGTAATGTTAACTATGAAAGCATAATATGAATGTTATTATGCTGTCATAATTATAGTTGAGAACCCTGAATATTGTGACTGTTCCTGTAATTAAGCATTTGGGGAGTGGCACATTGCAGGAAGTCCAGTCTCAAATGTCTTGTGTTTGGTATTCATGTGTGTTCACATGTTGATATTCATGTATGATCACATGTCAGCACTGCTTATAAAATGAAGTTCTCAAGATATTCACCCTATCTGTGAATATTTCTTTTATTGTCCTGAAACTTGGTCATCTACATATGCTTTGGAAAACTGCTCATGACAGCTATAGTGTATGACATAGCTAGGAAGGTAACACCTATACTCCAGATATTTCCCTTTCTTTAGTTTTTCCATAGGTAAACAAGCAAAACTGTTGCTAATCTAGGAAAAAAATAGCTAAAGACGAGAAGATTAAAGTTGGAGCCTAGGAAGGCAAGCTAAAGCTAAGGTTTAGAAGTACTGAAGGCTCAGAACCTTCAATCTAATTGGAAAATATTCTCTTTTGGATTGACTGAACCTCATTTTGCAAAGTTGTTACTTTGGATTCTTGCCTAATCTTTTACTGTGACTATTGATTCTGTTTGTTTCCTGGTACTCCTGAATTATCTGCATGTGAACTATTAGATTGTGAGCCATCAAGGATAGGGATTATCATTGACTCCTTTTTATATACTCACTCTTTTTCATGATACCTGATGCTTAAAAAACACTTTAGTGATTGATTGACTGAACTGATGATCTGTTCTTCCAAAACTTCTATGTCTCCTTCACATCTGCTTCTGCCTATTTGTTACCTGATAGCAAAGGAAGACTTGGGCTACTATAACCTAAAGATTTTTCTAGTACAACTCTTGATTGATTCCCTGAAAAAGCATAGTCCTGGTTCTACCTTAGGACCAAGTCAAGGGGAAATGGTACATAGGTCTATGTAGTATTTTTTTTTCAAAGCCCCATACCTTGCCATAAGGGTTGCTAATGGGGTTAAATTCATCATCATATTCCTACTGTGGCTTTGACTGATAAATGTCATCCCTTAAGAATAGCTCTAATGGCTTAACCTAATTAAAATATACATGTCTGAAAGAAGTCTCATAAAGAGTGAATATAATGATGGGAATTTCCAGCATTAAATCATTGAGGGCAGAAGGTTGGGTATAGTGTCTGGGGCTATGGAGACTTTTAATGCTTGAATCACATTACAGAGGCAACTGCTTACTCCTCCAATGTGTAGGTATGGTCTGGATAGTAAATAAGATAAAAAAAGGATTCACCATATGTAGATCAGACCCACTTTACTTGTTCTTCAGTTATCTTCATCCCATGCCAAAGCTTTATACCCTTCCCATCTTTCAGGCCCCCCTCCATTTCCCTCTCCAAAGAATTATAGGGATCAAATGTGAAAACAAGTATAAAGTTTTGCAAATGTCAAAGCACTATATTAATGTTAGTTATTACAAAGCTGGAAAGGTGGTGGAGTCTTTGTTCTCTGCCAACATGAGACACCCTAGACATCTTTTCTGGGAGGTCATAGTGGCTTTCTATGTATATGTGAGTTTTTCCTCTAAGTGACATTTTGAGTGGTGTTAATTTTTTTTCCCCAGCCCTAAGCCACTTGGACTTGAAGAGTGCACTTTTCTAAGACACACTTAAACCGATTGCTTGCTGTCAGACTTTGACAAAGCTACACATTATCAGAAATACCAAAGGAGCAGCCCCACTCCATGCTATAATTCACAGAGCATATTAGGCACTGAAATTCTAATACCTCATTTTCGTGACAAATGATGCAACAAGAATCGAAAATGGCTGCTATGAATCTCGCCTTCCGACTGTGATTGCAGTGGAAAAGGGGAAGTGCTATACTCTTAACCCATGACTATTGCACTTAGTTGCATGGGGAGATTTGGGGGGAGGGGCAGGATGCCTGTTACAAGTTAAGGATGCAGATAACATGTTTTTAGTGCTTTTGTAACTTTGAATGAACAGTTTTTAAAGCACAGAGACATGTCAAGAAAGCAGGAAATTTGCTCCTTCCTCTGAATGTGGAAGCTCTGGAAAATGCTGGGTTGCTAACTCAGTTTGGAGGGGTTTGAGTGTCATATCAAATCTCCATCATTTTTAAGGTTATGTTCCTCAGACTTTGGAAGATTAGTAGAGGATTTCAGAATAGTTTGCCCAGACACATTTTATTAACTCAAGATAGAAATGGAAAAAAAAATCTGACAGCTTATATTATCTCTCTCTTGGTCCCTAAATATCTAGAACTTTATTTAAATATTGTTTACTATTCAACATTCAGTAAATACTTATTATTGTCTACTACATTTAATAACTGCCAACTGCATTACAGTTACAGGATGCTATGAAAGCTGCCAGGGGAAATGTAAAGATTTGTCTAGATAGGCTCCCTAATATCATGGAGTCATAATTGTAGTTACCATTTACAAAGCAATTTAAGGTTTGCAAAGCACTGTACAAATATTATTTTGTTTTTACAACAACCTTTGGAGATAGTTACTATTGTTATTCCTATCTTACAAATGAGGAAACTGATACTGAGAGGTTGAATGACTTGTCAGGGGTCATAGTAACTATCTGAGTCTTGATTTGAACTGAGACCTCTCACTCCAAGTCCAGTGTTCAACCCACACAGGGAGACTGGAGCTTTTCCCCAGAGTGCATATGACTAAGAGGTTACTGTACCTCCTCTCTGACACAACTCTTATTTCTGTATCTTGCCTACTGGTCCTTTGCCAGTCCATTTCTGCATTCAGTAGGGACTGCCCTAGGCTTCAGTCCTTAGTGGGTCACGGGGTATATTTGTGATCGCATGGACTTTTTCTCCAGGGATGGACTGCTTCATCTCTTGGGGCTGTTGTTGTTCATTTGTTTTTGAAGAGAACCAGTAAGATCATGGGGTAATGTCTTGACTTGTGTGTGAATTAGATTCAAGTGAGGCAAAATTGCTCAAAGTTATCAACCTCACTCTGTCATTCAGAATCAAATCTTGTGGCAAGACAAAAGTCAGTATGACTGCTATTGACCTTGTCATCTTTGATGTCTGACCAAACTCTAAGTGATCAACAGAGAATGCTTCAATTGCCATCATGGCCACTGGAACTCTTTGTTTTCATCTGCCCATTCTGACAAGTGAAGTTCTACATGCTTTGGGTAGACAAATTCACTGACAGGTTTGAGACCTGCCAGTTATTCTGTACCTGGTTTAGTCCTTCTGCTTAGAGTTTCACCAGGGTAGTACTGCTGTCCATACTAAAGCTTTTTGGAGCCAAAGTTGAGAATTGGATGAAAGATTGATGAACAGCCCTGAAAAAGATTCTGCAAACCCTTATACCCAAAGTACTAGCTTCTCCTGAGCACCCTATAATTCTCTTCTAGGGTTGCTGAGTTCATGAACATATATGAGGCATAGCCAATGGACATAGACAATGGGCATGGTTTTCCTGAAAGCCACTAATAATCAGCCAGTGATGGTTCAGTCTTCTATGGGTTGTCAAGTAAGATTTTACTGGTCTTGGGCTTAGTTGTAGTGGTTATGGCAGTCTGTAACTCTATATTCCCATTACTGTTTCTTTATCTGTCTTTTATGACCTTTCAAATTCAAGGTTATTTTGTCTCCAATGTTCCTTAACCTAAATCTAGGAAAGGAGAAATGTAATGGGGACAGAACAGAAAGAGGAAGACCATATGCTCAGGGGCCCATCTGGTAGTTTGGGAGGGGAGATAAGGGTTTAAGGCTGCTTTCCTTATCCAAATACTTGGAACATTTCTTGCTCTTGATCATCACCAACAAAAAGAGAGGAAAATTATAGAGTTTCTCCATCAGTCTTTTATAGGAATTCTTAGTTCTGATTCAATAGTTAGGTAAAAAACTTTTTTCCCTTCCCATTCACAAATGAATATGAATATGTTGCATTGGGGACAGAAGACTTCTATTATATATCATCATGTATTTCTGGAAGCAAGTTCACTGAATTATCCATGTGTGTTGGCAACAGACAAAGCATACCTTGAATGTTTTGAGGACTGGGCTTCTAATGGCTAGTCCTTCATTTTTACATAACTATATATATATATATATATATATATATGTATATATTCCCAAGTTTTCATCTCCTATTGAATATCCTAAATTGGTTTTTTTTTGTTTTGTTGTTGTGAGGCAATGAGGTTAAGTGACTTGCCAAAGGTTACACAACTAGTAAGTTTCAAGTGTCTGAGGTCAGACTTGAACTCAGGTCCTCTCCAGGTGCTCTATTCACTGCACTACCTAGGCTACTCCCTAAATTATTCTTAATATCCGAGGTTGCCAACTACTGTCCTGATTTCTCCTCAAAATGCTCATCTCAAGTCAAGTAATGGTGAGAGGTGGGCAGAGTGGGGAGATTAGGCAAAACTTCTTTGCAAATATAGTTTAAATTGTGTCTAGAAAAATATCATTGCATCCTGATGTTGAAATATTTCCTTTAGTTTGTGACTGATTTTCCTTAGTCTCACCTGGGAGCACATTTTCAATCTCATTGATGTGAATTTGGATGGACAGAAAATTCATTAGTTATTTCTCATTCATTGTTTAAAGCTTAGCTGAAGTTATTAGATTTGATTAAAGGATTTTATGTTTGGCTTGTTGGCAAGATGGGGATTAAGCAATAAGTAGCTTTTTCCTCCCTGGGACCTTTGAGCTCATCTCCAAGTCCAGTGGTAACCTGTGATTCCTTAGCCATTTCACAAAACCCAGGTTCTTCTTCATTTGCATTAATTGGATCAGAAAAAAATTGATGAAACTTGCTGGGATTTTTTTTTTAATATGTCTCATAGAAATGCTGCATTTTTTGAGCTGGAAAATAGCTCAGAGATCATTTAAATGCTGTCATTTTGTAGATGAAGGATCTGTCTTCTAGAGAGTTGACATGGCTTCCTCAAGTTAACACAAAATTGCACACACTTGCAGAATCAAAACTTGAACTCAAGTTTCCTGCTTCATATCTTCCCTACCATATACCACCCTGAAATTCTAGTCTCTTTTTTTGTTTTGGTTTCTTGCTCAGAAATTTAAAATTGAAGTTGACAGATTCATTTATTGTCTGGGATTCTGAACCAACAAAGGGAAACAACAAGAACATGGCTGGGAGTCTGAAGACCTGGATTTGAGACCCAACTTTCTAATTTATAACCTATGGGATCTTAGGCAAATTACCTCTTGAAGTTTCAGTTTCCTCATTTCTAAAAGTGAGCTTGCTGATACTTGAATTACAGGTGCTTCACAGGGATATTTTATGAGGAAAGTGTTTTTGTGAACATTATGCCACTTTACATCTGCTGTTCTGCCCAGGTTCAAGGGAAGAAGAAGCCCATTCCAGATTAAGTTCTTTACCTCTAATCTCATCATCATGCTACTAATTCAAACCTTGATTGACACCACCTGCCTCAGCTTCTTTCCTCTCTGATTGGAGGACTGATGATGCAGTACCAAACTTCTTCCAATGCCTTCCTTAATTGAGGACAAAACCTGGATTTTTTTGACTGACTCCACTTTGCATTTGCTACTATGCCTGGTTTCAACTCCATGGAACAAGATGCTACCTTGTTAGTTCCACTTGGCTCCTCCCCCCTGCTTTCCTGTCTTCTTTTGTGCATTATCTCTTTCTCCTCACTCTCTTTGTGGGCAAGGATTATTTTCTTTTATCAATTGTATTCCCTGCCATTATCAGAATGCCCATAGTAGGCACTTAATGTTGTTTGGATATAATTGGATTAGATATAAATGTAGAAATTTTCCCCCAGCACATTTTCTACCCCACATCAACTAAAATATATGACTTTTTAGAAGGTCTGACACTTAGCATCAACCAATAGGCATTTATCAAGTACCTTTTATCAGCAAGGCACTATTTTAGTTATTAGGTTATAAAGAGAAAAATCTAAAATATTCTCTACCCTCCAAGAGTTTTCATTCTGTTGGATGAGACAACATGTTCTGATCTATGATAAAATAAACATATTTAATATAATACAACATATATTTAAAAGAGAATAATACCAAAGGACAGAAGTGGCATGAAAAGGTATTAGATGATGAAAATAAATAAATGGGAAACAGATAATATGTGATATTCTTGTGGGTCAAGATTATGTGTATGGTATTGTTACTGATTAGAACATCTAGTGCAAAGAAGGGGGGGAAATTCATCCAGGACAAAGGGGTCAAATGCTGAATTAGCAGAGCTTTTTTTCCCCCCACTGAACATAGTATTACAGAATGAGAGAATGTTAGACTTGGTCCAAGGACCATAAAGACTAACTACTCTGATCCTTATGTTCTATAGAAAGAGAAAAGGAAACTCAGATGTTACATTATTTGTTTAAGATTGAAGAACTGATTAATAACAGGACTCTGATAGTAAAATACAGAATAATAGAATTAAATATGATTATTAAAACAGCTTTCTGCTTTAACATTCTAGATTTCTACTTTACAAGGTGAGAGACAAATCTAGCTATATATATATATGTATAAACATTATTAATTAGATTCTTAAAAAGCAGTCATTTTGATTTCCAGTTTAATGGACTTTCTTGTCTCCTTGAAGCTTTAGCAATAGAATTCTTCTATGTAGACTTTAAGCAAGAAGATTTAATATATTTAAGCTACTGAAAGATTTAAATCCATTAAAGCAATTTCCTCCATAATCTATATCTATGCTAGAATTATCTATATGGCAGTACTTTGGTATATATTGATGATATTATAATAAACTTGGAGTTTGTTTAACAATAGAGGTGATGGATTTGTGATGATCCCTTCTGTAAAATAAAAAAAAATATTAAATACCTACTATGCTCAAAGCATTGTGTTTGTCTTTGGTAATAGAAGGATAAGACAATATAGTTTTGGTTTTTAGAGTTTAAAGTCTTGATAGTTACACTTTCACTTGTTTTTGGCTATGATTAATGGCTGACTTTTCCAAGATATCTTCTTCTTGGGCAAGGGTGTTGTTTGTGCCAACTTAACACAGCTCATTCACATAAGGGTGGAATTCTACAACCTTGGACTCATTAGCACATGAATTGAATTCCATTCAACTCCTTAGGGATAGATGTGTGATTAGTCTGGTTCATCTCCCTCATTAGATTAAACTTTTTCCCTTAAATGAAATTCAGTGCCATCTTCTTGGGAGGCCGATGGAGAATATTCACTCAAATGAATATCTCATTGAGAAGCAGCCTTAGTTTTTAACCAAGGTTTTGGCCATTTTATTAGAAAATTAGGTGAATAGTAATAATTATCTTTCATTATACTATGAACACCAAAATATTCTGGAGAACTCAGTTCCTAAATTATACTGTTATAGAACAAAATGTTTTCCCCAATCATTTTATAATAACATTAATACATAAAACTTTAAAATGAAATTTTTAATAGATGCTGCCATACCACATATTTACAATCTTGAAGTTGTATGGAAGGAAAGTCTTTAAAAATACATATGAGAATACATAAAAATCATGAGGGAACAGGATGAGAACAACTATTTCTTTATATTGATAGTAGTAGTAGTAGGGGAGATAAGTATTGCAGTGTTGCAGTGGATAGAGGCCCACCCTGAAGTCAAGAAGATCTGAATTCATATCTGGCTTCAAATATCTACTAGCTGTGTGATAGCAAGACTTTTAACCTCTGTTTACCTTAGGTTTCTCATATCTAAAATGAGGATAATAAAACACCACCCCAACAGGTTTATTATGAAGATCAAATGAGATACTAATTGTAAAGTGCTTAGCACAGGGCAAACACAATCAATATTAGTTATTATTATTAGTAATAGTGATAGTAGTAGAAGCTAAGATTTCTAGAACACATTATGGTTTATTTTTATACAGTTTTGCATTGTTGGATTATACGCAACAAGTTTCCTTCAACCAGAAAGATACTCCTAGGATATTTTCTTATGACATCATCTTTCTTTTTTTATCCCCTGTATTTCATTATCAATTTCCTTCTATCAGCTTCAAGATTGTGTATATTTGGTATGGTAACATATAGCTCTCTTTCCTGACCTCACCAAACATGGATAAATTCTTATTTGTACCCTATTTTCTATTTGGTTATCTGGGTCACAGGGGCAGCTCCCATCTTAGTTATAACACATAAAACCCTGTCTTATGAATACTTAATCACCCAAGAACATTTCACTTTTATTTTGCCATTTTTCTTTTTCCTCCACTTTTATAAATTCCAAAATCTTTACTTGCTAAAGGGGTTTAGTGTTAGTCTGTCTGCCATTTCCAAGAGAAAATGGACAGCAAGGCAAATCCTGTTGAGTTTAGTTGCTCTGCTCTGGGGTGTTCTGTCTGAGTTTTCCATATCTCTTTTTCTACTGTTTTGATCTTTGCTTGAACTGAGAAAGTTCGTATGTATCTTGTGTGAATCTTACTTTGGGCTCTATGGAATACAATATTCAGAATATCTGGGGGTTAGGTGTGACTCTGCCATTTAGCTGTATGCCTTTTAAGAGATCATTTCATTTCACTGACAATCATTTCATTTACAAAATAAGGGCAAAAATAGTTGGATTAATGATCATTATGATATTTTGAAGTTCTACTGGGGAAGCAGGAAGAAGCATCTATGTTTTTTAGTCTCTGGAAAGTCCAAAAGATGAAGTCACACAATTAGTTGTATCTGAGTTAAAAGACCAGAACAATATTCCTAGAATATTTACATAGATGGTGCAGTAGATAGAACACTGGTTTTGGAGTCAGAAGAATGAGAATTTGAATCTAGCCTCAGATACTTGACTCTTACTAGCTGTGTGACCTTGGGCAAGTCATTTAACCCTGATTGCCTCACATGCAGTGCCATCTCCAGTCCTCCTGATTTATATCTGGCTGTTGAACCCAAATAGCTCTGGAGGAGAAAGTGAGGTTGGTGACTTACCACAGCACCCTTCACTCAAATCTAGTGCTTGTCATATCCTGGAGAACTCAGTCCCTAAAATTCCATTTTTCTTTCATCTTCTTGTATTTCATTATCATCCTTTCTTCCTTTTTCTCTTTTCACTCCTCTCTCTGTCTCTCTGTCTCTGTCTCTCTCTCTGTCTCTGTCTCTCTCTCTCTCTGTCTCTCTCCCCACTTGTTTTCTTTCTCCCCCTTTCTTTTTCCCCTAGCTCTTCTCTTTCTTCTCTCTTCTACTTCCTTGTTCTCTTCCTCCCTCCCTCTCTCCTTCTCTTCACTCCTTCTCTCCCTCCCTCTCTTTATTTACCCTCCCTCTGGTATCTCTATCTCTCTCCATTTCTCAGTCTATCTCTGACTTTTTTTAGTCTCTGCCTCTCTGTCTCTCCTTTTCTCTCACTCTTTTTCTCTCCCTCTTATCTGCCCCCCCCCAGCATTAGATGAGGAAGTTTTTTAGAATCTTTTTAGAAACTTTTATTCTTAATATTTTGAGGGGATGGATAATATTTAGTTTAGTTCATTGCTTAAGTCTGAGGAAGACTTGTATTTGGCATTCAGTTTGGGTAAGCTAAAGAATTCCAAAACAATATAGTCTCAGTATAATAGTATGGCATTTGGTAAGAAGCAGTCTATTTTTGACCACATCCAAGGGATTTAGTACTGAAAGTACTAGTAGTAATAACTCTTTCAACTATAATATAATTCTACACCCTGGACCTGAGGCCAGCAATAGAGTAAAGCTCCAATATGATTATTCTTTTTCTGTGACTTTATTGCAGAGCATTTTATGAATGATTTTAAAGAGAGCTGACATTTAACCTCAGTATCTAGTCATTTATCCTTTGTGACAATTCCATACAGAAACAGGGAATTCTATTTTTTTTTTGGGGGGGCAGCAAAGTACAGTGAGTTTGAACATTTTAGATTGTAATATTCATAGGAACTTTAAGAAGTGTGGGGAGGGGGATCTTTAAGTCTGAAAGGATGGATTCAGATGGGGCAAATTAGATAAAAAAGACTTGAATGTACTTGCCTTTTAGAAGCAAACCTGTGCAAATGGAGCATCTTTCCATCAAAGTCCCATTAACTCAAGTATAATTTGTAAATGTATCAAGGCACAGGCACGGGAAGACTAAGCAGGTGGTTCAGGAACCAGAAGGAGGCTAAATGTGACTTGTTACTGGAAGCTAGAAGTCTCTTCAGCTGAAACAATTTCATGTTTTTTTTTAAATGCACATTATTTTCATTGGCCCATTACATGCATTAAGAGCCAAACGGAATTCCAATATGAAACACTTGTTCGGAAATAGCTATAGGTAGATTCATTTTATTAGTATTCTTAAAGACTTGATGAGGAATAATGATGGTAAATCATTAATGTATATTTTCTGCTGCTTTAAAAATTAAATCTGTTCCACAGTGTGTTCCACAATTTTATAGCCATTATACTAAGCCCTTTGGGAGGTTGTCATAAAAGGTGTTCCATAAATTTGATCTGTCCTGTTATTGTATTACATTTTACTGCAATGATGAAGCTTTTTAAAAAAAGCTTTGAGGCACTATCTCCTTTAGAAGTAGCAGTGAGGGAGGGCATTGGAGGGTGAGTGGTAGCTGGTTCTGGGAAAGAAACAAATTCTTTTCTGGAGTGTAGCAAGGAATTCATTCAGATTAAACCAGTTTTTTTTTTTTTTGCAGAAAGATATATCTCATGATCTCCCAACCCCCTTGATCCATATCTCTTTTCCTCAAAAAAAAAAAAAGAAAAAAAGATGGGAGACAAAATAAGCTCTGAATATCCCATAACATTTATCTCCTTGGTAGCTCCTAAAGGACTAAGATATGGACAAGTGCAAAACAAAAGAATGAACCTGGAGGTGGAGAAGGACAATGAATACACCTTTTCATAGAACCTGCTTTTCAACAGTCATCATCATCAATGACTATTTGAGACCTTGGAGATTCAAGACATGGGATATTTAATCATTCCTTCAAAAACTACATCTATTCCTCTCTTCTTAATATGAGGTGTTCTCCATGGTAGTTGGCTCACTATTTTTTCTTCTTTCTATTTTTTCCCCTTTGGCAACTTAATTCACTCCCATGACTTCAACTGTGATCTCTGGATGGATTACTCCTAAATCTAAATTTTTAATTCTGACATTTCTTCTGAGCTCTAGACTTATATCTCTAGATCTTTGAGACATCTCCATCTGATTCCTGTGGGCATCTATGTTGAGTTGCTAGTTTTCACCCTTGTCATATGCTAGTCATCTGCTGTGATGTGACTCCTTTGTTTATTTTCTGCTTTCTTCAGATCTTCATGTACAACTTTATTAGTTGCTTTTTTTTTTTGACAGTTAGTAAGACAATTAGGTGGTGCAGTGGATAGAGCACCAGCCCTGGAGTCAGGAAGACCTGAGTTTAAATCTGACCTCAGATACTTAACACTTATCAGCTGTGTGTGACCTTGGTGAAGTCACTTAACCCTGACTATCTAGCACCCAGGGCCAGCTCCAGTCATCCTGATTCTTATCTGACTTCTGGACCCTGGTGGTTCCAGAGGAAAAACTGAGATTGGTGACAGCATAGCATCCCCACACTGAAATCCAATATAATTGCTTGTCATGACATCACCTCCCTGATGTCTTTGAAAACAAAGAACAAATATCATCATCATCATCATCATGACTACCATCTGGTTCTAGCAGAAAAAATTTTTCTGAATAAGGGGAAAGATCTGCCAGCTCTTTTGCATGATTGTCTATTGTTTTGTTGTTTTTGTTTGTCCTTTATTCTCAAAGAAGACTAATGACATCAGGAAGGTGATGTCTTGATTTGCAACTGAATTGGATTTAAGTAAATCAGAACAGTAAAATATCATCATCTTTACTCCTCCAGTGTCATCAGGAGTTCAGAGATAAGAAACAGGTTATGTTATAACCAGATAAACCATAGGTAGTGTTATCTATAAGTCTATAGTAACAGAAGTCCCAACCAGCTTCACTTAGTCACCAAGCTAAAAAATTCACATAGAAATTTTCAGTGTTTTAAATTCCCTCTCTTCTGTTGATAATTCTGGCTTTTTGGTCTCAGTTTCTGTCTGAGTAATAGTCTGAAATTCCTTTTAATTCCTATGATAACCCTGGGATAGGAGTCATGAGCCCAAGTCTATTTTAAATCATCCTGAGGACTCCATTGAGCAAAACTGCAAAGTAAAGTTCAAGTGATGTTTTATTAACAAATTGACTGACACTGACAATCAATAGATTGATGATGGAAGTCAAAATGATCAGAAGCCACTTGACTCTAGTAAATCCAATATTTTAGACCCACTGCCAGGCTCAAGTTGAGGTTCAGAACAAGACTGGTCTTATGAGAATGAAAATTCTTACTTAATTGGATGTCATGGTCCTTCTCCACTCTCCTACCAAACCATCTCTCTCCCTGGTACCTGAAATTTCATCATTAAAAAAGCTATAGGTTTAAAGTATTGTTGCTCTGGTAAAGTGTGAGTCCCTCAGGCTCAAGTGTCAGGGATTCATATACAGATCCTGTACTCAAATCCAGCTCTTCTGAGTCTAATTCTGAGTGGCTTTTTTTCACTCCCTCCTCTTCCACTACTCTTTTATGAAACACTTTGAGAAGTGATTATTATATAAGTGCAAGGAATTCTTACAGTTCTGACTACCAGTTTCCTCTCTGGGAGAAAGGTTTGGTCTGGCTCCAAAATGAAATCTACCACCATTCTACCTAGACTTGGTAAGCCAATTTATATTCATACTATTTGCCATGCTTCATTCTGTTCATCAGTACTTCTCACCCTTTTCAACGGTTTTAATCAGACTGATGAAATTGGATTAAAACTATTTAAATATGTTAATAGGCTGACAGACCATTGAACTGGCTCCTTAATAAATGACTCCCAATCAGACATTGGTGTCCCCTGCTTCGGTTGGTTGCACCCTATTAGCTCTGATATTTCTGCCTGTCAGGTACATTAGGTCTGTACTTCTTCACCTCTCCTGACCACTGGTGAGTCTTGTAATGATAAAGAAATTTCGCATCTCTTGCAAGTCTTTCTCTGTAACAGGTCCCACTGTCTGGGCAAGTGATCAATTACTGACTGTGGAGAGAATAGCTAGTTAGAGCTCTAAAGAAATAAGCAATGAATTTCTAATATTTTGTTCCCTTGAGAAATAGCAAAGATTAAAATTTGATGTTCTGGCTTATAAGACAGGAGAGGGAGTTGAATAATTAGAATCATCCATCTTAGAGTTGCAAGGAAACTCAAGAGATCATTTTGTCCATCTCTCATTACCTTAAGGCAGACAAAGGGTTATCTCCACTTTACAGATGAGGGAACTAAAGCAAGACATGTGGCTTAAGATGATGATGACTGTCCTTCATTCTCAAAGAAGACCAAGTATTTTATTTAGAGGTAGGACTAAAGATAGAGAAGAAAGGTAATTGTGTTAGTAGTATAACCATGGACCTAATTTAATATAAATTTTTAATATTTTTTAACACTTTTTTTAGTTTTTTTGCAAGGCAAATGGGGTTAAGTGGTTTGCCCAAGGCCACACAGCTAGGTAATTATTACATGTCTGAGACCGGATTTGAACCCAGGTACTCCTGACTCCAAGGCCAGTGCTTTATCCACTACACCACCTAGCAGCCCCTAAACACTTTTTTTATACTTGATGTTAGGTGTAATAAATGTATAGTCACAGTTCAGAACTTCTGGTGAATGATATAAATTGAAGTTTCTAATCAGTTTTCTGATCTTGATCATGACAAATACCTTGTCTGGATTCTGTTCCTATTGTTCAAAAGCATAATTTTGTGTCTCCATTCTCAAATGCAGATTTCTATGCCAGGATCTAAATGGAGTTAATTGGTATTTCATTATGATTGTTACCTCCATTTTTGACTGAAGACAACTGGCCACAGGGTCTTGATCTGTTCCATGTGTGCCTGGACATAGAAAAACATTTTCCTCTTATGCCTGGGCTTATTAATTGACTGACTTAACTCTGGATTAAAATCATGGAATTTGAGAGTTGAAAGAGACCTCAGCAACTGTTTAGTTCAAATTTTACGTGAAAAGAAAGTCCACTGTGGTACTTTTAACATGACATCATTCAATCTTTTATTTTTTTTAATGTCTCACCTTTCCAGATAGCTGGTTTCATGTTTGTATCTTTACATCAAGCCTAAATTGGCCTCTTTGCAACTTCTATTTCCTGTTTCAGATCCTGCCCTTTGGGATGAGGTAGAGTAGATCTAATCCTTCATTCACATCATGATTTTTCAAATACTTGAATACAGTCATCATATTTAGTTCAAAGTCTTCTCTTCTCCAGATTAAACATGGCCATTTGTTTTACCCCATCTTCATATGACATAGACTTAGGCTTTTTATCATCTTGGCCCCCTTCCTGTAGTCATTCTTTAGGATTTCAGTATCCTTAAAACTAGAGCACCCATAATTCCAGTTGATATCTGACAGTGCCACCACCAGCAAATACAAAATTCTTCCATAATCTAATATCCTCCTACCTTTCCAGTCTTCTTACATTTACTCCCTGACACATATTTTTCCATACAATGACACTGACTTCCTGACTGTTCCATGAACAAGACACTACATGTCTCTGGATATTCTCTCTGGCCACCTATTATGCCTGGAATGGGAATGCTCTTCCCTTTTCAACCAACTACTGACCTTCCTGGCTTCCTTAAAGTCTCACCTATAATCCCACCTTCTAGCAGGTATGTCTAACTCATGGCCTGTGGCCCCCAAAGCATATTCATGGTACATTATTACATTTTATTATTATTCTACTCATTGGTAATATAGGTCACATTGTAGTAATAAATAAATATTAATTTCTGTTTTCAGCTCTTAAAAAAGTTTTTATTGGGCAATATGGTCCAGAAGAGATAAAAGGTTGGACATTCATGCTCTTCAGGAAGCCTTTACCAATTCCTCTTAATCCTAGTGCCTTCCTTCTCTTAATTATTTCATATTTATACTTGTTTGGAATAGATTGTCTTGCATGCTTAACCCCCCCCCCCCAATGACTGTGAGTTCCTTCAGGGCAGTGACTTGTCTTTTGCTTCTTTCTGTTTCCCCAGTGCCTTGCACATAGTAGGTTCTTAATAAATATTTATTGATTGGTTGATCACTTCCCTATTCTTAGAGATTACATTTTTCATGAAAGTCCAAGATTTCAGGTACTTTTAGGCTGCCACATCAGATTGTTGATTCGTATTGAAATTTGCTGTCCAGTAAAATCTCTAGATCTCTTTCAGAAAGAACAACTGCTACCTGGACATGCTTCTCCATCTTGTTTGTATGAACTTGATTTTTTAGAATCCAAACCTAGGACTACATTCATCCCCAAATGCATTTCATTTTTATTAATTCCACTCCAATTGTCTAGTCTGCCAAATGCCTTTTGGATATTGATTCTGTCATCTAGTGTATTAGTTATCTTTCTTTTGTGTCATTTGCAAGTGTGATGAGTATTTCATCTGTTCTTTTACTCAAACTGATAATGAACTAGGCCCAAATTCTTTTGGTTACTCCACTGATGACCCTTTTGCCACATGGTGTCAGAAATGCTTAAATGACTTGGCGGACTTTGTTGTGCTTTTCAAATACTCATTGCTCTCTTCTGCCATGCCCTTTCTCACAAATATGGGAAATTAATTAAAGATAGTACATAGTAAATAGTGACCACCTTTCTTATAAACACATAGTTTACAAAGATTATGAAAGAAAACAGTTCTTCTATATTGAGGAAAGCAAAGGTTTCCTATCAGAGAGAATGGAATAAATTGCCACTAGCCTATGAGAAGAACTGACCTCATTTACTTACAGTTGGGCTCCCCAAAAGTATTGGCTTCTATATTAAAAACATTCCTTTTTAAAAGATGTTTTGAGGAGCAGCTAGGTGGCACAGTGGATAGAGCATCAGCCCTGGAGTCAGTAGTACCTGGGTTCAAATCTGACCTCAGACACTTAATAGTTACCTAACTGTGTGGCCTCGGGCAAGCCACTTAACCCCATTTGCCTTGCAAAAACCTAAAAAAAATGTTTTGAGCTGAATAATCAATGAACACAAACCTTCAGATATATAAAAACCACTTAAGAGAAGAGCCTTTATTAGAAACTGAGTTTGTGGTATGTACACTTATTTGATTTTTGGTCACACACACACACACACACACACACACACACACACACATTTAACAGAACAATGAAATTTCTCTATTTGTACATTTGCTTCTGTGCATTTAAAGTCCTCTATTAATGACCCCTTCCCATATCTAGTCTACTATGAAGCCACTAATCTACCACTCCCTATTTCTCTGAGTATTATTACTCCCTAGTAAGAAATATGAATAGTACAACAATGCAGGTCTGAGAGTACATATCTTATTTTGCATCTTGAATCCATTGTCTCTGCTAAGATGTGGGGACTATGTCTCATTATTGGTCTTTTGAAGTTACTATCATTTGATGCTTTGTTCAGAGTTCTGAGATCTTTCAAACTTTTCTTCCTATTTTTGTTGTTGACATCATGTAAATTATTCTTCTTATCCTGCACATTTAGTTATATCATTTGTATAAGTCTTCCCTTACTACTCTGAATCTGTCAGTGTAGTTTGGTGGATCTCATTCATTATCTCAGGTTCCCTTCCTGGTTTACTTCTCCCTTTTCTGTTGTCCTCTCTATTAGAATGGAAGCTTCTTTGAATGACCATATATGGCCCCCCTCTGCCATGGGGCTGAGGTGGGGGGGGCCTGCTGTTCTATGGGGGGGCCTAGACTGTGATCAGGATCTGAATGTGGTCAGAGCCCCAGAGTCCTGTTCCGGGGGCAGAGGACAGAGCTCTGCAGTCTCTCTTCACTCCCCTCCCTCTGCTCAATGGGCTCATGCCCTGGGGGCTCCTGCTTACAGGCTCCGCCTGCTTCTGTTTCCAGGTCTGGGCTGCAGAAAGACCACATTGCTTGCTATGTGCCCTGAGGGCTGGGCTCCACTTGCTCGCTCTGGCAGAGGTCCCCCGCTGTTCCCCCACTTTGTGCCCGGTGCTCCCCGGGGTGCAGCTCAGGAGACTCCCCCGTTGCCAGGCCACCCCTCTGGCGGGCCGCCCCTCCGACCCCGGGGAGCAGAGCCTTTCTGCTCTTTTCCAGGTTACCTTGAGTAGGAGAACTGCCTCACTGGGTCCCTCTGTGGATTCTATCTCTCGAAAGTTTAGTTAGAGTCCTTAGCTTATGAGTTTTATCAAAGAGCGCCTAAGACTCCATCCCTTCTAGTCGCCATCTTGGCTCCGCCCCCGAGAGAATGGAAGCTTTTTAAAACAGGGACTGACTTTACCTTTTGTGTTTGTATCCTTAGTATTTCAGGTGCATACATACCTTTCTATTCATTCACTTTTTAAATATTGATTATTTCTTATGATACAACTATTCCATGCCCATATTCTATAATTTATTCATTCATTTCTTGATTCTTGAGACTATATTTTGTTTCTAGATATTTGTTACTTACCAAAAATCTGCTGTCATGTTCTTTTATATATGGATATTTTGCCTTTATCCTCTTTAGGATATATCCATATTGTTGATGTTTCTCCTAATTTTCACTCTATGTAGAGAGTTATTCTTTTTTTTTGAAAGATTTTATTTATTTTGAGTTTTACAATTTTCCCCCTATTCTTGCTCCCCCTCCCCACAGAAGGCATTCTGTTAGTCTTTGCATTGGTTCCATGTAATACACTGATCTCAGTTGAATATGATAACAGAGAAATCATATCCTTAAGGAAGAAAAATAAAGTATGAGATAGTAAAATCACATAATAATATAATTTTTTTTCTAATTTGAAGGTAATAGTCTTTGGTCTTTATTCAAAGTGGAGAGTTATTCTTTACAATTTCCAAGAGTTGCTGATTCTCACATCATTTAATATTTGCCAAATAGGAAACACTAACCAATTTTTTTTGGCCTATAGTTTTCTGCAAATTCAGAAGATAGCATCCTTAGTATCTTTTTCAAAAGACTCTCTTCAAGTCAGTCTGTTTTAGTGTTGCAGAAGGGCCTACAATGTTTATACTAGAACTGACTCCGTCATGTTGGATGGACTCTTTGTGGGAGATTTATGGTAGTTCAGGGGGCAAAATGGGCACAGGATGTGTGTTTATTAGCTTTATTCATTGAAGAGAGTACACAAGTTGTTGGGAGCTCTGATCCATAAAAGTATCACTGGTCTAATTTTTGCTGTGCTTCTATAGAACTTGACATCACTGAAAGAGACTGTAGGTAACTGAGAGACCAGTACATATTCAACTTGAAGTAATTAATTTCTCTATTAAAATTTTGTTTCTTCCTAGAATCTTCTAATCACAATTTAGTTACTATAATTCAAGTTGTCACACCCTTGTTTATTTCCCAACTTTGTACACTTCCATACATCTTATTACCTTCATTTGATCTTTTTGTTTCTTCAAAACTATAATGAATGTAGCACCCTGAGGAGATTGGGGAGGAGCATCTTCATAGCCTGTTTTGGTGTTTGAAAGGCATGTATCTGCCAAGTAAGACATTCTGAGTATAGAGTCAATTATTATTCAATAACAACAAAAAGTACATATGAATATTCTTTTTATACATTTTATATTTCATTTTAATTTTATTTTTTCTTCAGTTACATGCAAAAACAAGTTTCAGCATTTATTTTTAAAATCTTGAGTTCCAATTTTTTTCCTTCCTCCCATCCCACTCCTCCTCATTGAAAAAGTTATTTAATATAGTTTAAAAATGTGTAGTAATAAAAGCATTGTCACAATAGTCATACTGTAAAAGTAAACATAATCTCTCTCACAAAAAATAGAAACATCAGAAAAAATTAAGTTTAAAAAAACAATGCTGCAATCTGTATTCAAATACTGTAAACTCTGCTTTTGAGGTGGAGAGTCCTTCAGAGTTCTTGTGGATCATAGCATTACTGAGAAAAACTAGGTCATTAACAGTTAATGATCCTACAATATTGCTGTTATTTTGTATTTGTTACATTTCCCATTGCATCTGCTTATGCAAGTTTTTTATTGAGAGCATTCTTTTCTATTCATCATTTCTTATGAAAGAATAACATTTCATCTTCATCACATACCATAATTTGTTCAGCTATTCCCCAACTGAAGGACATCCCCTCAATCTCCATCTCCCCACCACCAGAAAAGAGTTGCTATAAACAATTCCTTCCTATTTTTTATCTCTTCTGAAATATAGACTGAGTAGTGGTATTGCTAATTCCAAATTAGTTCTACAGAAAATTGCTCTATAGAACTGGTGAATCGTTTCACAACTCCTCCAACAGTGTTAATGTCTCATTTTCCCTTCCAACATCCCTTCCAACAATTATAATTACAGAATTGTTCCAACCCACATTTCTCCTATCAATAGTGTTAGTACATTTAAAAATATGATTTAAATAGATGGCATTGATAACCTCATTTGGAAACTGTTCAAATCTTTTGATTATTTATAAATTGGGGAATGACTTATTTTTTATAAATTTGACTCGATTCTCTTTGTTTGTTAAATGAGATCTTTATCAGAGAAACTTGTTTCAATATTTTTTCCCACAGTTACTATTGCTAATTGTAGTTCCACCCATCTTATTCCCCTCACTCCCATTTTTTCCTATTCTCTCTCTCTCTCCTTTCAGCTTGACCCTCCTCAAAGTGTTTTGCATTTGATTGCCTCTTCCTATTCCTCACCTCTTTCTCCCATCCTTTTCCTCTCCTACTTTTCTCTAGGGAGGAACAGATTTCTATTCCCAAGCGAGTATGTATATTATTCTCTCTCTGAGCCAATTCTGATGAGAGTAAGGCTCACTCACTTTCCCTCACCTCCCTCACCATTCGACTGCAAAAGCCTTTTCTTGCCTCTTTTATGTGATATAATTTATCCCATTCTACTTCTCCCTTCTGCTTTCTCCCAGTACATTCTTCTCTCATTCTTTAACTCCATCTTTTAAATATAATATCCCTTCAAATTCACTCCTGTGCCTTGTCTACATATGCTCCTTCCAACTGTCCTAATAAATGAAAATGCTAATTTGAGTTATCAGTATCATCTTTTCATGAAGGAATATGAGCAGTTCAAGATTATTAAGTCCCTGTTTACCTATTTATGTTTCACTTGACTCTTGTATTTGAAGATCAAATTTTCTGTTCAACTCTGGTTGTTTCATCAGAAAAGTTTGAAAGCCCCCTATTTCAGTGATAACAAAGAGACCCTGTAACCTCCTTCTGAGCCTCTTAGTGTCCATGGACTGAGAGCCCTGGAAGCAGCAGCTGCTTTTGATTCAGTGGATTTCAAGATCTACTACTGCCCTTTTGGGGTTTGGACTACCTTGCTGTGGCCTGTACTCCAATTTCACCTTGGTGCAGGAGAGTTTTCCTGCTGACCACCAAAGTTGTCCTTGGCAATCCCTAGACTGAGAGGTTTGGAAACCACCACTGTTGTCACTGACCCAAAGTCTGTTCCTGGATGGCTGGAACTGTTTCATGCTACGGGCTGTGGGTCCTTTCTAACCCTGGTTCCTTAGACCCTTCCTGCCAATCTTCCAAATTGTCTTTGGGTGAAAATTGTTTCACTCATTGTTTTTGTGAGTTTTTCCACTCTAAAATTTGTCTAGTTATTATTTAAAGGTATTTGGAGTGATTTGAGGGAGAGCTTAGTGGAATCCCTGCATTTACTACATTATCTTTTCTCTGCCACCCTCATGTGAATATTTTTTAGAAGAAAGTAGCTCTCAAAAAATTGTATTCTAAGGTGATTGCAAAAAATAGTTTTTTATTAATAAACTGTTGACTTGAATAAGATGCTTGTTCAAGTAATTCCCAGAGCTAGAAATCTTATGATTTTTCTTACTTTTCTGAGGAACTCCAACATCTGGATGTTATCCATTCTAGTTTACAATGGACTGCATTGGTTCTAAGGAAATTTTTGGGAGAAACCTCTTATTGTCATTCTTACCTCCAATATAATTTGAAAGGTAGGAAGGTGGGTTCATTAGACATTATAAACATATTCAATTGCCATGGCATTGATAAGAAAGAAGTATGATGTACCCTGTGCTTAATTCAGCAGTTTAGAATATATTTTAAAAGAGTACTTCTGAAGATCCTGAATCACTAGTTAAATTAAAAATTCCACTGAATTGAAGCAAAAATTATGCATGAGTGAATTTTTCCTTTGTCCTAGATTCATGAGGCAAGGAGCAAGGAATTCTTGAAAATGTTTTTCATTTTCTTTGTATCTTGTTTAAAACTTCATAAATAGAGAGAAATACAAATAATTTTTGTTATATATTTGACACTGCATAATTAAATAAACAATTGAAATATGGAACTGAACCCCAAATAATATAAAATCTGAAATAGTTACATTTTGATTTTAGAAAGTGAAAAAATAATATAAATGTTAAATTAACAATAAAAATTGTTTATTTATTCAATGTTCCATTCTCTTTTCTGTCCTGGTACAGAAAGTTTTGTTGTCCTCAGTTTTTAAGTATTGTTGGAGTCAATATATATATATATATATGCTGTTCTTTTAATTTTAAGAACTATATGCTGTTCTTCTAATTTCCATTATTCTTACATTGAATTAGTTCATGTATCTTTCCATATTCCTTGCTTTCTTCATTTTTGTCATTTTTATGATATGATTATATTTCATTACATTGATATATACAGTTGGCTAAGCAGTTCTTTAGTTATTGGATATAATTTTTTCTAATAGGAAGATTAAAACTCCTCCCACTCCTGCACCAATACTTATATTCTAGAGTTGAACCAGAGAGCTACTTTCCTTTGAATTCATTATAAAGTGATGAACTTAGTGTAAAATATGGATGATTGTATGATCAGGTTGTAGTTATTAGCCAAATAAAAGGAAATGAAGAAAAAGAAAAGAGAGAAGCTTATCCTCAGATATTTCTATATTTTCCATGCCTAGAAGAAGTTTAGTAAACCACTGCTTTCTTGTTGTCCCTTGAACAAATTATGTTCATTAAGCAAATTCAATGGATAAGTTCAGAATTATTTGGGCAAGGTATGACTTTTCTTTGTTTTTATCTCACTGAAGTGACCTTTGTTTTGGTCCTAACTCAGGTAGAGCACAGCATGAATTCTCAAAATGGGATAGGAAAAAATGACCATTTAAATTTTTTTTGCTTACTTCTAATATAAATTATGTATTTTCTTCAATTATTTTAAAACATTATTTTGATGTGGGTTCCATAAGCTTCAAAATATTATGTAGTCCATGAAATAAAAAAAGGTTAAGAAATCCTGCTCTGAGTGAAACCAGTTTCTTGTAATAGGGACCAGAGCTCATCTGACATGGAAGTTAAATTTTTTGAGTGCTCACTATATCTTCTACATTGTGTTCATAAGTCCCCTGAAATCTTTTGAGGGATCACTTAGACATACATGAACTTTCCTGATGAAACTAGAGAAATTCTCTCAAAAACAACCTGTCTCAGGTTTCTTTACTGGATTTTCTTCCTGTTCATACCCTCTAATTGCAAGAGTCACACAAGGTTCTGTCCTGGACCTTCCCTTCTGCTTTTATACATTTCACTTGGTGCTCTCACCAGTTCCCATGGATGTAAGGATCATTTATATGTTGATGAATATATAATCTACTTACTTCCAGAGTCAACATATGCAAAATTGTGCTCATTATTTTTCCCCTTCCTCTTCCTAACTTCTCTATTCCTTTCAAGGGCAACGCCATCCTCCTAGTCCCTCAGACTTAAAACTCAGGTGTCTATACTTGAGTCTTCTAGCTCTACCTTTTCCCCACCTTTACATCCAAGGCCTGTCTTGGAACATCTTGCACCTTTGCAACATCTCTCATACCTCTTCCATCCTCTGACACTGTTATCATTCTGGTAAAGGCTCTCCCTCATCTCAGCTTGGATTATTGTAATAATTGCTGGTGGGTTTATCAGCCATAAATCTCTCATCTCTCCAATCCATCCTCCATTCATATACCAAAGTGATTTTCCTAAAACTCATGTGACCCTCCTTACTCAATAAATGCTTGCTTCCAGTATCCAAAACAAAATCCTGTGTTTGAAGTTCAAAACCCTTTATAACTTAGCTCGTCTCACTTTGCCAGGCTTCTTGCTCCTTTCTCCTCACTATTCAGTCTTTGATTTAGTTAAGTTGGCCTCCTTGCTGCTCTGTGAATAACATATTTAACTACTTTCAGTCTCAGCTCCCTCATCTATAGCATGGTGATAATAATAGATCTACCTCAGAAGGCTGTTTGAGGATCAAATCAAATTTCATGTAAATTGCTTTGCAAACTTTATAGGTCTATATGTATGCTACCTATTATTACTTATAATAGTAATTATATCATAATTACTATTAATTATACCATTAAAACTATACTATAATTATAGTAATATTAAATTGCATTAATAATAATTTTAAAAGTTCTGTATTGCGAATTCTATATTAGGTTCAAAGCTTTCACTTGCCTTGTTGACCTTTCTGTTGCTTAGAAGTTGAAAGAAGCAAAGAGGGAAGCTGACTCTTCAGAATTAGGTCTCAGCAAGTTTAAAAGAAATGATTGTTTATTCAGGAGGGATAGTATCCCCAGGGGAACCTTTTATTTTATTTTCAATAGGAAAGGTAGTCTATGTATGGCCCTACAAGAATCCTTTGATGTTGTTAAGTTGTTTTTCAGCTGTGTCTGACTCTTCATGACTCTATTTGGGATTTTCTTGACAAAGATACTGGAGTGGTATTCCATTTCTTTTTCTAGCTCATTTTACAGATGAGGAAATTGAGGATTCACGGTTAAGTGACTTGCCCAGAGTCACATAATTACTAAGTGTATGGGGCCAGATTTGAAGATAAGCCTTCCCGATTCTAAATCAGTACCTAGCTACCCATGATCCTAAACTTTAACAAAACAAAATTTCAAAGCATTCAGGGAGAAGATTATTTCCCCATAACTCTATTTTCCCATAAGCTCTAAAAAGAAGGATAGTGAAACTAGGAGGAGTTTCTCATATGAACTGAGTAGTTCATAAAAAATTATTACACACAAAGTTTTAAAAAACTATACTTGGAGGGAAAAGGTGAACAAGTAAAGAATAAGGCCATGACTGTGCAGATGAAATAATATTATATGACAGAGAGAAGGCAGACCCACTCAACTCTCACTTCTATTAAAACCATCAAGGAGAATGATTTTCAAACTAGATAGAACACTTACTGTGCAGAGGAAAGTGAAGTCTAAGAGAGGAGAAATAGTCCATAGGCAGTAAACATTTATTAAGCACCTACTATTTGCTAGGTACTATACTGAGATCTGATGATACAAACAAGAAACACCATCCCTATCCTCAGTGAACTTACAATCTAAAAGGTAAAGACAACACATAACAATTAGTGTAAAGTGGGAGGGTAGAGGATGTATCTAGTGGAGAAGTAAAAAAAAAAAATCCAAAAATAGTTCTGCCGGGGAGGATATGAAGTCATATCTGAGGGGAAGGAAAGTAAGGGAATATCCATTTGCAACAAGTGAATTCTGGCTTAGGTGAATTATATTCTACTGTGCTGTAGTGGAAAAAAAAAATTCTCCAGCATAAATTCCACTGATTAAGGCTTTAGTCTCCCAGAGATAATCATAAGCTCTTTGGCAGTAACAAGAAAGGCAGGGACCTGAGCCATTGCTACCTTTTCTTGCCACCCTATACCATGGTATTTAATAGGCATGCTCCTGAATGTGGTCTCATAGACTGTTAATTGCCTAATGGTGATGTCTGATGGTCCTCCTAACCTTTTTCCTCTTCCTAGCTATGTGGCAGATTTGCATTTTCCTTGCTGTCTAAAGGATTTTAAACTCTGTCTGACAATGGCCAAATAGTCAAAGGACAAAAGTCAAAGAGAAGGGGAATTGATGATACACTTTCAGGGTTGGCATCTATTACAAATTTTAAATTTTCCAGGAATGATATGGCATGAACTTGATCTTTAAGTATGGTTTATATACAATTGAACTTTCCATTCTAGTAATTTGAGAATCTAGGAGGATCCTTTAGGAGATTGAATTCATAATATTCTTCTATTAAAAAGGAGACCTGGGGGCAACTAGGTGGTACAATGGATAAAGTACTAGTCCTGGAGTCAAGAGGACCTGAATACAAATGTCATCTCAGACACTTGATATTTACTAGCTGTGTGACCTTGGGTAAGTAACTTAACCTTGTTGTTTTGCAAAAACAAAAAAGAAGACCTAGTCTTTTTCAAGGCAAGCAAGGTTCCATTCTAGGAAGAAGTTAACCACTGGGCTATATATTTATGCATTTTGTGTGTGGGGACTATATAAGGTGGGGTATGACAGTTTTACTCTTTGTGGTAGGTTCCAAAGAGTTGACAGAGAAAGCATATATGGGATGGAACTGTTTAGGGTTCAATAATGCCTCCTAGGAAAAAAATACAGGTCATAACACAACTTTGGCTGTTCTGCTATATTGAAGAGAATAGATAATAGTGGACATTCATACAGCTATTACTAGTTTACAATATACTTAACACATGTTATCTGCCATGTTCAGTAGGTATTGCTTCAGTTTTTTAAAAAAAATCCCATTTGACAGATGAGAAAACTGAGGCTCAGAGAAGTAAATCCATTTGCCAGAGGTCATACTGCAGGTAAATATCAGAGGCATCATTTGATGTTTCTCTGACTTCCAGTTCTATCTAGGATGATGTTCTTTCCTAGACATCATCCTGAAAAATACCACTTTAGAAAACATACTTAGGTTTCACTTGTTTTTCTACTACAAAAAAGAGAAATATCATTGCATGAAAAATGGTAGCATGTGTCCAGTGAACTGAAGTATCTTTGCTTTTCTTTTCCCCAGTACACCTCCATTCTGTAGGGGGCGCCTGGAATGATTCCAGAGAGGAATCGAAGGTGGCATTTTAATGTAAAGTAATCTTGGATAAGGCTATGGGTATGGACCTGGGTGGATAGAATTTGTGACTCCAGAGATGGCTTTTGTTGAATGATTTTGTCCTTAAGATGCTAAGAAGAACTGCTTACAAATAGGCCTTATGATAATAAAAATCCCTGGAACTTCATGAATTCTGATCTGGCTGTTTTGGAAGGTGGTCCAAGATAGTGACCCTTGGTGCTAGTCTTAATGAGGATTGCTTTACCCTCTTCATACTTCTGATTACACAGCAAAAATCATTGTCCAAGGAACTTCACCAATAGCAAAATAGGTAGTGTCAGCATCACTTAGCTGAAAACTAACTTTAAAATCAAATTGTGAAAATGAACACAGGTGTTGAAAACATTGGTAGATTGTCCCCATGCAACTCAGCCTTTTATTTAGGTACAGTTATTCTACCAGTATCTGCTGACAGAGTTGATATAAGGCAAAATTGTGAAGTATGTGAAGTTTTATAGAATTACAGCATCACATACAGCCTCAGATTGGGAAAAGACCTCAAAGGTCAACAAATCCAATTTATATTTGAACAGATGTCCCCTGTATAGAATTCCTCACAGTCATCTAATTCCTGCTTGATTACCATAGAAGTGGGGGAAACCCATTACTTCTTGAGTCCATTCCACTTTTTGATGTTCTCATTGTTAGAGTTTTCTCTTAAATCTAGCCAAAATCTCTCTCTCTGCAACTTCTGCCCATTACACCTACTTTTTCTCTTTAGGCATAGAACAAGGTTAATATCTCTGTCACATGATAGTCCTTTCGAATGCTTGATTAAAGGATTTGAAGTTTTTCTTATTCTCTCTTAATTTTTTTAGGTTTAAATATCGCTATTTCCTTTATCCAGTGTTCATATAACATAAATTACAGCTCTTTTATCTAGTTTTGACCAAGGATAAGTCACTTAGCATTTTAGGTCTTAGTTTCCTCTTCTATAAAGTGGATTAGATGATCTGTACAGCCCCTATGAGTTCTAAAACTACAATCCTATGGATCTCTGACACATGTGGTCATTCTTCTCTGTAAGTGCCATAACATGTAAATATTTCTAAAACATGGCACTCAGAATCGAAAACAATTTTCTATGGCATTTTTTTAAAGTTTTAAAATTGTTAAGCTATTCCATAACAGTATAATTTAAAAAAACCTGACACTTTCCATCTTCTATTCTGTATCTTTCCTTTTCTTGGAACCTTTTGGTCATGCACATGTCTAATGCTTTTATGATGTCCTTTAACACTTGGTTGAATATTCTTTCCCCCTTGTGACCAAAGGTTGATACTTGTTGATTAGCTTAGTTGTCATAAGCATGCCCTAAGTTTATTGCTTTAACAACATCACTCTCACCATAAAAACTTATTTGTCCCAGGTACTACCCTCTTAGAAATCTTTTCTAGCTAGTTATTATCTTGGAAAATAATGTGGAATTTATTATTCCTTGCAGAGGTATTTGTGTTTTGATAAGTGGCTCCTGGAGTCTTCATCTCTTACTCATAAACAATGTCTTTAATGATGGTATTTTGTGTGTGATGGCATACTAGTAAATTAAATTTTTTTTTTGCAGTAGAGGGACCTTTCAGTGCTGTCCTTATGTATGTATATACATAGTCTTTAGACAGATGCCTATTTTTGCTTATATGTAAAGAATAATCCTAATCAATATGAGAAGACTATGAGAAGACCTTGAGAAGTCATAGAGTGAGAAGTCTCATACCAAACTATGAAAATCAAGAGAAATTTGTAAATTGAGTCACCAATCAATGATATTGCTAGGATTTCACCATAACAAGACTTTGATTTACTAGAATTCTGGGGTTAATTGAGTTTTATGATCAAGTAGAATGATTTGGAACTCCCTTTGAGTCAATAGACAATTAAGTGGTACAGTGTTTGATAAAATACTTGATTTGGAGTAAAGAAAACCTGGGTTTGACTCCTGCCTCTGTCACTTCCTTGTTGTGTGACTGTGACAAGTCATTGAACCACTCTCTGCCTCAATTTTGTCATCTGAAAATAGGAATAATATCCTTAAGGATAAAATGAGATTAGATGGACAAAGTACTTTGTAAAACTAAAATCTTTATATAAATGCAACTGACATTATTATATAAAACACTTTACAAAGCAGTATATATGTTAGCCATTATCATGATTAATAATAGTAATAATTATTATGATCTTTAACCCTTGTTGATGAAGATGCTTCTAAAATGTGTTGGATCACTTATGGGCCTTAAAAGGTCACTGACTTTAGAACTAAAAGGAATCTTAGAGATCATCTAATCCTTGTTTGAGTAAAAAGAAACTGATAAAATCTTTCCTTGATTATTGGGGATCTTCATAATCAATCCAAACATTAATATTCTTCGCTAACATCTGAAGACATCTAGTATACTTCAAATTCGTGTTATTATGAGTGGCTGCTTTCTCCATCAATATAGATTTGCAACATCTTAGTAGACAGTTTTCATGTTTTGCTAAGACTGAAAATTCTTACTCTTGCAGATAATCTGTTGTTGAGACTCTTGGAACTTAACTAAAATGTCCCCCGTTTTGGGTCTTCCATCACTAGATCTATACTCACAATTCTTCTAACTTAATAGGGCCTGTCATAACTTTCACTTTTCTTGTATAGTCTTCAAGAACCCATGGTTATTTACATAACACAATGAGACATAAGAGTAAGATTTTAGCAAGGGATATATGTTTTTAAAGTTTAAAACACAATGTTCTATAGAATATGATTAAAAGATGTTAGAAAATCTCCAATTCCTCTTTTGGGAACAATTGATTGATGGGTCATCTGAATAAAAGTTTGGAGAAATGAGCAGTCCTGACAGCTAGTGAGTTTGATTATTCATTGAGCTCAGAACATGAAAATCATCTTTATAAATAAGCTGAGACAGAGGCATTGCTCATGGAGGAAACAAGTATTCAGTACATGAACTTCTCAAACCAACAAGGGCATTGAAACAGGAAAAGAAAGGGAATCTCTTTCTCCTTGGGTCAGGATAAATTTTCATCTTGGAAAATTTGAGTTCAAGATGGCATCCATCATGGTGACCCCATGAATCCTAAAGAGAATAAGACATGTCTTTTGCTTTTTTTGTATCTGCAGTGCTTAGCCTGCAGGGCATGATACATATTGAATATTTAACAAATGGTTTAGAACAAAAAAGAAATTATCTAGTAAATATTTTTCAAACAAATTGAATGGAATATAGTAAATAATAATAATACCATTTTCATACTATAAAAATCCGTTCTCTCATGTCTGTGATGAATTTTTCCTCTACCAATACAAATTACAACTCCTCCTTGTTTAAGAAATGGTTTAATGAATTTCTGTGGCCAAAATGGAAATCAGTAAAAGGTTTCATGTTTAAGTGTGCTCTTGTTTCTTAAAGATGTGTGTGGAAAAGTCTGTGCATCCTACTCTAGGACTGATCTTAGAATTATTCCTTTAGATTAAGGTTTTATTTTATTTTGTTGTTGTTGGAGTACAAATGCCCTTGTAAGGCATAACATTCATAGACAATACAGTTCACCTTGGCTGTCATGGCTTAGTCCTGCTAAGTGGAAGTACTAATCTCTCTATAGTTGTTAGATAGTAAAAGAGCTTTTATCCTTCAGCTTTGCCACTCTCTAGGTGACTATGCCATCTAGCTCTGGAGCAAAAATTTTGTGAATTTATCAAGCTAGAATAAGCTCTAAACTACTTTTTGACTGTAAACCATACCTCCTTCCTAAACTTTCAGTGATCTCTAGATATGTGACCTTGGAATAAAGGAATTGGCTACTCAAAGGAAATTCAAGTATGCTTGGATAACATATACAGTATATTACTTTTGGTCATACAATCAATAAGGGCAATAAAACAAAACATAATAAAATATCTACTACTCAGCTGCTCGTTTATAGCCTTTCTTCAGACCCATTCAGTTTCCAGACAGTACATAAGCCTCTCTGAATTTTGGTGCTCAGGAAATATTTCAGTTTCCTTAGACCCTTATGACTTTGCTTCTGATGAGTGGTAGAGGAAGGTAGGCAATAGTACCCAACCAAATTTCAATTGAACATTGCCTCAGTTGGGTCAATCTTTGAATGAAAATTCAAGAATTTTGTGCCTGGGACTTGACTCTTCCTCATAGCTATGAGACATAAACTTGGGAAAAGTTGCTTTTCCATTTGGTGTCTTTTTGCTTTTTGGATGATCTGGGAAAGTGTTGACATGATCAAAGTCATATCCCTGTCTTTCATGAGAAAAAAGCACACCTCTCATTATAATATTCATTTTCTCATTGTTAATCAAACAGAGTTGATTTTTGTCCTCAGGAACAACCCTTTCCCCAAAGGTATTTAAATATTCAATGGTCCCTATGCCAGGTCTTTAGTTTTCATGAGAGCCTCTGACCTCAATTTATTGATTATCTGTTAGACCAATTAATAAATTGATTATTAATTTCCCAAAACTATATCTTTCATTCTTTTCATTCATCTTACCCTGAGGATTTGGAAAGTCCTTTGCTATAGAGGTTTGAATCCTCATTCAGATGTGTTGTCCCATTAATAACCATTAGTAATGCCCCAATTCTTTTAAAGTGTTAATATCAATTAACATTTATAAAGACATTTCCTTTAAAGACATATATGTCACAAGAACATAAATACAATAGTCAGTCAAAATGGCTCCTTTTTACTAAATGCTTAGAACACTGTAAGCAATTCCATAATGTCTGTAACCTGACTCAAAGTCCATTTGGGAGTAACATCAATTGAGCACCCTATTCGTGCTCATAAAATCTGTTATTTTTGGCCAATCCTATCATTTCCTCTTTGCAGACAAAAGCTTAATAGTCCCTGCTTTTACAGACTTTAGATTCTACTATGACAAAAATATATAGATAGTTAAAAGGAAGGTGGAGGGTAAAAAGGCAAGGGTGAGATACAATAAAGTGTTCTAAGGAAAATTTGAGGAAGGAGAGAACAATAATGATTAAAGGAATCAGGGAATGCTGTAGAGCTATATCTCTATCACTTCATTGTTTCCTATCTTGTGCTTTCATTTTAGCTGTTGATAGAGGCATGCAGAGAGTGTGGACATTGGTGTCCTGTTTTTTTTATCCTCTTGGATCCCACACCCCTCCCACTGAACTTTATTTATTTATTTCCAGACCTTTCACCCATCTTACATGTACACTCAATCAGCAGATCTCTCTTTCCTGCCTTCCATCCATAGATCAGCTTCTAAAACCAAATATGAGATATGTGATGTGTGCCCATATACATGTCTCCAAGGACCTAAAAGTATTTTTGGGTTTTGGGCTAGCCTGGCATTCACCTATAATGTCATTTTCCCCCTGCTTCCAAGAACCTGTGGGTTACTGTGTGCAGAAATGATTAATAAAAACAACAATGGAAATGGTATTTGAAAATTTGCTTTTCACCCTTTGCTTCTAAAATGAGCTCTTTTGTGGTTCCCTGGAAGGTTAATTGCTACAGTTTGAATTAGCAAGGTATATTAGGTATTGACTGTTTTTTTTTTCTGTCTCAACTTTTCCTAAAACACTTAATTTTATCTCACTCTCGCCTCTTCACTCTCTACCTTCTATTTAACTGTCTATATATTTTCACCATTGTATAATCTAAAGACTGTGAGGGCAGGGTCTGTTTATTTTATGTCTGCAAGAGGGAGGGAGTAGATGACAGAACTGGCCAATAAACCCGAGTTTTATGAGCATGAACAGGGTGCTCCACTGATTCTACTCCCAAATGAACTTTGAAACAGGTACAGACTTTATGGAATTGCTTCCAGTATTCTAAATATTTGATGAAGAGGAGTCATTTTGATTGGTTGTTTTGTTTTAAAAAATCTGACAAATCCAGTCTGGGTCACATTGCTATTGACAGGTCCCTGACCTTAACCCTGATTCCTTCCTTTGTTTTCTATTCCTGAACCAGGTGAAAATGAAGTTCCTGTCCCGGTTGTCAGCAAAGCAATCAATTAAGCAAGGGGGCATCATTTTCTCATTTGGAAGGCAGAGTTGAAGTATGGTATGGAAATGTAAAGAAGATTCCATATTCAGGAACCATTTCAGAGTGGTCTTCTTGTCTGAGTTAGAGCTGTCTCCATGAGTTCTGGTAGCTGTGTCCCTTGAGTGCACTTTGGGCAAATTACTTAGACTCAAACCCTTGGATACTTAATTCTCCTAAACCAAGTTGCTGAGCAGGTAGTGATCTGCATTTGGGGAAGAAAGTTTACTTACAATGTGGTACTGTGTAAAAGAAACCACAGATTTATTTAGTTCAACAATCGTATAATCATGATTTTTGCCCTTCATTCTTGAAGAAGACCATGGCATCAGGAAAGTGATTCTATGACAAAGAACATGAATTGGACTTTTTGAGTGAGAGGGTGCTATGCTAAGTCACCAGTCTCACTTTTTCCTCCAGAGCCATCTGGGTTCAGTGGCCAACTGGATATGGCCCTGCATGTGAGGCAGTCAGGGTTAAGTGACTTGCCCAAAGTCACATAGCCAGTAAATGTCTGAGGCAGGATTTGAACCCCAGCCCTCCTGACTGAAGACCAGTTTTCTATCCATTGCAACACTCAGTTGCCCCTAACAACCATATAATATGAATGGTTCATAGGAGCATGAAACTTGTTCACTTTTTTCAGTTGTGTCCAACTCTTCATAATTCCATTTGGGATTTTGTTGACTAAGATACTAGAGTAGTTTGTCATTTCTTTCTTCAGCACATTTTATCAATAAGGAAAGTGAGGCAAACAGGTTTAAGTGACTTGCCCAGATTAGCACATCTAGTGAGTGTCTGAGATTGGTTTTGAACTTAGGTCTTCCTGATTCTAGGCCCACTGTGCCACCAACTTGCCCCCTTAGTCCAAATGAATTTAGGTTTTATAGATGAGGAAAGAGATTCTTAATAAGTTGCTCACCTAATATCACACAGGTGCAAAATAACAAAGCCATCATTTGAAGTCAGGTCCTTTGCCTCCAGATCCAGAGTGCTTTTTTACACACTTGGAAATCATTTCTTTTGGTCATCCTGTAAGATTTTTATTCTATGGTTACCCCAGAGAGAGAAAAGCATTACAGATGTTGCACAAAAGTGATCCAAAACTGCTATGTAAGATGTGGGATTCATCTTACTCTTTTTTGGAAAAAGAGAAAATCACCAAGCTCAGCATTTTTGATGAGGAAAGGATTATGTTCCAGTGACAGGCAACAACTCAATCAGGGCTTTACAGCAACTCAGCATTTCCAAAAGTGCTTTGCATCTTCAGGACGGCCTGATAAATCCAGCTGGGCCCACCAAGGACTGGGGAAATGCAGTTAGCTTTGCAATAATTTCATTTCAATCCTACAAAAACAATATGGTACAGGAAAAAAAAACTGGTTGGTTTGCCATGCAGTGCAGTTCTGTAGTCAAAGTTAACCTCTGGTTTTTGTCAAAGGAGCAAAAAATAATTCTACTGCAAAGATCAGTCAAACTCTATAAGGAAACAGTGCAAGGCAGGAAAAGCATAGTTCTCCCAGGTGTTGTTTTGCATCGATAGCTTAATTCCCAGGCTTAACTCCTTTTTGAGGTAACTAATTATGTGATTCAGTGGACAGAGCACTGGTCTTGGAGTTAGGAAAGACAGGAGTTTGAATCCAGCCTTAGACACTTATTAACTATGTGACCTTGGGCAAGTCACTTAACCCTCTCATCCAGAGCCATATCCAGTTATCCTAATTCATATCTAACCTCTGGATCCAGATGGTTCCAGAGGAGAAAGTGAGGCTGGTGACTTAGTACAGCACCCCTCATTCAATCCAATTCCTGTGCTTTTTGTGGCATCACCTCCCTGATGTCATGGTCTTCTTTGAAAATGAAGGACAAATATCAGCTTTTGGGATCCTGAAACCTGGGTCTTGCTCATAGAACATTCACTTAATTGGGTAGTTGAAACAATCCTGTTGGTTTCAGTCTTTCATGAATTTAGGTTTTGTTTGTTTTTTGAGGTTGCATTTGAACTCAGGTCCTCTGGACTCTAGGACTAGTGCTCTATCAACTGTACCACGTATCTGCCCCCTATTACCTTAGGTCTTAAAAGGACATACCTCAACAACAGGCTTTTATTAAGTGTCTAGTTAGAAACATGAAAATGGCATAATGTAGAATCCAGTAGAATGTGAACTCTTTGAGGACAAGCATTGTCTCATTTTTTTGGTATTCCCAGTACTTAGCATAGTATCTGACAAAAATCTCTTATCTGAGTATTATGGATGCTTAATAAATACTTGATTGATAAAAATATTATTTATAATGAGGGCACAAATTAATGAAAAAAATTACACTATGAAGAAGACCCATTTGCTGGAGTTATTATCTTAGCATATATGTGTTTAAAGATCAAAAACATCAAAAAAGGAAAAGAAAAGAAAAAAGATTGGATCTTATTAAGTGAGCACCGAAAAAAAATTGTCTGGTAACTTGAAAATAGAAAAATGGTTTTAGAAGAAGAAAGAGAAAAGAGAGAGAGGGGCAAGTGGCATATACAAAGCATCTTCAGGCTCTTGGAACATTTTTTTTTATTAAGTGCCATTAGAGCATTAATATTTGAGAATAAGGGGCTGTGAAAGTCTAAAGGATAGGAAAGAATAATATCCTGGGTACTTCATAGCCTATTAACTCATTTGTTTTGTGACACAGAAGATTTTCACCTCAGCTCTGAAAAAGTTTTATGTAGTATATTGAAGTCTATTGAAGATTCTCAGGTATGGGAAAAATAATCAATCATTTAATAAAATATATTATTGCTACTATAGTGGAAAGTTATAGAGTTGGACTAGAACAAAGATTCTTAACTTTGTGGTCCATTACCCTGTTTTAAAATATAGTTTGATTTCAGTATTTCAATATAATTGCTTATATTTGTATCCTATGTATTTTATTTTACGCATTTAAAAATAGTACTCTTAGAAGATCAATAAGGTTCAGCAGATTGCCAAACGAATCTATGATTAAGGTGTCTGACAAAATGACCTTTGAGATTCCTTCCAAGTGTATATCCATGAGTCCATAAACATTAGACTGGTCCAAGGGGAAGAGGAAAATGTGCAAAAATATTTATAGCACCTTTTTTTGGTATTGGCAAAGAAGTAGAAATAGAAAACTAAGGGAGTGCCCATAATTTGAGAAATGATTAGACACATTGTAGTATTTTAAATATGATGGAATATTACTATAATGTAAGACGTTGTGAAGGAAATGGTTTCAGAGAAACCTGGAAAGATTTATATGAATTGATTCAGAGTGAATAAAATTGGGAGAACAATTTATATAATTAACATAACATTGTAAAAACAACTCTGAAAGACTTAGAATCTCTGACTGACCATGATCACAGAGGACTTAGTTTGAAACATGCTACCTACTTCTTGACAAAGAGGCAATGGATAGACTCGGAATGCAGGTTAAGACATATTTTTTAAAACATGTCCAATGTGAAAAATATGTTTTGCTTCATAATTGTTAAAAGTTTTATGTTTTTTGTTTTTGTTGTTTTCTCAGTAGAATGGGTAGGAAGGAAAGAAGATAGATTTTTATTAAATGAAAAAATAAATTAAATTAAAAAAAAACCCCAGCACTATATTGGAATGGAGAAGACCCAAGTTCCAGTTTTGGTTCTGCTTTGTGATTCAGGGCAAGTAATTTAACGTAGAACATCACTCTATAGACTTGTTTTTCTATTGTAATTTGTAGGTTAAATTACCTCTGATCCTTACTTTCTCCTGATTACTTCTTTTGGGAAGATTTCATGAGATACTGTAAGAAGATAGCTAATGGAAATGGGGCAAAATTTACTTGGTATTTTTAGTTTGAACTATTTATTGGTGGTCAAGGAAACTGCCAGGACTGAGGATTTTTAATCACTGTTGGGTACCTGGAGTTTTAAGTGATAAGATAGGAATTAGAAATTGCTTCAATATACATTTCTTTGAGATACAGTCCAAATATAAGATTTTCTATTGCCTATTATAAAGTTCATACTCCTTTGTTGGACCTCAAGACCCTTTGCAGTCTAGTGCCATCCAAGATTTTTAGGAATATCCCATATCATCTCCCTTATTTTATTGTGCTGAATTGTTCTCTGTTCTCATTCTGATTATATGCCATATTCATGCTGTTAAATTTACTTATAATGTGCTCTATTCTTCTCTTTGGCTGTTGAATTCAACCTACACTTTTATTTTTTTTAGAATCCAGCAACTTTATTTGAATAGAAATCTCTAAAGCATGATGAATTAACCCAGAATACTGACAAAGATACATAAATAGGATCACAAAAATAATTGAAAATATTGAAAAATCTTTGAGAAATAATGATGCCAAAACCAATAAACTTAAAAAATATAGAATGGATTTTTTAGACAGAAATAAATAAATATATGGTTTTAAAGTCCTTATGGGGGGGAAATCACAATAACAATGATTATTAGCATTTTTTCACTTACCAAGTTTATGATTCTATCATCACCAAAATAAGATGCACCAAACTTGCCCAAATAGGGTTGCTAGATTTACTTATCAAACTCAATTCATACTTTTAAAGCCCAATTCAAATTCCAGCTCCCCCATGACATTTTCCCTGAACTCTACCTTCTCAAGTCAGGAGTGACTGCCAACCTTGTAACAAATTTGTTTTGGCTAATGAATTTACCATGCAATTTTTTTTGAAGCACAGTAGTCTGGAGCCTGAGAATGGGAATAAGTATGGTATGGTGCCTAGAGCAAAGGACCTGGAGTTTGGAAGGCTTGGATTTGAAACCTGTTAACTCTGTGATCTTGGGCAAATCATTTAACATCTCTGAAGTTTAGTTCATAAAATGAAGGATTGTACTCAATCTTGAAAATTCCTTCTTATTCTAAATCTGTGTTTCTATGATCTATGTTCAATATTTTTTATCCTTATTAGGATAAAAGCAGTAGTTTTCTCGAGAGCAAGGGCAGTAGTCTGATTAATAAAAATGTGATAAATAAAATTATTTTTATGAACCTATATTAAATATATAGCATTTATTACTATAAATGCTTTTTTCTATATTAATTTATTTTAATTCTATGCATAATTTGGGTCTGAGAGACCCAAAAGATAAAGTATTTCCAAGTTCCTATTTGTGGTTTAATGGTATAAATAAGAGAAGATAGGTCTAATGTAGCTTTTGGGGATGGTCAGGCATTCATAATGTTCATTAAGGAGAAATGGAAGACTTGTTCCTAATATACCTTTTTTAGAACATTAGAATTTTATGATCTAGGGACATGTCCACAGCCTGCCCCACAAAGCAGGTGAGAAAGAGGTAAAGGATGGAGGGAAAATATGTAATAAACATGAAAGGACATCAAGGTCATCCTATATATCTTATATATATGCATCGGTTGAAGGGAATGCAGGTATTTAATGGGGACAATGAAAGACTCAGGAGATACAAGCACTTAAAGAACTGTCAAATTAAACTTATTTTGTTTGACTCAGAGGACAGAACCAGGAGCAATAAGCAGAAGCTGTAGAGAGACAGATTTACATTTGATGTAAGAAAAGTTTTACTAACAGGTAAAGCTACCCCAATGGAGAATAGAGTGCTTTGGAAGCTGGTGCATTGCCCCAAGGAGAGAATAGATGATTCCTTTGCTTCAACATTTTTCCCCCACAGTTGCTATTGCTCGTTGTATTTCCCTCAATCTTATTCCCCCCCACCCCTATTTATTCCATTCTCTCTCTCCTTTAACTCTCTCCTTCCTCAAAGTGTGTTGCATCTGAATACATTCTTCACTGATTTTCCCATCTTTTCTATCATCTACACCTCTCCCCACCCCTGTCCCTTTTCTCCCATTCCCTTCCTCTCCTATTTTCCTTTAGGGAAAGATAGATTTCTATACCTATTTGAGGGTGTATGTTATTCCCTCTCTGAGCCACTTCTGATGAGAGTAAGGCTCACTCACTGACCCTCACCTTCCCTCTCTTCCACTCCAGTGTAAAATTTTTTCCCAATTCTTTTATGTGAAATAGCTTACCCTTTTCTACATCTTCTGTCTCTTTCTTCCAATACATTGTTTTATTCTTCATTAACTCCATCTTTTTAATATCTTATATCTTCAAATTCAACTCTATCCTGTGTCTTGTCTATATATAACTCTTCTAACTGCCTTAATAAATGAGAAGGTTCATATGAGTTATCAGTATTTTTTAGTATCTCCTTCACCAAGCTACTAACTTTATTTTCATGATTTTCTTGCATTGCTCTCATTTATCTTCCCAAATTTTCTTCTACCTCCCTTACTTGATGTTCAAAATCTTTTTTTGAGCTCTTCCATAGTCTGATACCAATTCATATTTTTCTTGGAGGCTTTGGATTTTCAAGCTTTGACTTTGTTATGTTCTGTGTGTTTATTTTGATCCCCCATAGGACCAAAGTAATTGTCTGTGGTTTGATTTTTTTTCTTCTGTTGTTTGCTCATTTCTCCAGCTAATGACATGATTTTAAGTCTTTGTTAAGGTGGGGCTCTGCTTCCAGGGTGGAGGAAGCATTGTTCCAAGCTTTGGAGGATTTTTGCACAGTGACTCCCCCAGGAATCTGCAAGTTCTCAGTTCCTCCAAGGTTTTATGAAAGTCTCTGACTGCTCTCCTGGCCTGTGTTCTGATCTGTAGATGACCATAAGCTCTCTCCTCTGCCCTGGAACCATGAGAAGGGTCCCTGCTCTTCTGCAGGCAGTAAACTCTTTTGTACTTTTGCTTTTCCTCTTGGAACTGGGGTTCCAGACTGCAACCTGGATCTGAGTATGGGTAAAGCAACAGAGTTCTGCCTCAGGGATAGCACAGAGACCTCCTCAATCTCCCCCACCTGCTTATGGTCCCTGGGTTGAGTGCTCTGGAAGCAGCTGCTAGTTGACTCCACAGACTTGCTCCTGGTCTCTGGTGGGCTGCGTAAGTGCTGATGCCTGTGTTGGACAAAGCTCCACTCTCACTCTGGGGCAGCAGAATTTTCCCACTCATCTTCCAAGTTGTCCCTGGGCTGAGACATCTGGAAACCGCTAGCACTTCCACAGACCCAGGTGTCCTAGTCTGTTCCTGGATGGCTGGAGCCGGTTTGCTCCAGAGCAGCAGGGGTTGTGCTGTGGACCCTTCCTGTGGATCTTCCAAGTTCTCTTGGACTGGAAAATTTTTTTGGTCTTTTGTGGGTTCTGCCACTGTAGAATTTGATTAGAGTCATTATTTAAAGGTATTTGGAGTGGTTTGAAGGAGAGCTCAGATAAGTCCCTATCTTTAATTCCCCCATCTTGGCTCTGCCCCTTCTGTCTTGTAGGTGATACTTTTGAGGGTTGTTGTCAAGTGGATTATTTTTCTTGTTTGATTAGATGGTCCCTAAAGGCCCTCTCAACTTAGACTTTGTAGCTTGGACTTTATAGTCAGCTTGAGTATGTGCTTGTAAACAGCACTTCATTCTTTGAAGTCACAGATTGTTTCAACATGTAGGACTATGTTACCCTATAGCTTTCCTTCCTTTCTGTTGTAACTTGCAAAGAAGAAGCATTATATTTTTATTTTAGTCACAGATGGAATGATTTTTTTTAGTTTTTTTTGCAAGTGACTTGCCCAAGGTCATACAGCTAGGAAATTAGTGTCCGTGGTCAGATTTGAACTCATGATTTCCTGACTCCAGGGCCAGTGCTCTATTCACTATGCCACCTACCTGCCCCATGATGAAATGATTTTTCCTCCTGTATCAAAATACTCTGATATACATTAGCCCCCCCCCCAAAATCACCTACCCATAAGTTCTCATTTTGAGGTCTCACTTTTCTTGCTGATGATAGATTTTCTCATTTTCTCCCTTAAATGTGCTTAGCAACTCATTTTCCCCTTTGATTTTTGCTTCCCTTCACTCCCTTAATTCTCCAGGTCTTTAGTATCCTTTTGGGTCAACATGTCTCTTCTTTCTCCATGAAGCCTTCCCTGATGACTTTGAACCATATCCATCTCTACCACTATGTGATTTAGGATCATAGGGTCATTAATTGAGAGCAGGTAAGGACCTCAGAGACCAAACTCCTCTCTTTTATAGAAGAAGAAAATGACTCTTTGGAAGTAAAGTGACCAGACTAAAGTGAATACATTTATTGTCCATAACTAATGTGGAGGTGGTATGGGCTACCTGTGCATTTGATGGATATGTCTAAACAAAGCACTGAAGTTGTAATAGCAACCCATTCTGCAACCCATTCTACAGAAAAGAAGGTGGTCAATTAATTATCTAATTAAACAGCAAGGTAATGAGATATAAAATTTGACCACAAGGAAGTATTACACTCAAGTCACCAGCCCATTGACCCTAAATTTCTATTAGCAGTGCCATTTCTTAATTGACAAGGCTTCTGTGCACTTTCCCAGGAGGCTACATTTCCCACCAGAGGGCACTCTCTTACAGACTACTGTCACATCACACCACTCTGAGTTTGCTCCATTTATGAAATAGTACTGGTCCCTATTCAATATTGATCTAAGTATGGAAAGAAAATGGAATATGAAATATCTACTGAAATATTAAAATTATGAACATCTCAATTGACTTGCTCTGTATCTGAGAAAGTTTTTTTTAAGCAGATCAACCCTTTATATTTTTATTGCAAAGGTAATGCACACTGTGGCCATGTGGTTTATTAACATAATAAAATAAAAATATCAAGTAACTGTAAAACATTTTCTTCTCTATTTTTTGCTCCAGGCCATATGAAATGAAATGGAATTAAATTAGGACAGTCCTTCCCCCAGTACAAAAGGAGGGAATAGACTTGGAGAGGAAGCCTTTAGTTAGCAAATGACCAAAAGAGAAAAGAGCCAGTTTGTACAAGCACATGTGAAAATCTCACCCTCTATCTATTTCCCATCTATGTCACATGGCCTCATCCATTCCTACAAATTAGAATGTCTGGATTCCAGATATAAGTATAGGTTATAATAGACAATTAGGTATCCAAAGTCAGAGATTCCAGAGGTCCCAGAATTCAGGTAAATTGAATCAAACCATAAATACTGAGAGTACTGTAATGTGAATATGATTCTGAGGTCAGAACCTCACAGTTGGTCTAATTACATATACCTTGACAGGCAAAGAATAGGATGTGAATGGGAAAACAGCTGCATTTGACTAGGCAGGGAGAAATAGATAGTTGCAACTATTCATAGAATTCTAGATTATCAGAAGTAGAAAAGTTCCTTAAAGATCCCTGAGTACATTAGACTTGCTTGAACAGTTGAAGGAATTGAAACCCAGAAATGTGACTTATCAAGGTTAAATACTTGGTTAGTGGTAAATTCAGGACTGGGTCCTAAATCTGTTTATTTCTAGTCTTTTTCCTAAATTATATTCTACCTAGGAGATGCTGAATCTTTTGGTCATGGGGAAAATATGGAAAATGCTGACAAGGTTCCTTTGGACATTCTAGCCTACTATGCTAGAATCAATCAGATTAATGCTTCTTAATTATGTTAGTAATGTACCATCATTCAAGTTTATAGATATCAGACAGTAACAAGTGGAAGATTTACAGTTATCTATATTCATTTGACAATAAAGATAGACTGTGAGTAACTTGAGACTATCTTAATTTCAGGGGGCTTATGTAATCTCCAACTTTCTAGACAATCTGCACAGTAAGCTTTTTTTTTGTTTTAATTCCCAAAGAAGCATTTGCTTGTGTTTTACTCCAGAGACACTGGAGCACAGACTGGGAAGCTGGTGTTTATTGTGCTTCTAAGTCATTACTTTCTTGTCACTGGATTTCCACTTCTCTGACTTCTAGCTCTTTATGTATAGTCACTCTCCTTGGCTGGCCTTAGTCTTCATTTTATCAATTCAGTAATTTTACCTTACAGACCAATGTAGTCTCTTAGGACAGCTCTGCAAAATAATAAGGAAGCAGTATCCAATTGCTTTGACATGAGTAGCCTTAAATCATAATGGCATTCTATGCAGAATAAAAAAAAATTCAGAAAGACTCATTCAAGAGTTGAGAATGAATCGGGAATCATAGAAATTTTGGACTAGAAAAAATCTTAATGATTATCTAGTTCAGTGATATTAAACTCAAATAGAGAAGGGGGCTCCTTAACTGTACAGAAAGATCTCTGTGGGTATATGTTGATTCAGAAAGTCCCATATTGACATTATCTGTTTTATTGTTTTTTATTTATTTTTTGTTAAATATTTCTCAATTACATTTTAATCTGGTTCAGTCAGTACTAAGGAATTTTGTGGTCCATATATGACCCTAAAGTCATGTGTTTGACACCTCCAATTTGACTTAATACCCTCATTCTTTTAATCAATGAGGAAACTTTGACCCATAGAAGTAGAGTGACTTGACTAAGACCAATTAAGGTCATACGTTGTGAATATTAGGCACAGATAGAGATATCCAGTTATTTATCAGCCAAGTGAAAGATGTTAAGCATCACCTGGGAATGTTTCATAGAGTCAAAGAATAGATGAATAAAAGACTAAAGAATCAACTAAAACAATTAGTGGGTTCAGCTGTGAAATTTCTCTAGAAAGTATATATATATATTATATATATAGGTTGCAACTTGACCGATGTAAGAAGCAGAAACTGAAGGGGAAAAAATAGAAAAGATACGGAGGGCAAAATGTATTCATGAGGGAAACACTACTAAGAGAGAACAAAAATTAAAATCCATCATTATTCTCTCAAATACAGAATTTGGGGTTGCATTCACTTTGGTATTGAGAATAATAGCAATTGTTGTACCTATAGTTTTCCTGCTTTTTCTATTTCTTCCCAGAAGCAGTTTATACCTAAATTTGACTTTAATCTACTTTCAAGAAAGAATAAAACAAAATTATTTGCATGCCATTGAGTGATTTGTATCTCTAGTCCTCTTTATTCTTTATCTTTTTCTCACCATTTTAATCACTAGCAACTATTACTGAAGGAGCCCTAAGTCCAAAATTTAGCTCAGATACTATAAATTATTACCTAGGAGATCTACCATAGATATGTTGACCAGATGTATCTTAGAGATGGATCACCACTGACTATGAATTTATAAAGTGATAATTCATTTACTTGTCTCAGTTAGGAGAATAAAATTTTCTTCCAAAGTAGATTTTCTATATTGCTGAAACTATATAGCTAACTTTTTTAATTTGAATGACTTTGATCAATGACTGAATAATTGAAGAAAAGATATACCTCATGGTACTTTATGACAGACATATAAAGAAAGGATATAAATGCAAAAGAATATCTTCATAAAATTTGCTTGGTAATAGATGCATGGCATCATAGATTTGGAGTTTATACAAAGTGTATTGAGTTGTGGGAATTAGTCAAGGAAATTTTATTCTGAGGATTCATAGGGATGGCATGTTGATCCATGGATATTTGAATTGACATACCTTTCCATATGGAAGAAGGAGAAAGGGAAGGGGAATAGTGATAAGAAAAAGGACAGCTGGCAAGAGAGCCAGGATGGGTGGCTGGTTGAGACATGAACCATAGTTCAAACTGCATTATATATTTCCCTACCATGTTAAACAGTGTGTAGTGATCATAATTTAACCCACTGCTGCTGGCTTAAGATTTTTTTCAATTCAATTCTACAAACATTTATTAAGTATCTCTCTGTATGATACATTGTACTACCTGTGGTTATACAAAGGCAAAAAAATAGAAGAGCTTTATAACTCTTATAAGGGTCATACAATATGTACAAGATAAGGAAATTTAATGAATTTTTATGAGAGATGACTAAAAACTGGAGAAATCAGGAAAAGGTTCATGTGGGATATGGTATCTCATATGAGCCTTGATGAAATCTGAGGATTTTAAGAGACAAAGATGAAGAAGAAGAGCATTCTCAACATGGGGGAATGGTGAAAAGGCCTGAGCATGGGGGATGTAGAAAGTTGGAATGTCTGAAAAAAACAAATGGGAGTCCCATTGTGAATGGCTTTAAATACTAGACTGAAGAAATTATATTTTATTTTAGAGTTAATTTAAGAATCCCTGAAGTTTTGAGAAGGGGAAATAGCATAGTTTGATCAGGATTTTAGGAATATTAATTTGTTGATATTAATTTAGGAATATTAGGAATAAATTTAGGAACAGTGGCATGGAAGATGAATTAAAAAGAGAAGAGATTGGAAGCAGTCTAAATATTTTCTGATAGTTCAGGGCTATTATAATAAAATTTATTTTTAAATTCATTTCAAAAAACATTTATAAAGTACCTATCATATGTTAATGAATTGGTAATTTTTCAGCAGAATTAGTAGGGGTCAGGGGACAAAGGATGAGTACAATAGACCAAAAACTGCTCAAATTCCAGTGAAATTGTTTTCCATTGTATGAATTTCTATGATTTTGCCTAACAGCCTTTTTATCCTTTATTAGGTGCTTACAAGAGTCTCCTTTGGGAGGAAGAGATAATTATTTTGTCATTGAAGCCAAGCTAAGCATTACAAATAAATAACAAAATAAATGATTAGTTGGAGTGGAAACATGGTAAGGGGGAACGAATATTAGAACTTGGAGACAGAAAACTTGGATTTCAATCATCAGAGTAGTAAAGTGTGAACCTGGGCAAGTCACCTCAGTTCTTTAAACCTCCACTTTTTTTCATTTGTAAACCAAGGTTGTTAGATTAAAAGGATTCCTTCCACTTTTGAGATTCTGTGAAGGCTAAGAAGCTAGAAAGAGTCAAAGTAGTCATAAAACATTTGGAATTTATTGAGACACCTGCCCCCCCAATTGTTCTTGGGTTATAGCATCCCTAATTTGGATGGTCTTCTAACCTCAAGGCCAAGAGGTTAAGTGAGTTTAATCATCCCTAAAATAGCACAATTTAGTTACATTGCTCTGCCTCAAGTGCTGATTCCCTGGAAATGTCTTTTATATATATTGAAAAAAAAAGAAACTGATTTTTCAGATCCTGGGCACAGTGCTGTCATTATTGCCAGTGGCAATTCAGCTCCCTATATCTACTCATTCTTGATCAAAACTCTTGAAGTTAGAACAATAATAGATGCTTAAGGCACTCTCCTTCCCCTTGGGCTAGGTTACTCTTTCAGGCTCCCAGCTCTTAAACTTCCTCATTGACAGAATCAGAAAACATTATTTGTGGATGGAATGGAAAAGATCTTCTCTTTGAGGAATTATCTCTACTAAGTAGTTATAGGAGACTTCAGTGACAAAGATGGGGGAGTAGAAAATATATAGGGTCTTTATAGGTAAAATGAATACCTTTTTAGGATTTGAGGGTCCTTTCTGCCCCACATTATTTCTTCTATGAATCTATGAAATTCCTTGAAATCATACCATTAGATTTGCATTAATATCAATCAGTCAACAAATATTTAAGTGCTTGGTGTCTAGCTAAATGCTTAGGATATAAGACAAAAAAAGGCCCTGCTGTCAGCATTGTTAACTCCAGGACTCCACTTTAGAAATAAAAATATCCCTGAAAGAATATCTTAAAAGGGAATTCTTACAATGAATGAGAAGTTAGATTAAATGCTTCCTTCTAATGAAGATCATAGCACTTAGATCTAGAACTGAAAGAAGGTATAGAAATCATCAAGTCTAATAACTTCATTTTATAGAAAAGGAAACTGGCACAAAGAGGTTATTTGTCCAGGGCCATTCAGGTAGTAAGTGGTGGAACCTGGCATTCAAATTCAGGACCTTTGACTCCATTTGCAATGCACTTTCTACTGAAGCATGCTACTCTTCTCAGATGAAAGAATTACATAGTTCTTTTGGTGATATACAATAGTATTATTCATCATTAACATTTATTTGTGAGGTTGCTTCATCTTGAATAAGATAAGAGGAATAGGTTTGTTGCATGGAGAACTATTCTTTGAGAGGAAGGCTAAGTGTATAGGTTGATCCTAGGAATAGAAAGTGAGGCACAGAGATAGGAGATGGGGGTCCCACAAGCTTGTTTAACTTTGACAATTTTTGTCTCATGTTATCTATATGAGCCATTCTTTCAATAAAAGTATTCATGGCCCCATGAAGGATAATCCCTCTAAGTGACAAAACCATGGACAGCACTATATGGTACATAGATGTTCATTTACCCTTATTTCTTGGTGATGGGGTTGCCAGAGAGTTAGGATGAGCTTTCTAAACAAGCCAAATTTGATTGGTGATAGTTGTGTCAACCACAGAATCAATATTGTTTGCAATAAAGAATCTATATGTATGCAATTGGAATCAATTTGTATCTTAATACCAGAATTCCCTGGTGCTAAATTGCTTCTGATCCTCTACATCTATACCACTGCCCTCTAGGAGGTGCTACTAGTTTCCAAGCACAATGATAGCTCTCTCTCTCTCTCTCTCTCTCTCTCTCTCTCTCTCTCTCTCTCTCTCTCAGCTGCTATATTATTTGAATAATGGTGATTATAATCCTCTGCATCTGGAATTGAGAAGAACTAAGTTCAAAGCTAGCCTCGGACATTTACTAACTTTGTGACTGGGCAAATTACTTCACCTCTGTTTACTTGAGTTTCCTAATCTGGGAAATACTTATGTGAAGATAATAATTGTACCTCACTCTCAAGGTTGTTGTGAAGATAAAATGAGATATTTTTAAAACTCTGTAATAATTCTAAAATAACAATAATAATAATAGTATTGTTTCTATTCACCCTTGTGTTAGGTCACTCTAGCCCCACGGAAAGAGGTAACCATTGCTAAGTACTCACTAGACTTTTCTTGGCTCACCCCTATTTCTTTAATATTAAGTTCATATAGAAAGGGAACACATTTAGACTCTGAATAATCGCTAATAAAATCCATAGGTTCTCCATTTCTTTTTCTTTGATTCTTCCCCCAGCTTCTGCTAAAAGGAAAAAAATCTCTCCATTTAAGTGTTCTGACTTCCCTTCACTTCTTCTCCTACACATGTCTTTCCATGTCTCCTCAAAATTCACTTCTCCCTCTCTTTCTTTCTCTTTTGCTCTCTCTTTTTCTCCCTTTCTCTTTTTTTTTGGGGAAATTTAATAACCAGGGAGCTTCTGAGTTGATGATTATCAAGTTTATTGATACAACAGTTCAAATAACAAAGATATAAAAGTAAATAAGGAAACTAAACTTCCCCACTGCCATTGAAAAAGAGGTAAAGCAAGATGTGGAAAACATTGTCTGGCAAACAGAGAAAAACCATTTCTCCCTCAAGGGATGAATATGGAGTGAATGGAAAATGTAATTAATTGGAATGACGTTCCTTACTTGTCCGAGGGTCTGCAGTCACTGACTTGCTTCTCCTGTCTCCTGCATAGTTAGCAACTGTGAAACAGTTTCAGTTTAGATTTTTATGTAATTAATTGCCTTCACCATCTTCTTTCTACTCCTGGTCATCATTGTTTCAAATCAAAGATCTGGAATGGAGTCCTGGAGCTACCCATCCTGTCCCTTCATCTGTTCTCTATCTCATACTCTTTGGCACTACTCTACCCTGGTTTCTTCCCAGAATTCTCTTCAGGGTCACCTATAAGATCATTGAGAACTCTGGAGATTCTCCTGACTCATCAGCAGACACCTTATTTGTAGGTAGATGCCTCAGTCACCACATTTACATGGTAATAACTCTTTGGATGGGACAAACCTGTATTATATTATCTCTCAGATTTTGGAAAAGTGACTGAAGCTTTTTCTCCTTCAGATTCCTTTTTTTGCAACATGGATATAATCTTGGCAGTTCTCCCTATTTAATAGGGTTGTTTTGAACTTGAAAAGAAATAAAATTTGAAAGTGCTTATGAACTATATTTGTAAATGTAAAGAGCATATTATCAAAATAAAGGTGTATTAGAGTTCATTATATTAGAATGTAAGCTCATTGAAGTCAGGGACTGTTTGTTTTGGTTTTTATACTCTCATACCTTGCTCTGTTGTAGGAACATAATAACAAATATTTGTTGAATTGAATTAAATAATCTTTGAGTGTTTATAGTAGTTTGCAGTTTATAAGACACATTTGCATACATCATCTCATTTGACTTCATTATACCCTTGTCAGGTAGGCAGGGATCAGCATTGGGATAAATAACTTGCCCAAGGTTTTAGAATAAGAGGATCATAGTTTTAGAACTGAAAGGGACCTTCAAGGCCATTTAATTTGACTTTATTCTGCAAATGTGGAAATCAGGACCCAGAGAGGTTAAGTAACCCAAGTAAGGTCACAAAGCTATTGAATGTTAGAACCAAGACTCAAACCAAGGTCTCCTGACTAAATCCAACAAAAAAAACAGGATCTTAATGATGATTATTGTAATTGTAACTCATTTAAATTCTAAGTGCAATATCAAATACTAGAGGTAGGATGCCAGAAGTGCTCTCCATATTTAGGTGTGGCTTCACAGAACCTTTTTTGTCTTTCTCTCTATATATTCAGGTCAAATATTTCTCCTTCACCCCTCCCACGATTTCTAATAGCATCAATGACAGTCATATCATGGCTTATCTATTGGGAAGCTGCCAGATTTTGAATCCTACTTTCTAGACTTCTAACTTAGTCTTTCTATTCCTATTTGAACTCTCCAAAAAAGACTTGTCAGTAAGAATAGAGATCAAGCGATTTGTACTACTCTGCTGTCCTTTCATTGTTGATATGCTTGTGAATGTTCCAGGAATCTCTACCTGGTGCAATCTTTAAAGTAACTTTGACAGTTCACTTGATGCTCAGACTTCAAGTTATTCATTCTCTCTCTCTCTCTCTCTCTCTCTCTCTCTCTCTCTCTCTCTCTCTCTCTCTCTCTCTCTCTCTCTCTCTCTCTCTAAGTTTTTAACAAGATTTCCTTGGGAGGCCATCTGAATTCGTGGAAAATTCTTACATTAAGAGTTAGGATTTTGGGGTTTTAGTTTTTTCCCTCTCCTGATAGCTAGAGCCATAATCTCGGTGATGTCACAGCATTAAGTATTTTCACAAATTCCCCGGTACTTTAGCCAAGCCTGTGGGTTCAGAGCCTCCAGGTGAAAGGCAGACATAGGGTGAGAATTAAAAGAGTAGAGAGACAGGAGATTTGTTGCAAGAGTTTCAAAATCAATATATATGCATTAAGTACTGTCATTTTGATATTTCCTTAGCTCCAACAAAATATGCAGTGTGAATTTACCCATGAAATTTTTGCGTGCTAAAAAGAGGAAAGGCTCCATATGTGTCTCTGTAATTGGCCACTTTACATGATAAGTGCATTGGAGAGATGCAAAACAAAAGCTAAGTGAGATCTGATGGGGGATGAGGGAATAGTTTACATTTGTGTAGAATTCTTGTATTTCAGATTAGGAAGGAGTCTTATAGATCATTTAGTCCAGGCTTTCATTTTGCAGATGAGGCATTTGAACCTCAAAAAAGTGAAATGACTTGTCTCATGTGATATAGGTAATAATTAGTATAGGAAAGATTTGAGGGGTGGGTGGTTTTCTCACTTCATATTAAATACTTCCCTACTATACCTCTTATCTGTTTTTGAACCTCAGTTCCTTTCTTTGTAAATGAAAATAACAATGCCTGCCATGCCTATCTCATAGAATTTTCATTAGTGTTCACCATACAGATTTGTGACCTTGGATAAATTACTTTCCCTTTTTGAAACTCAGTTTCCTCATGTACAACGAAGAGGCTAAATTAGTTGAACTCTGAATTTTCTTCTAATTCTAACATTTTAAGATTTCATGACTCTATCCTTCATCTTAGTTAATAATGATCTTTCCTCTCACATCTCCCTTAGAACTTTGTTTTATACCAGACAAATGTAATTTTGTGTGATATATCTACATATATGATTTCTCTTATTGAACTGTCAGTATCATACGGGTAGGTACTATGTATAGATTGATGTTAGCTCCATATAGGCAGAGACAATGTCTTATTAAATGCAATAAATCACTTTGAAAGCCTTAAAGTATTATATAAACATGTTATTGCTTTTATTATCTAGACTTTGTATCTATCCCAGCACCTTCACAATGTTCCTCATACCTTTGTTGCTTAAATATTTGTTGAATTGAATTATGTAAAATAGAATCCACCTATCCTTTGAGGAATGGCTAAACAAATTGTGGTATATGAATGTGATAGGCTATTTCTGTGCCATAGGAAACAATGACTGAAGAATTCAGAGAAGTAGGGGAAGACATGCTATAATGTAGTGAAGTAAACAGAACCAGAAAATAATATACACTATGACTACAACAAAGTAAATGGAGAAAAAAAGAAGAAAAAACCAAAGTTGATACTGTATAATTTTGATGAATAAGTTTAGTCTTGGAGAAGAATTTTTTAAAATATACTTCCTTTCCTTCATTATAGAGGTGGGAGATTATGGGTATGGAATTCTGTATGTAATGTCATATATAGTTGATGAGTTAGTCATATTTGATGAATTTTTTGTTTTTAAATCTTTGTTTCAAGGGATGGCTCACTAGGTGGGAGAGGGAGGAGGGACATATTTGAAAATTTGATATAAGAACAAAAGATATGTTAAAATGAGAAAAAATTAAATAATGTTCAACTTCCACAGTTTCCTCAAATGCCATTTAGAAATAAAAAGTGCTTACATATTGTTTTTGATAATGCTTTTACATTGCCTGTCAGTGAATCTCCTTCTACTTGTTTTTCTCAAGATTAAAGAGCTGCAGTGACATGCATAAAACATTTCAAAATCACCTAAACATGATGCTATGAGTACTGAGGAAAATTACAGGCATACATTTAAGATGCCATTTTTATAAGCTCTGAGACTGCTTTGGTACTCTGAAGAAATTACATATTTCATAACGGCTTTACATCGTGTATAAACCATATTCATTCATCATCATATAACTAGTGAAAAAAGAAGATGTTTCAGGGCCTTGGCATGCAAAATCTTTCTGCAAACTATTTTTGCATGTTGCTTCCTTTTCTTTATTTCAGACTTTCTTCTCTTTTTTATATTTATGGACAATAAGTGGGTTAATAAAAACTGCCTCCTCTGGATCCACTAAATTACACCTGAACTTAATCATTAAATACAAGTTTGCTTGGAGACTCATAAAAGGGAGAGAGAAGGAGCAAACTGGCAGTTAGAGTTAGCAACAAACAATTCTGCCCTGAAAAAGGAAGACTTGATCTCACTTTCACCCAAAGCTCAGATGAGTCTTTGAACTGACCCTGTTTTGAGGACCAAGTTAGACCTATAACATTTAGGTCCTGCCTGCTATTTGTTGCTATTTTATAGAAATTTATAGGAAACACCAGCATGTGGCAAGAAAATTATTCTACTTGTGTTTTTGACAGAGAAAGGCTAAAACTTGTGTCTATTAGAGCAAACTTTTCTGATGCAGTTTGACTGAGCCATGGACTTTGAATGATGTGTGGAAATCAGATACTGAAGATTATCCTTTTATTCCTTAAAAGTGATCTTCAAAGATGAGTCAAAAATGAGTTCTAGATAGAAATATTTACAGCTCAGCCACATGGCTTGGTAAGCGCCAGAGGGCATAGGATTTGAGTCATAAGATCACAGATTTAAAGCCAGAAGAGTCCTTGGAGGCCATCTAATTCAACCCCCCCTCATTTTGCATTCATAGAAACAGGTCTGGAGAGGTTAATTGACCTTCTTCAGGTTCCCTCGATAGTGTCAGAGAAGGAATTTAAAGCCATCTCCTGTGATTTCAGTGCCAGGGATTTTTCCCTTCTGCCATGCCCTTGCATTGCTACCACTACTCTTGTATTGGAAATGTTAAAGAAATTTGCTATTCTTCATCCTAGTGGGTTGGAGGTTCAGAAAATTATATCTTAAGAGCCAGAAGAGATATTAGAAGCCTTCCAGGCCAACCCCCACCTTTCCAGGATGAGTAATTGAGGGTCATAGGAGTTACATTACTTGCCCATGGGGTAGTAAGCAGCAGAGTATGAATTTCCTAGTAAAGTTAAGTACCCACCTGGCAGATAGTAAATTCTTTGAGAATAGGCACCATGATTGATTTATCTTGGTATCCCACAATTTCTAGCACATGATATTGTATGTACTAGTAAATACTAGGTGAATACTTGGCTTATATCACTAGCTTATTGTTTTGTTTTATAGGGGGTTCTGGTATGTAGACACTGGCATGTGGCAAGGAAATTGTTCTACTCATGTTTTTAGCAGAGAGAGACTAAAACTTATGTGTCTTTTGAGCAGATGTTTCTAATGCAGTTTGGCTGAACCAAAATAAGATTTTTCACAATTTATGTGACAATGATACATATGCATGTATGTATATATACACTTTCATGTAAACATATAGAGGCATAATCTATATCTATATAATATATATTTATAACAATATCAATATTTATATTTAATATCTCATTCCTGTCCCTCTCCCTTTCCCTCCCCTCCTTATCCATATCTATATATCTATATCTATGTATATATATATACCCATACCGATATCTATATATCATATCCACAATAATATTATATATCCACATTAATATCAATATCTGTATAGCTATGTCCAAATCTATACCAATATCTATATATCCATATCTATAGCTATAGTTTATCTATAGCTGTGCCTGTATCTATACCTATACTATACTGAGCTAGTCTTCCTTATTCAAACTAGAAGTACAAAGATTGTTAATGGTCCTTGTCTCACTTTGATTGGCATAGGACACGACCTATTCCATTTCTGACCTTGATCCATTTATACCTCCCGATTATCTTGCAGTAATCTACTCCCTCAGACTTTCTATATTAATGGTGAAGTTTATATAGGCATTTAATTTAATTTTCCCCTGAAACTCAGAACATTTGGATTTAAGATAGCTACTAGGCTGATTATCTGAAAGCATGAATACAAATCATTCATACAGAGTCACCATAACTGACTTGAAACTTCCTGGAAAAAAGCTTGAGTTTGCTTCTTTAAATATTAAATGCTGAGTCAATTTTCCTTTTACCTATACCTTTGCATCATTAAAAAGCCTTGTCATTATTTCATTATTCAGGATACACATTGTTTTAAGACAGTCAGTCAAACGGAAACCATATAAATATATGACAAATTAAGGAATGGTTTATAAAAGATATTATCATAGTATTACTATAAATAAACCTATTTATCTAAAATAATTTAAGATATAATTTACTAAAATATGATTTAGATGATTTTTCAAGGAACAAATTTCTTTAGTTTTAAGTAAGACACATCAGGAGCCTGCTAACTTGTACTTGTATGGTTCTAAGTATTAATAAAACTTCCCCAGTTGGCCAATTTGCATTCATAAAATAATCTAGTCAACTGGAGAGGGTAATTTCTTGCTGTCTCTGGATCTTGTAATAGAAAATAAATTGGATGCTCCCACTGGACAATTGGGAATTTGCTAGTTAGCCTATAGCAGTATTTTGTATTTTTAGAGTTTGAAAGGATATTGTTGTAGTAGATGACTATCTCTGAAAACTTTTCCAACTAACTTACACTTGTGGGAGGTTACTCATAATGGTGTAGGTTGCTTACACCATTGACTGAAGCAGAAATTCAAATCATAATAGAAACCATAACCTAGTACATAGTCTTATAGACATTGTGACATATGGGAGAAAGTGTCAGGCTTGGAGTTGAGAGCTCTGAATTCAAATACAGATATGATTCTTATCTCTGTGACTATTGGAAAGTTGCTTAAAGAAACCAAGTCTTAGTTTTCTTATCTATAAAATGAGATTAATATTGTTTATATTTACTATCTCACATATTGTGATGGGTGTTCCTTCTAAGTTTGGCTTCAATATGGTAAACCTCCAAAAGTATGTGACTACCAAACTATGAAAGGTGAAGTGGTTGAGTCTGGACACAGAGCAGATCAAAGCTACTGTGCTGATCAGTAGTGGAATTGGACATATTGAGGGCCTGCTAAGTGACCTGGAGAGATTCATGTTGAGTTTCATGTCCCTATTCAGACACCATATGTCGACTCCATTTCTGAGCTCCCTCTATCTTTCCCAGGCAAGCACTGAAGGGGCGGGAGACAAAGAAGACAAGGATGACAAGTTCTCCAAGATCCTCAAGTACCCCAAGGTCTCCATTTATTCACTAGAATACAAGTTCTTAAATATCCTTTCCAGTCCCTAATCCATTCCATTCCTGTGGCACTTAGTAAAGCAAGGCCTTGCTCAAGGACACCAGGGGATGATAGTTTATAGTGCTCCCACACACAACAGTCCATAACAGATTCAGTCTCACAGAAAAAGAGAATTTGATGGGAGGCTAAAATGTTTATCATCTGAGGTTTAGTCTAGGTAAATTTGAAGCAGCTCATCAACAGAGGACAGGGCACAAGTAATGAGTTTTTGGGTTATAGTACATCATGAAATTGGGTTATAGCATATCATGAAATTATCCAGTAATATGTAATGAGTTTGTAATCTAGGTTCATTGAGGAAGTTCTAGGTTGGCTGCAGGATTATCAACTTTCTTGTCACTGCAATTCATGAAGGCTCTCCCTCAGGTAGTTGAAGAGTTGGAATCTATTTCAGTTATGTTTCACATCTGGATGAATTGAAGAGTTGAAAATAAGCCTAGAATTACTATTTAGCTTTTCAATTTCAGGCATGTAGTTTTCATGCATTTTCATCCTATTACAAATTCCTCAAGATCAAGAATTTTTTTTGTGTTAAATCTCTTTTGTGTTCCCCACAGTGCTTAGCATAGTTTCTTGCAATAGTCAACAAATGTTGGTTGAATGATTATACATATTCAACTTTTGCTGTGCCGCTATGGGGAGGGGGAAGGAAAAAGAGGATTATATAAAAATGTGGAACTCAAATTTGCAAATAGATGAAGGTTAAAAATCTTTGCATGTATTTGATAAGAAATATAAACAAATATTGGTTAAAAGAATAGGCATTCAGTAAATATTTACTATATATATATGAATAAATGAATAAAAGAAAATCCTCTTGAGATTCAGTGAACATTTAGTCAATGCATATCATACTGAAGGTACCCTACAAGATAGTGAGGGCATAAGGATGAAAAATAGCAGTCAATTTGTCCAAGGAACCTCTCATATAAAGCAAAATGTGACTAAATAGGATATATGATAGAATGTGATACTTGGGTAAAGGAATCTAGACAAAGCAATTTGGGAAAATTTAAGGAGAGAGTAAGCCTCAGTGTAAGAAGGGGTGTTGGGTTTGTAGTAAAAGAATCTGGGTTCACCTCCCAACACTGTTGCTTGTTACTATATAGATGATTTTTTTGGCAGTGAGGCAAAGTTTTATTGGGCAGATGATTTCAAAGAGAAGGTTGGCCAAACTGGAGTAGGAAAGCAGTTTTGACCTTGTGCTGCCCATGTTGTGATAAGGGACTCATCTGGCTGGAACTAAAGACATCCTTAATTTTGATCTTGTCTGGTCAAGCTTTAGGGTTAGCAAAGCTCTACTTAGGCATCCATCCCCCGGTGCCTTCCACCTTTTTCATACCTTGGGGCCTTCCTCAGGTTGGAGGTCTGCTAGACTTGAGTTTCAGGGTCATTGAGGGAAGATGACAGACTATCTTTGGGGATTCATTCCCTGCATTTCATGGTGGAGAGGGCATAAGAACTTTGACTGCTGTCATCTTGCTGAAAATAGTGAACTGAATTCTTTGGGCAGTTATCTCCACAGGAATCCAGGACTCACATAAAAAACTTTTGCTTTTGCATAGTCTCCTTGTGATTCTCTGCACCTGGTGAAGTCCATTCAGGACCACTGTGCTCATTCACCTGCTCTATCTCCCAGCAGCCCTGGCCCAGCACCCTGGCTACCTCCTTCTTTTCTTTCTGCTCATAGAACCCTTGCCCTCTGGGATTCCCTCAAAGATCTCCATCTCCATCCTCAGTCACCAGCTTTGACTCCTGGACGTGGCCACCAAAGGACAATGGCAATATCAACTCTGAGCCTGGTGGTGCCAAGATCTCCTCATAGCCCATGCCAGTCATGCACAGACCTGAGAAAGGGAAGAGAGTGCCCTGTGATTTTCCCTTCAAATAACTTGGACCCTCAAGTCTTGTTTCCCCCCTTTCCAATTGTAAGTTAGAATAGCACATTTAAGAAGATCTCCTTTCTCACACCTACTAAAAACATTCTATAGCAGTCATAAAGAAAAGCTCCAGGATAGCCAAGAGCAAAATCTCCACAAACATTACAACAAAGACCTGAGGGAATAGAAGGGGTTGAAGTAGAAGGAAGCAGGATTAGAGCTGCAGGGGAAAATGAAGTGCAAGGTGGGTTCCTCCCAGTCAGATACTGGAGAGGTGATTTTTGGAATGTCCCTTCATTTCTCAGTACTTCACTTTTCTCATTTATCAAATGAAAATGATGGAATTAGATGACATTGAACTGGAAGGCTCCTTCTGTTGTTGTTTTGTCCTTCATTCTTGAAAAAGATCAAAACATCAGGGCAGTGATGCCATAACAAGCAAGTGAAAGAGTGAGGGGGTGCTGTGCTAAGTCATCAGTCTCACTTTCTCCACTAGTCATCTAAGTCCAGTGGCCAGATATGAATCAGGAAGCCTGGAGATGGCCTTGGATGCAAGAAGGTTCCTTCTAGCTCTCAATCAATGATTTTTTCTCAGCAGAGACTTCAAACAACCTTAATTAGATTTAGAGGTGATTCATCAAGTTCACCCCCTTCACTTTGCAGATGAGGACTTAGGCCTGAGTTGACTGAGGTCACACAATTAGGTCAGTAATTGAGCTAGGATTCACACTTAGTTCCAGTATCTCAAAATTCACTACTTCATTCACCAAACCATACTTCCTCATGTATGTAATCAAAAAAACCTATGCAAAGTACTTCCTTTTTTATTTTAATTTTTTGGTTTTTTTGTAAAGCAATGGAGTTAAGTGACTTGCCCAAGGTCATACAGCTAAATAAATATTAAGTTTCTGAGGTTGGATTTGAACTCAGACCTCCCTCATTCCAGGGCTGGTGCTCTATCAACTGCACCACTTATCTGCCCCTAAATTACTTTCAAGTGGTAGTAAGAGCTAATGACTTAAGGGCATCAGGAAAGACCTTATGAAGGGTATTTGTGTCATGGACCCCTTGTTAATCTGGTGAAATTTATGAATCCCTTCTCAGATTAATGTTTGTAAATGCATAAAGTAAGTACATAGGATTACAAAGAAAACCAGTTATTTTGAAATAATCATCAAAATAGATTTTAAAAAAATTTACAGGTGCTAGGTTAAGAACTCTTGCCTTAGGTTATTGAGCTCTGTTCAACTTACCTGGCGTTTAAAACATTAATGCAGAAATCACTACCCTGGGCCTTGAAGGAAGTAAATGATTTCAACAAAGATGGTGGAATGACTTCCAGGTATAGAAGTGGAGCTCTGTGAATAATTAGAGGTGGGAGATCATAGGATGAAAAACTAAACCTTTTTTTTTTTCATAATTGCTCTTTCTAGGGGAAGCTAGGTGGTGCAGTGGCTAGAGCACCAGCCCTGGAGTCAGGAGTACCTGAGTTCAAGTCCAGCCTCAGACACTTAATAATTACCTAGATGTGTGGCCTTGGGCAAGCCACTTAACCCCACTGCCTTGCAAAAAAAGAAATTAAATAAAAACACAATTGCTCTTTCTTCTGGCACTGTTTTCTCCAAGGTAAAGACTGAAGAGTATGAAATATTTGTCCAGCTATGGGCTACTTGATTCAGAGGCATTTGGATTGTCTTCAAGCATCAGACGATTCATTTGTGTCAGTTTGCAATTGGAATCTGGGGCACATATAGCATTTGAGTGATTCCATTCTTCTTCCCCATGACAGGTTGTTTTCTTTCTCTATTCTGCTCTTTTTACTGGGTAGAAATCAAACAGCAGTGGTCCAATGAATAATTGCTAGGAAGGTAGCCACCTAGGACTGAGAAGATCTTAGGCTTTTCTGATATTTGTCATCACCAGTATTGGATATTTATAGGTTGTTCACAGCACAATTCAATCAGTATTTATTTGGCATCTTCTATGTAGCAGTTTTGGGGTAGATGCTGTGGGATAGTGGCATCAAATTCAAAAAGAAATGGAGGGCCAGTGAACCAACCGTAAGGATACCTACTGGTTGCATATCGACTTTAAAAAACATATATTAGCATTATCTATGTTCTATAGTATTTCTTTGGTTAACTGTTTCTCAATTACTCTTTAATCTGCTTCAGCAGCATTTAGGAGTGTGGCATGCATGCTTGACATTTCTACTGTGGGGGATATACAAAATGGACAAATTCCATCACGATGATGATGATGATGATGATGGTGATGATGGTGGTGATGATGATAAAAACTAAGAAAGTAATGCCTACTATGTGCTAGGCATTGTCTAAGGGCTTTACAATTCACAAAAACCCTTAGTACAGAGCTGGCACATATAAGTGTTAGCTATTATTATTATTACACTCATAAATTACAGGTTCAGACAAAAAAAAACAAGACCAAAGGATCAGGATAAAGGGATATATTATTTGGTTTGTGGTAGAGGCAGATGGACGTCTTTGCACCAGTTAATTTTAAAATGACTGGAGGTTAATGCCCTCCAATGGCATCTTATTTCCTTGGGAAGTGTTAGATAAACACAACAAATTTTCTTTTCTTCTACACTCCATGAGGCCATCACCCTTCTGCTGCCTACATTCTTCTTACATTCTGCACTTCAGCAGTTTCCTAATCAATTGCTTCTCAGTGTTACAGCTTATCACCATCTAACTTCAATTTGTCCAAAGATATTTAAGGAAGATGGAAGCATAGAGAGGTAACAGAAGATAAAAGCATATCACAGAGCTATAAAAATCGTGTCAGCAGACCTAAAGTTTATAAGGAATTGAGGCTGATGAGGCCAACCCCCCTAATTTTTTTTAAAAGCTATATTGGGGCAAAGAGAGGAATCAATAAGGGATAAAACTGCTGAAGGGGTTATTTATAACTGAAAACAGGGAAGACAAAGCTGTTCAAGGGTTATTTTTCTTCTGTCTTCTTTGCCAAGGAGAATGACCTTGACACTGGAAAGAACAGAATAAAATTTGCTAAAAGGAAATTGATACTCAAGATAGATAAAGAGATAGTAAGAGAGGAGCCAAGACAGGGAGGTCATACAGTGCTAGACTTCAGGTCAAGAAGAGTTATCTACCTGAGTTCAAAACTAGAGTCAGACACTTGCTAAGTTTGTGACCTTGGGCAAGTAACTTAACCCTGTTTATCTCAGCTTTTCATTTGTAAAATGAACTGGAGAAGGAAATGATAAATCAGTCTAGTTTCTTTGCAAAGAAAATCTCAAAAGGGGTCATATGCTTTCTGGGGGGGGGTGGAGGGAGGGAAGCAAGGTTAGAGGATAAATTGTGAAATTCAAAATAAATAAAATATTTATTAAAAAATAGTCTGTTAGGACTGAACTACAACAGAGAGGAACTATTTGCTCTTGATGAATTCAAATCACCTGGTACAGATTATCTACCTTTTCAGGAACTAAAAACCTGGCAGACATTATTGCTAGTCTAATGTAAATGATGGAAAAAAAATTTAAAGAAAGGTGGCCTAGATTTACCAGAGCTAAAACTATACTATAAAGTGGTAGTCATCAAAACTGCCTGTTATTAGTTAGGAATAGAATAATGGATCAGTGGATTAGAATAGGTTCAAAAGAAACAGTAGTAAATGGCTATGGTCATCTACTGTTTGACAAACCCAAAGACATTAGCTTCTGGGATAAGAAATCACTATTTGGGTGGCTAGGTGGTACAGTGGATAGAGCCTTAGCCCTGGAATCAGGAGTGCCTGACACTTAATAATTACCTAGCTGTGTGGCCTTGGGCAAGCCACTTAATCCCACTGCTTTGCAAAAAAACCTAAAAAGAAAAAGAACTCACTATTTGTCAAAAATTGTTGGGAAAACCAGAAAACAATATGACAAAACTAGGCATAGCTCCATATCTCACACCCTATACCAAAATAAGGTTAAAATGAGTACAGGATTAAGGCATAAAGGACAACACCATAGATAAATTATTAGACCAAGAAATACTGTATCTATGGATAGATCTATGGAAAGGAGACAAATTTATGACCAAAGAAGAAATAGAGTACATTATAATTGCAAAATAGATGATTTTGACTATATTAAATTATAAAGTTTTTGCACTAATAAAAACAAGGCTGCCAACATTAGAATGAAAGCAGAAAGCTGGGAGACAATCTTCACAACTTCACAAACTAAACGGATTTATCATTTCCTTCTCCAGTTCATTTTACAATAATAAAGGAGTTCTAAAATATATAGAGAACTTTATCAAATTTATGTTACATACATGTCATTCCCTAATTGATAACTGGCCAGAGGATATGAATAGACAGTTTTCAAAAGAAGAAATTAAAGCTACATATAATCATATGAAAAATGCCCCAACTCATTATTGAACAGAGAGATGCAAATTATAGGTATCACCTCATACCTATAAGATTGGCTAAGAAGACAAAAAAGGAAAATTATCAGTGTTGGAGAGGTTGTGGGAAGATTGGGACATTGATGCATACTCGGTGGAGTTGTGAACTGATCCAACCATTCTGGAGAGCAATCTGGAACTGTGCCCACAGAACAATAAAACTGTTCATGCCCTTTGATCCAGCAGTTCCAATTTTAGGTCTATATCCAGAAAAAATCATGAAAAATGGGAAAATTCCCATATTTTCCAAAATATTCATAGCAGCTCTTTTTTGTAGTGTTAAAGAATTGGAAATTGAGAAGATGCCCATCAATTGGGGACTGGCTAAACAAGTTATGGTACTGACTCTAGAGAAGCATGAAAGGAGTTACAGAATCTGATAATGAACGAAGGGAGTAGAACCAGGAGAACAATGCACACATTAACAACATTGTGAGATGATCAGCCCTGATGGGTGCAGTGGCTCTCAGCAGCTCAGAGATCTAGGATAACTGTATTAGACCAGCTATGGACAATGCTATCCCCATACAGAGGAAGAAAAACAAAACAAAATGAACAAACCCAAACAAAAAACCCTTCAGAAGCTGATGAATACTATATCTTCCTCCCTTTTTTTGCAAGGCAATGGGGTTAAGTGACTTGCCCAAGGTCACACAGCCAGTAATTATTAAGTATCTGAGGCTGGATTTGAATTTAGGTCCTCCTGACTCCAGGGCAAGTGCTCTATACACCACGGCACTGAGCTGCCATCTATAATTACTTAAAAAAATCTCATGTATTTTTTCCTTTAATCCTAAATCCTCATACTGAAAATGACTGATCTGTAAATATGTTTAACACACATGTGTATGTACAATATTAACCTGATTGTTCACCACTGAAGGGAGAGGAGTGAGAAGGGAGGTTGGAAAGAAATTTTATAACTTAAAAATATACATATGTGTATGGATGAAAGCCTAAAAACTCTCATAATATGTATTTGAAAAAATAAAATATCAATAAAAAAAGGAAAATAGGTCCAAGGGAGGTAATTTACAAATGTAGATCTAGGGAAGTGACTTTCAAGAAATTATTATGGAAAATTATCCTAATCTACTTGATCAAGAAGATAAAATTGTCCTTAAAAGAAAACATAGGACTCCTCCAGAAAGAAACCACAGAATAAAAATTCCAAGGACTATCATAACCAAATTTCTGAATTCTCAGGTAAAGGAGAAACTACTGTTAAGCTACCAAAAAAAAAAAAGAAGCAATTTAAATACAAAGGAAGCCCAATTACAATCAGATTTCAACATTAAAGGATTGGAGGGCCTGGAATGTGATATTTTGGAGGGTAAAGGATTGCAACCTTTCTTTCCTGCAAAATTCGGCATAGATTGTTATGGAAAAGATGGATTTTCAATGACATAGAGGGCTTCCAAAATTTTCTGATATAAAGACTGGAACTGAACAGAAAATTTGATTTTCAGCTATGAGACTCAAGTGATGCTTAAAAAGGTAAACAGAAAGGGGAGGGAAAAAATACTAGTCAAGAACATTAAACTTCCCTAAAAGGGCAGATAACACTTGTAACACTTTAAGAACTATATTTCTCTTAAGATAGCTAAAGGGTTGACATGGGGGTGATCATCATCCTTGATGGACTTGCTCATTCCATCAGTGAAACAATCAGGGTCAATTTTGGACTCTCTACAAAGGAGAATACCATCTGTATCCAGAGAGGGAGTTGTGGAGTTTGTACAAAGAACAAAGACTATTACCTTCAATTTAGGGAAAAAAAAAACCCCAATATTTTATTATGAAATTTTGCTATCTCTTATACTTTATTTTTCTTCCTTAAAGATATGATTTCTCTCACATCACAATCAACTTAGATCAATGCATACCATGGAAACAATATGAAGACTAACAGACTGCCTTCTATGGGGGTTGGGGGAAGGAAGCACGAATAGGGGTAAATTTGTAAAACTCAAAATAAATAAAATCTTTCAAAAAAAAAGAAACCCTACATAATAAAAAGTTATAGTTACATGTATACCTAAAAAAAAGATAGCTAAATAGTTGAATGGAGGTGCGGAGCCAAGATGATGACAAGAGCTGATGTGTCTTAGGCGCTTTCTCATAAATCTTTGAAACTAAGGACTCTAACTAAATTTTTGAGAGACCGAACCCACACCAGTGAGGCAGTTCTCCTACTCAAGGTAACCTGGAAAAGAGCAGACAGGCTCTGCTCCCTGGGGTCTGGGTCGGAGGGGTGGCCTGCCAGAGGGGTGGCCCGCCAGAGGGGTGGCCCACCAGAGTGAAAGAAGTTCAGACTCCCGGAGGCAGCCCCAGGGCGCTGGGAGCCGTGGCTCACAGCAGTGGGGGAGTTTCCTGATCTATGCCCCAGGACTCATGGGGCACAAATTGGGGGAACAGCTGGGGGGCCTCTGCCAGAGCGAGCACGTGAAGCCCAGCCCTCAGGGCACACAGCGAGCAGCGTGGTCAAGGCAGAAAATAGAAGCAGGCAAGGGAGTAAGCAGGAGCCCTCAGGGCATGAGCCCACTGAACCTAGGGAGGGGAGTGAAGAGAGAGAGACTGCAGAGCTCTGCCCTTGGAATAGGACGCTGGGGTTCTGACCACATTCAGATCCTGATCCCAGTCTAGGCCCCCCCCATAGAACAGTAGGCCCCCCCCACCTCAGCCCCATGGCAGAGGGGGGCGCTTATGGTCATTCACAGACCAGGAGGGAGGACAGAGCCTCACACACTGAGACCCTTGTGGGAGTGTCCCCAAAGCTCAGGAAGCACCCCCAAAACAGGCTTAGGCTGGGAAAATGAGCAAGCAGAGAGAAAAAAGAGGAATACCATTGAGAAATATTTTGTATATGAGCCCAAGAAGGATCAAATCTGAAGATAAAGAAGCACAAGCTCCTGCATCTAAAGACTAGTACTATAGTTGGGGTACTAAAGGGTCAGAGGGAGAGAATACACTTGATACTTTGGTTGGGGAGGGTTATAAGACTATGGTTGGAGTATTAGAGAGACAAAGGGAGAGAGTGTACTTAGAGGAATTGCACATGAAAACATGAAGAGAATTTGTTTGATGTTTTGCCTACAATTGAGGTAGTGTGCTTGGCAAGGGGGGAGGGGGTATAAATGGTTTATGGAATGATTTGACTTTGCCTGATGCTTTGACTCATGAAGATTGTGTGTCCATAGAGGGTACTTGAAAAGGGGATAAAATATAAATTATCTGCATTTTGATGTGATTTATGACTCTTGAGAAGTGTATTTCTAATGAGACAGATGAGGGGAAGTTACTTAGTAACTATGAGACAATACTGCTTATCAATCAATTAAGTAATCAATCAGTCAACCTTTGAGAATAGTACTTCTAGCAGGACAGATAAAAGGAATGTATTTTGACAAAGGGATTGATTGTAGGTAGAAGACAGGGTTAAAACACTAAAAACATAAAAAGAACTATCTTAGGAGAAAGCTAGGCATTACTGGATAAATAACACCAGGTGAAGAGGCACAAAGACCCATCATAGTAGGAAGAAAGAAGGGAGGGTTTACTGAGTAAATTCTACTCAATAGATTTGGTCCAGAGAGGGAATTAACATACATTCCCAATTAGATTTAAAAAAACTTAGAAGAAAGTTGTTGGTGGAGGGGGGGGAAGGGAAAAGAAGGGGAAGAAGAGACTAATAAAAGAGAAAGCTAAGGTAAAAGTAAAAGTTAAGTTAAAAGGGGAAGGGAGCAAAATATTGGTGAGGAGGAATAAAAGGAAAGAGGAAAGTATAAAAGGTAAATGATAGCATGGAAGGAAATACAGAATTAGTAAAAGGGATGAACTCATAAAATAGCAAGAAGCAGAAAGGACTGAAAACTAGAAACTTACAATATATTATTTACAAGAAACACATTTTAAATGAAGAGATACAGGTAAAGGTAAAAGATTGTAGAAAAAATATATTATTCTTCAGCAGAAGTAAAAAATTCAGAGCTAGCAATCCTGATCTCAGAGAAACCAAAAGTAAAAATAGATCTCATTAAAAGGGATAATGAAGGAAACTCTATTTTGTTAAAAGGTACCATAGGCAATGAAGTGATCATTATTTTTAAAAACTTTAATTAATTTATTCATTTTCACATTACTACAATAGTTTTGTTGTAAAAGTAACCATAATCCCCCCCCCCCCCCATTAACCATAAAGATAGGAAAACCTCAAGAAAAATAAAGTGAAGGGGAGGCTAAAGTGGTGCAGTGGATAAAACACCAGCCCTGGAGTCAGGAGTACCTGTGTTCAAATCTGGCCTCAGACAAAAGACACTTAATAATTACCTAGCTGTGTGGCCTTGGGCAAGCCACTTAACCCCATTGCCTTGCCAAAAAAAAAGAAGAAAGAAAGAAAAAGAAAGTGAGAGGGGGAAAAAGTGTACTTCAGTCTATGTTTAGATGCCATTAGCTCTGTCTCTGGGATGGATTGTATTCTTTATTATAAGTCCATCAGAGAAGTTGCTTAAATATTTTTTCCCACAGTTATTATTACTAGCTGTATTTCCCTCCATCCTATTCCTCCCCACCCCCATTTATTCTATTCTCTCTCTCTCCTTTTATACTGTCCCTCCTCAAAAGTGTATTGTATCTGATGTCCTTCTCCCATGATCTCCCCTCTCTTCTATCACCTACACCCCACCTCCCTTTCTCCTGTCCCCTTCCTCCCATCCCTTTCTTCTATTTTTATCTAGTGTAAAATGTATTTCTATATCCAATTGAGTGTGGATGTTAATTCCTTTTTTTACCCACTTCTCAAAATGAAGGCTCACTCATCCCCCCTTCCCCCTCCCACTCTATTGCAAAAACTTTTTCTTGACTCTTTTATGTGAAATATCTTAGCCCATTCTACCTCTTTCCCTTTCTCCAGCTCATTCCTTTCTTGCCCAATTAGCTCCTTTTTTATAATATATTATGCTTTCCTTTCAGCTCCCTTCTGAGCCTTGTCTAAATATGCTCCTTTTAAGTACCCTAATAAATGAAAAGGTTCATGTGAATTATCAGTATTGTCTTCTCATGAAGGAATACAAGCAATTCACCATTAAATCTGTCATAATTTTACCTTCCCTTCCCTACACTTCACCTGAGTCCTGTACTTGAAGATAAACTCCCTGTTGAGCTCTGGTTGTTTCAACAGGAAAGTTTGAAGGTCCCTTATTTCATTAAATGTCCATCTTTTCCCTGTTGCTGGATAGTTTGTTCTTGATTATTATTCAAACTCTTTTGCCTTCTGGAAGATCATATTCCAAGCTCTACAATCCCTTAATAGAAGCTGCTAAATTATGTGTAATCCTGACTGTAGCTCCACAATATTTGAATTGTCTCTTTCTGGCTGCTTGTAGTATTTTCTCCTTGACTTGGGAGTTCTGGAATTTGATTATGATATTCCTCAGAGTTTTTATTTAGATATATCTTATAGGCGGTGGTTGGTGAATTCCCTTAATTTCTATTTTACCCTCTGCTTCTAGGATGTCAGGGAAATTTTCCTTGAGAATTTCTTGAAAAATGAAGTCTAGGCTCTTTTCCTGGTCAAATAAGCTCTCCTGGATCTGTTTTCCAGGGCAGTTGTTTTTTTCCATTGAGCTATTTCACATTTTCTCCCAATTTTTCATTCTTTTGACTTTCTTTTATTGTTTCTTGATTTCTTATAAAGTCATAAGCTTCCCTAAACTCTATTCTACATTTGAAGGAGTTATTTTCTTCAGAGAGATTTTTTTTATCTCATTTTTTAAATCTCATTTCCCATCTAGCCTGTTCAGCTTTTTAAAGCATTCTTTTCCTCCTGGACTGCATTTTTCATTTGAACCAAACTATTTTTTAAGATATTGTTTTTTCACTTTTTTTGTATCTCCTTCACCAAACTGTTGACTTGATTTTCATGATTTTTCCCACATTTCTCTCATTTCTCTTCCCATTTTTTCTTCTACCTTCCTTACTTGATTTTCAAAATCTTTTTTGAGCTCTTCCATAGTCTTAGACCAATTCATATTTTTCTTGGAGGCTTTAGATACAGGAACTTTGACTTTGTCATCTTCTGAGTGTGTATTTTTTAAATTAATTTTTATTAAAGATATTATTTGAGTTTTACAATTTTCCCCCCAATCTTACTTCCCTTCCCCCACCCCTCCACAGAAAGCAATCTGTCAGTCTTTACTTTGTTTCCATGTTGTACCTTGATCCAAATTGGGTGTGATGAGAGAGAAATCATATCTTTAGAGAAGAGACAAGAAGTCTAAGAGGTAACAAGATCAGACAATAAGATATCTGTGTTTTTCTAAATTGAAGGGAATAGTCCTTGAACTTTGTTCAAACTCCACAGCTCCTTATCTGGATACAGATGGCACTCTCCTTTGCAGACAGCCCCAAATTGTTCCCGATTGTTGCACTGATGGGATGAGCGAGTCCTTAAAGGTTGATCATCGCTCCTATGTTGCTGTTAGGGTATACAGTGTTTTTCTGGTTCTGCTCATCTCGCTCAGCATCAGTTAATGCAAATCCCTCCAGACTTCCCTGAAATCCCATCCTTCCTGGTTTCTGAGTGTGTACTTGATCATTCTTGGGAGCAAAGTAATTGTCTATGGTCAGATTCTTTTTCTTCTGTTGTTTACTCATTTCCACAGCCTATGACCTGATTTTAACTCTTTGTTAAGGCGGAACTCTGCTTACAAGATGGAGGATGCACTTTCTAAAGCTTTTGAGGGTTTTTGCAGCTGTTTTCAGGGACATCTCCCACCCAGGGGCCTCAATTTCTTCAGTCTTTTGAGAGCTTCTGATTGCTCTCCTGGCCTGTACTCTGGTCTGTGGATGACCACAAGCACTCCCCTCTGCCCTGGAACTGTGAGGAGGATCCCTGCTCCATTGTGGCAGTATGGGGCGCCAGAATGCGACCTGGATCTGAGTATGAGCAAAGCAACAGAATCCTGTCCCAGGGAGAATAGAGAGATCTCTGCATCTTTCCTGACTCCCTTACTGTTGTCTGTCCATGGGGTGAGCCCTCTGGAAGCAGCTGCTAGGTGACTCTGCAGTCCTGCTTTTGTTTCCCAGCCATGGCTATGCTGAGGCCTGCACTGGCCTGGGTTCTATGCTCACTCTATGTGGCAGAATTTTCCCATTGACCTTCCAAATTGTCCTTGGCAACCCCTGGGCTGAGAAATCTGGAAACTGCCCCCCCGTTGCCATGGACTCCAATGCCTCCAGCAACCCAGGTACTGCACAGTCTCTTCTTGGATGACTGTGGCTGGTTCATTCTGGCACTTCCCCAGTTGCCCTGCAATCATTTCCAATCCTGGTGGAATAGACCCTTTACACAGGTCTTAAAAGTTGTCTTGGGTAGGAAAATTGTTTCAGTCAGTCTTTCTTTGGGTTCCACCACTCTAGAATTTGATGAGAGTCAGAATTTTGAGGCATTTGGAGAGATCTGAGGGAGAACTCTTTGAATTTCCTTCCATCTGCCATCTTAGCTCCACTACAAGTTATATCATTATTAAATATATATGTATCAAGTGGCAAAGCATCCAAATTCTTACAGAAGCTGAACGAATTACAAGGAGACATAGATAGTAACACTGTAATAATGGGGGACCTCAACCTCCCTCTCTCAGAATTAGATAAGTCTAAACACAAAATTAGCAAGAAGGAAGTTAAGAAGGTGAAAAAAAAACTTCAAAAACTTAGATATGATAAACCTTTGGAGAAAACTGAACAAGTATAGAAAAGAATATACCTTTTTCTCTGTAGTACATAGAACTTATACCAAAATCTTGCAGTCAGATGCAGAAAGACAGAAATAATAAATACATGCTTTTCAGGTCATGATGCAATAAAAATTATATGTAATAAAGGGTCATGGAAAAATAAACACAAGTGTAATTGGAAACTAAATTACCTAATTTTAAAGAATGAGTAGATCAAACAACAAATAATAGAAATAATCAATCATTTCATCTAAACAAACGATAACAATAAGACATCATACCAAAATTTATGGAATGTAACCAAAGCAGCTATTAAAGGAAATTTTATATCTCTACATGTTTATTTGAATAAAGTAGAGGAGGAAATCAATGAATTGAGCATGCAGCTAGAAAGCTAGAAAAAGAACAAATTAAAGATCCCCAATTAAATACTAAATCAGAAATTCTGATAATCAAGAGAGATAAATACAATTGAAAGTTTTCTTACTTGATCTAATAAATAAAACTAAGAATTTGTTTATGAAAAAAATCAATAAAATAGATAAGCCTTTGGTTAATCTGATTTAGAAAAAGAAAGAATACCAAGTTACCAGTATAAAAAAATGAAAAGGGAGAACTCACTACTAATCAGAAGGAAATTAAAGAAATAATTTGAAACTGTTTTGCCCAACTGTATACCTATAAATTTGGCAATCTGACTGAAATAGATGAGTATTTACAAAAAATATGAAATACCCAGATTTTAAGGAAATAAAATACTTAAATAAACCCATTAAAGAAAAAGAAATTGAAAAAAATAAAACAACACTCTAAGAAAAATCTCTGGTCCAAATGAATTTATAAGTGAATTCTACCAAACATTTAAGGAACGATTAATTCCAAGTCTACGTAAACTATTTTAAAAAATAGGAAGAGTTCTACCAAATTCCTTTTATGACACTGATATGGTATTGATTCCTAAACCAGGAAGAGCCTAAACAAAGAAAATTATATAGCAAGCTCTCTTATGAATATTGATGCAAAAATATTAAATAAAATTTTAGCAATGAGATTACCACAAGTTATAACAGGGATAATACACCATGATCAGATATAATTTATACTGGGTAGGCAGAGATAGTTCAATATTATGAAAACAATCAACATTATTGAGCATATCAATAACAAAACCAACAGAAATCATATGATTATCTCAATAGATACTGAAAAAGCCTTTGACAAAAATGCAACATTCATTCCTATTAAAAACACTAATGAGGATAGAATTAACTGAAGTTTCCCTTAAAATAATAAATAATAGCTGTCTAAACCATCAGCAAACATTGTATGCAGTGGGGGTAAACTAGAAACATTTCCAATAAGATCGGGGTGAAGCAAAAATGCCCATCATCACCACTGCTATTCAATATAACATTGGACATGTTAGGTTTAGCAGTAAGAGAAGAAAAAAGAAGTTGAAGGAATTAGAATTGGCAAGGAAGAAGCAAAATTTTCACTCTTTGCAGATGCTATCATGGTATACTTAGAGAACCCTAGAGAATCAACTAAAAAACTACTTGAAACAATTTCAGAAGAGTAACGAGATAAAAAAATCTGCATAAATCATCAGGGTAACTATATATGAACAACAAAGTTCAAAGGCAAGTGATAGAAAAAGAAATTCCATTTAAAGTAACTGTAGACAACATAAAATACTTGGGATTCTGCCTCCCAAGACAAACCCAGAACCTGTATGAACACAATTATATAATACTTTTCACACAAATAAAGCCATATCAAAAGAATTGAAAAAATATCAATTGCTTCTGTTTAGGTCAAGCTAATATAATAAAAATAACAATTCTATCCAACTTCAAATTACTTATTTAGGGCCATACCAATCAAACTACCTAAAGTCTATTTTACAGAACTAGAAAAAATAGTAACAAAATTCATCTGGAAAACAAAAGATCAAAAATATCAACAGAATTTATGAAAAAAATTCAAAGGAAGGTGGCCTAGTTTTACCAGAACTAAGAACCATACTATAAAGGGGCAGTCATCAAAGCTGCCCAATGTTAATTAGGAAATAGAGTAATGGAGCAGTGGATTCAAATAAATATAAAAGATGCAGCAGTAAATGAGTATAGTAAACTATTATTTGACAAGTCCAAAAACATTAGTTTCTGGAATAAGAACTTACTATTGGACAAAAACTATTGGGAAAACTGGAAAATAGTATGGCAAAAATAAGGCATAGACCCACATCTCACATCCTATACTAAAATAAGATCAAAATGGGCACAAGGACATAATGGGCTATACCATAGATTAATTAACAAATCAAGAAATACTCTGTCAGATCTATGGAATGGAGACAAATTTATGCCCACACAAGAAACAGAGTACATCATAAAAGTGCAAAATGAATGATTTTGACTTAACTAAATTAAAATTTCTTGCACTAATAAAAATAACGCAACCAAGATTAGAAGGAAAACAGAAAGCTGGGTAACAATTTTCTCATCTAGAGATTCTGATAAAGGTCTCATTTCTAAAGCATATAGAAAATTGAATCAAATTTATAGGGTTTCAAGTCATTCTCCAATTGAAAAATGGTTCAGGCAGTTTTCAAATGAAGATATTAAAGCTACACACACACACACATATATATATATATATATATATATATATATATATATACACACACACACACACATATATAAATGTATATGTATATATAATCATATGAATAAATGCTTCATTAATACACTGTTGGTGGAGCTATGAACTTGCCCAACCATTCTTAAGGGCAATATGGAAATATGTCCAAAAAGCATAATTATACCCTTTGACCCAGTAATACATTTGGAAATATCCAAAAGAAATTAAAAATATGGGAAAAGTCCCACATGTTCAAAAATATTTATAGTAGCTCATGTTTATAATGGCAAAAAATTGGAAATTGAGGAATCTCCATTTATAGATGAATGTCTGAACAACTTGTGATATATGAATGGAATGGAGTACTATTGCTCTAAAAAAAATCATGAATGGTCAGACTTTGGAGAACCATGGAAAGAATTACACCAACTGATGTTGAACAAAGGAATCAGAATCAAGAGAACATTGTACACATTAACAGCCACTTTGTGAGTTGACCAACTATGATGGATGCAACTCTTCTCAGCAGTTCAGAGATCTAGGATGTTTCTGGAGACCTTTATGGACAGCATCATTCCTATCCAGTGGAAAACAAACAAAAAACAACTATCAATTCTGAATGGGTACTATATTCACTTTAAAAAAAAACAAAACTTATGCTTTTCCTTCCTATCCCATCTTTCCCCTTATTAGTTTCCCCTTCACAAAATGATTAATATGTAAACATGTTAAACACAAATGTATATGTACAACTTTTGCTAGATTATTTGTAGCTGATGGGAGGGTGGTGGAAAGGGAGTGTGGTAGAAAAATGTGTAACTTATAAATATGCAAGTGGATGAATGTTGAAAAACTTTTATCTTATGTAACTGGAAAAGTAAAATTTTTTTAAAAATGAATCCAAAATCTCAAATCAAATTATTGAATCAGTGGGATTTTGGCAAAGGACTCTTCAAGTGAAATTCATTGCCACCATTTGTGGACTCCAGTCCCTATAGTTAAACTTCATTACTAGCTCCCAAGTTAGATGTTCTCTAGAACTCAGAAATACACAAATCATCTTCTTGTTCTTCTTTATAATGATGCACTCAAGAAGGTGACAAGTTGGGGCGGCTAGGTGGCACAGTGAATAGAGCACCGGCCCTGGAGTCAGGAGTACCTGAGTTCAAATCCAGCCTCAGACACTTAATAATTACCTGGCTGTGTGGCCTTGGGCAAGCCACTTAACCCCATTTGCCTTGCTAAAAAACAAACAAACAAACAAACAAAAAAAAGTTACAAGTTTAATTTGCAACCTTAAAGGTCCACAAAGCATTCTTCTCTCACTCCAAGAGATATGTAATCCAAGCCTTATTAATGCCATTTAAAAGATAAGGAAATAGAAGTAGAGCTTAAGTGATTAGAGCTAATAACTCTGTTTGTACTGAAATAGAGGTTTTTAACTTCAAAACAAATGCTATTTCCACTCCACCATACTCTTTCTATTATAGAACCTCTTAGCATGAAGTTTAAAAATTACAAGTCATGGTTTTATATTTCAGCTCAAGGTCCAAGTGATGATTAATGGATAGGATCTTATGACCCTTGACATGGATAAGCCCAAGAGAAGAGAGACAAATTCAAAAAGTTTTACAGTGTAGAAGGGCACAAAATCACCAGTACATAGCTCTTTTGGTATATTCTATACCTAGGACTTTGTTGTCTTAGTTATTATTCAGTTATTTCGGTCATATCTGACTCTTGTGATTGCATTTGGGATTTTCTTGGCAAAGATACTGGAACACTTTGCCATTTCCATCACTAGTTCATTTTTATAGATGAAAGTGAGGCAAACAAAGTTAAGTGATTAATTTAAAGTTAAGTGTTAGAAGACTAGTAAGTTCCTGAGACTAGATTCTAACACAGGAAGTTGAGTCTTCCTGACTTCAAACCTGGCACTTTATCCATTGTGCCATCTAACTGCCCTAAGACCTTAGCCCACTTAAAATACTAAAACAACTGAGACGTCTCTCCCCATCCCCCAATCCCCAAATATACATACAGGCATTCAAAGTCCTACCACTATACTTTTGAGTTACATCATTGCTTGTCTCAACTGCTCATTCTTCCATTAAAATATTAGTACTATAGTTACAATAGAAAGGTCAACCTAGGATACATCAACCCAATAACTTACTGTCTCTGCATTTAGAAACTGATTGTGGGCATCCTTAGAGTGAGAGAAGTGCTGCCCTCATTACAGCTTTTGGCAACAGCTTCCACCTTCCAGTTGGCTCAATTTCACTGCCTCATTGATTCTAATAACACAAAAGAAAGCATGAGACACTTTAAAGTATTTTTTTCTTTTACTAACCACATTGCATAAAAAAAGTATCCTCATTCTCTTTAGAACATGGACTCTATCTCTAGTTACCAGAGAGGAATTTTTAAAAATATGGAATAAAGGATAATTTGATACCTGATAATATCTTTTAATCCAAAATCCAGTCTAAAAGGGAAAAATTAATTATACAATGTAGTCTTGTGTTTATTTCATGTGCATATATATATATATATAAACAGTTATATATGTGTGCTTATATTTATGTCCATACTCAAATCTAAATATAATTACCTCACATGTAGCAAACATAATGAAGATGAGCTATGTAATGTATTACAAGTAGGATATGGATAATCTAGAATGCCAGTCATGATGTATGGTCCCTGCCAGATTATCCTCAGATTCAAAAATGGATTTTATATTAAAAGTACAGATGCTACAGGAGCTCACAGACTATAATCGTATTTTAGCAGCCATCAAGATAAAGTGTGATTCATAACTTTGGTCTCATGCATAAAATATGTAGTTTGCTTTATTAGTAAATATCAATTATTTTACTTTACAACTGAAAGGTAAATAAAATAATAAAATTATCATTTATTTTTCCACAAGCTGATCAGAGTCAGAAAATAGATCTATATTCCCCCAATTTTTAGATGAGATCAGGAAAAGGAAAAGACACTCAGATAAGGGAAGAACCTTTCTGTATGATAGATACTAATGAGGATATAGATTAACCAACTAACTGAAAGTGTCACAGAAGTTGTACATCCTACATTTTAATTTGGAGACAGTTTCCTGAAGAGATTAATATCCTATAATAAGAATCAGCTTCCTGAATATATGAATTAGGATCACAGAATTTTAGCATTGGAAGGAACCTCAATATCCATCCAATCCATCCAAATCCCATTCAACATTACCAATGAGGGGTCACCCTATCTTCATTTCAGGGAATTCACCACCACCCAAAGCATTTCATTCCATTATTGGAATGTTTATTAAAAGTTTCTTACTTTTTCTTCCCCCCTCCCCCCAGCCTTTACATCAAGTCTATATTTTCCTCTTTAAAACTTTGAACCATCTCTCTAGGCTCTGCCCTTTGAGTCAAACTAAGGCCAAAACTATTTCCTTTCTCACAGAATAGATTTTCAAATACTTGAACATAGTTATCATGTCTTTCTTGAGTCTTCTCTTCTATAGGCTAAACACTCATTATTTCTGCTATTCTCTCTATTGCATTTTAAGTGGCCTAAGGTCTTAGGATAGCTGGGTGTCATAGGGCAGATAGGTAGCACAGTGGATAAAATGCCAGGCTTGAAGACTCATCTTCCTGAGTTTGAATGTAGCCTCACACATTCACTAGCTGTATGACCTTGGACAAGTCATTTAGCCTTGTTTACCTTAGTTTCTTATCTATAAAATGATTTGGAGAAAGAAATGGCAAACCCCTCCAGTATCTTCACCAAGAAAACCTCAAATGAAGCCATGATAAGTCAGCTTTGACTGAAGTAATTTAACACCAACAAAAACAACAATCAATGTCCTAGGCATAGAATATACCAAAAGAGCTATGCTTCTTGGGCTTATCCATGTCAGAGATCATGAGATCCTATCCATTAATCAAAACTGGATCTTGATACTTTGGTGAATTGGAATATAAATTATGATTTGCAATTTTGGACTTCTTGCCAAGGGGTGATATAGTAGAAAGAGTATGGTGGAGTGGAAATAGCATTGGTATTGGAGTCAGGAACCTCGATTTCAGCACAGACTTATTAGTTGCTTGTTCCAAGATATATCACTTAAGCCCTGCTATTTCCTTATCTTTTAAATGGGGATCATAATGTTTGGATTTTATATCTCATAGGGTGGTTGAGGAGAATGCTTTGTTAACCTTTAAGGTTGCTATTCAAACTTGCTACCATCTTGAGCACATTGTTATAAAGGTGAACAATAAGCCAAGATGATTTGTGTGTCTGAGCATTGGAGAACATCTAACTAGGGAGGTGGTGATGAAGTTCAGGCAGGGGACTGGATCCCACAAATATTGGCAATGCACTTCACTTAAAAAGTCTTTTGCTAATATCCCACTGATTCAACAATTTGATTTCACACTTTAGATTCTCCCCATTTAAACAACAGAAATTTATGAGCTTTGAGTGGAGTTTAGTTATTCCAGGGGCAGGATTGTAGTCTGAAACTAAAAAAATTTGTGTTAGCTTCTGGAAAACCAAATTTCAGTGAGAAGTAGATAACTACAATTTCTTTCTTCTATATGTGTTGCTTTGTCTTCTTGATTCTTACCTTGAACTCTTGTTGAAATTGCTCCTGAGAATTATTATTTTCATACTCCTGACCTGGTTAGCAAGGAGCAGGAATCTGTGATGGCAACCAAGTGGAGAAAATCCCAAACAAAACAAAAAAATGAATAACAATGCAATTTGATATTGTTGTCTCTTTCAAGCAGGATAGACTCTTTAATCTTTCACCAGCTGTTTCAGAAACATTTAAAATGTAAACTCAGGTCATTTGCAGTAAGCATAAATAAACCTGACAAATGCTATATGTTCCTGGGCTGTATGGTAGAAAAAGGGAATGCAATATCTTTCTCCCCATTTTTAGGAGAATAACAAGAAAATCTAATTTCCTCTTCACAAATAATACTTTGGCCTGAATATCTTGTGGAAAAGTAGTCTTTGGATATAAAAGAATGACTAGATGTGGCTTTTATAGCACTGGAACCTATTTTTGATTTCCTGCATTAGACTATCCAATTAGGAAAGCTACAGAATAGTAGAAGAGATTCTCTGGAAATTAACCAGACAATTAGCCAGTTTTACAAATAATCATGTCAGCAAGTTTTCAGTCTTCTAGGTCTTGCAAGCACCCTTTTTATTTTTTCCTGTTTATTTAAGACTGTTGTGTTGGTTATCAGTCAACAGACCAGGGATGAACCAGCCTTCAATGTGACTGAGCTTTATTGTTTTACTGTAGATATCACTGTGGCCTATAACTACAGAACTTTAATAGTGAAAAAATAATACTGCCAAATTTTTTGAGATGTCAAAGGTCTGTGACTTTCTTGCTTTGGGAACACTTTATAATGAAGCCTGCAGTCATTCCCTGTACCATAGAAGACAGTTTCAAGAGTTTCTCTTTCTAAAATAATTGATTACCTCATCACTATTCCCTTTCATTTTGGAACCTTTTTTCAGCATAGTTAATTAGGCTGGTCTTTCGAAGACAGACATGCAATCCATGACAGTGACTATTCTCAATTTTCTAGATTGACAGGATCTATTGGGTTTGTCCTCTGTTAACATAGTTTTTAAGAGTCTAAGGTCCGGGGGCAGCTAGGTGGCTCAGTGGATAGAGCACCGGCCCTGGAGTCAGGAGTACCTGAGTTCAAATCTGACTGGAGACACTTAAGAATTACCTAGCTGTGTGGCCTTGGGCAAGCCACTTAACCCCATTTGCCTTGCAAAAAAACAAAAACAAAAAACACAAAAGAGTCTAAGGTCTGCTCTACACACTATATGATAGATGACTATGATGAGACATCACCATGGGATTTTAATGTTGGACAATAGAATACAAAGAAATTAAAATTACTGTCAAACGTTGCTTCCAATATGGTATGTGTAGAATAGATATATCTTTATTATCTTATCATATGTTTGCAGCTATGCATTCTATTCAATCCTTCATTGATTAAACACCTACTGTATATTCAAAGCATTGAACTAGATTGGCTTGTATCCAAAGGCAGTTGGTGACAATGGCTACATATATGCATTTTACATATATATATATATATATATGTATTATCTATAATGTTATATATCATATATATACTATACTTGTTTATTCAAATAAATCTGTTATTTCATTGAGGTGAAATTTCTATCCAGTAATACAAATCATAGTACATTGATGCCTGTATATTTTAAGTGACTCTTGCCCATGAACTATCATAAGGTCACTCCTTATGAAGGGTTTCTCTTCAATATTCTGATCATCTTCCCTGTTTGTACTTTTTAGGGTGAAAATATCAGTTGTGCATGGAGGCTGTCAGTCCCTTATTCTCTTTATAAGTCCTTTTTTATAGAACATTTCTTTGATAACATCCTTCAATTTACTTCTCTTAGTCTCAGCTTATTCACAGCACTTTGTGCCTATCCCTTGTACCCTAGGTGATATTTATTTTCATTTCTTTAGATACTGTAGTTTTTTCATGACTTCTAGTCATACAAAATATTGGAAAAATATGGATCTTTTTTTTAACTTTCATGGAGGAAATTCAGAATAACTCATTTTTAGGTAAACTTGATTTTTCCCCTCTCCCTTTCATCATCTGTAACCAATCAGTTGCTAAATTCTAATAGTTCTATCCCTGTAATGCATCTGATATCTATTTTTAATCATTACTTATACAGATTATTGTCTTAGCTCATCCTACCACTTCTCAGTGGTGTGGTTGATAGAGTAGGAGACCAGTGATATATGAATTCAAACAATTACCAGCTCATGGCAAGCTTTAACCTCTATCTGCTTCAGTTTCCCTTAGTATCAAATGGAAATAATAACAATAGCCACTTCCCAGAATTGTGAGAATCAAAATGAAATATTTGTATTGTAATTAGTTCTATGACACGTAGTAGTACTTTTAAAAACCATTCCCTTCCCTATTCCTTTTCTTTGAAGAGGAATTCCCTCTATATGCTTCTATTCATGTGTGACTTTGTCACAATTGACTTGTCCTCTGAAACTCTGCAACACTGTCTTTTTAAAAAATTTTATTTATTTAAAGCAATGAGGTGAAGTGACTTGTTCAAGGTCACACAGCTAGGTAATTATTGTCTCAGGTCACATTTGAACTCAGGTCCTCCTGACTCCAGGGCCCATGCTGTATCCACTCTACCACCTAGCTGCCCCTCTGCAACACTTTCTAGATAAGATCTTTAACTACACACAAGATTTTGTCTTTATTATCCACTGAGTAGAAGGCTTAGAATATGAAGTCATCACTAAACTTTAGGTTAATAATGGAGTATCTTGGTGACACAATGGATAGAGTGTTGATCTGGAATTATTATTATCCTGAGTTCCAATTTGGCTTTGCAAATTTAATAGTTGTGTAACCCTGGACAAGTTTAACTAACCCAGTTTCCTCATCTGTAAATTGAGTTAGGAAATGACAAACCACTTTAGTATCTTTGCCAAGAAAACCTAAATGTGGTTACAAAAAAATCAGATATGACTGAAAAATAAATATAGGTTTTCAACATCCATTATCTCATTTGATTCTTTCAACATCCCTGATTGTTTCTGTCATTCCACAAGTCTGCAGTAAGTACGTTTGCATGATTTAGATGACCAGAAGGGAAAGACCAGTATAAAGACAAATATGTTCAGGCTCTTGACCCTATCATATTATTCCTTTCTCTCTTTGCTTAAGCAACTAGGTGGCATAATGAATAGAATTAGTCTTGGAGTTAAGAATATCTGAGTTCAAATCCTAACTCAGATACTAGCTGTTTCACCCTAGGTAAGTCACCTAACCTCTCTCAGTCTGAGTTTCCACATGTATTAAAAAAAAGACAATAACTGCACCTACCTCTCAGGGATATTTTGAGGATCAAGTGAGACAATGTATTTAAAGAGCTTTACAAATCTCAAAGAGCTATAGAAATGTTAAGTTTTATTCCTAGCATCATCATGATGATCAGGAGCTTGATCTTGATCATGATCATAATCATTATCATTATCATCATCCAAATTATCCTTGTTTAACTTCAAGGGTTGGATCAAGTTTCACTCAAGTTGTAGAAGTCAGGAAAATGCCAACAAAGACTCCATCAGTGTCCTTCGTAAGACTTAGAAAATGGGCTCAACGCATGGTGGGCAGTCAAGCACTTAATGCTTTTTAAATTGCAGTGACTGCTTCTTTCAATTGAATGTTTCTTTTCAAACTTGCTGAACCAAATCCCAAAGGAGGGAAAATTGCTTCTGGGAAAAACTAGCAGCTTGCTAAGATTCCATCAAGCATGTGGCTTCATTTGGAAGTTACAAACTTCTGACTCTTTTCCTCTTTCATGTCTAGTAACTCATTCTAGCTAGCTAATGCTTTTCATCCAATAGTTAGCCTACTTTTAGAGGCATCTGTCTCAGTATTTATTGTTGGGTGGTTAGTAGTGGCCCATCAAGAATACTGTCTTGATTACTTTATCCATTCCAAAGTCCCTTATGAGGTAAATAACACTGGATAGTTAGACTAGCTGATGGAGGATTGATTCTTGGCTCTGTCTGTGAATTACTTTTCTTGCCAATACCTCAAATTTCTCATTTATAAAATGATGGATTTATGTCAGCATGATAACTGGGATGACTCAGCAGAGTTGTGAAGAAATAGGTAGAGAGTTTGTCTCTCCATCTCTAGCATTCCAAAGTAGCAAACCAGCCAAGTTATTTAAGGAGAGATAGTGGCTATTTTTGCCAAGATGTCTGGAAAAAATGCTTTTTGCCTTTAGGCATGGTTGGATTATCATGCCAGAGATTCTGACTGAGACTCTCCAGCCCAAGGAAGAATTATGCAGCATCAGTGGGAATGATTCATTGCCTCTTTTCCCTTTGCTGTTGTGTATGTGTGTATCCCAATATATTGATCTTTTGGGAAGCAATCCCAAGAATTGTGATATGGTTAATATGTGTATTAATATATATGTCATTATATTATATTTAAACATATATTTATAACTGTACATATATGTATTTGTATCTATGCTGTCTTTACTACTGAGGCAATACTTGTTGTCTAGTCTGGAATGAGGGAGATAAAAGGGAGAGGGTTTCCAGCACACTGGAAGAGCAAGTCTGTGATCAATCAATAATTCAATCAGCAAATTTGCTAGAGATACAAATGCAAAGCTTGAAACAACCTTTATTTTCACATATAGACATTAATTTATAAAGACTACAAAGCAAAGGAGTTAAATAATGATTGCAGAATTTTCCTTGGTTCTTTGTGTTGGAGGATAGCTGTGAAGATGGGTGTTTATTTTTGAAAGAACTTAGGACCAACTTACCTCTCAAGTCCCATGTATATATCATGTTCTGTCTAGTCTAAAGGAGCATGTAGTATTCCTTTTCTTGCATTTGCAGTGATGTTAATCCCTGGTTTCATTGGTTGCTCTTGGATGAATAGAAACAAATATTTCTTGTATTCTGTGCTGTAAGTTTATCTCGTTTTCTATTTTTATCAGAATTCTGTGTTCTAATTGTATGACTCTCCTCCTCTATGACACTAATAGCTCCCAGAGAATAAATTATGTAGCTCGACCAAACTCTGCCATGAAAGATAGACTGCAAAGATGATTACAAAACTAAGGAAAAATGATCTAGCATCTTGGGGGTAGTTTTTTGTTTGTTTTTGTTTTGCTAAGCCCTGGAAATGTAACTATGGGAGGAAGAAGATCCTGCTCTCACTTCTATCTCACTTTAGGATTATGTTAGCCATTTAGTGCTTTTCAGTAACCATCAAAACCTATTAACAGAGTCAACTTTGTTCTCGTCTGTCTGACCATTTTTGGAGCAAGGGACATCTTATCCTGTAAGCCATGCTCTTCATCTGAATATGTTTCTAGTTTTTTTAGGACTGGGTGACTTGCATTGTTCAAATCAAAGCACTCTGTAGGGTGAAGTTTAAGGAGAAAAACATTATCAAGTGAGAAATAATTATATGGTTCTAACTTATTACTGACTAATGAGTCTGCAAATAGATAGAACTACCTTTCAAACATAAAAATAAATCAGTAAATATTAAGTACCTACTATTTACCAGACACCGTTTTAAACATTGGGAACATAGCCCTCCCAAATCAGCTGCCTGAATTCTATTGGGACCCATATAAGTAGTCCCAAAAGAGAGTTATTTAGGATATTAATAATAGTAAATAATAATATTGTTCTGTTTTTTCAGTCATGCCCAACTCTTTGTAACCCCATTTTGGATTATCCTGGCAAAAATGTTGGGGTGGTTTGCTATTTCCTTCTCCAGATTATTTCACAACTGAGGAAACTGAATCAAATAGGGTTTAAGCTATCATTCACATAGTACTTACAGTGTTCCAAGTACTGTCTAAGCACTCTGTAATCATTTGATATCCATATCAATCCTGAAAAGTAGGTGACATTGTTGTCTACATTTCACGATGAGGAAACTGAGACAGAGATTAATTGAATTTCCCAGTGTCCCAGACCCAGGCTGGATTTGAAATTAGGTTTTCCTGACTCCAGGTCCATTAGGCAGCTCATCTGTCCTATAATCTAAATCATGAGTCAGAAATCACTATTAGGCTCTTGGGCTGATGTTTAGTGGAATACAGACCGGACACTAACACAATGTCCTTTTTGAATTTAAATTTTATTTTTTTCCAATTGCATGTAAAGATAGTTTTCAGCATTCATTTTTTTCTAATATTTTGAGTTCCACATTTTTCTACCTTCCTCCTTTCCCTTTCCCCCCTTCCCATGACAGCAAGTAACCTGATATAGGTGATACATATTCAATCATGTTTAATATATTTCCATATAAGTCGTGTTGTGAAAGAAGAATCAGAATAAAATGGAGAAAACATGAGAAAGAAAAAACATATAACAAATCTTAAAAAATAAAAATAGTTTGATATGAATTCAGACTCCATAGTTCTTTCTTTGGATGTAGATGGCATTTCCTATCACAACTCTTTTAGAATTATCATTTGATCATTGAATTACTGAGAGGAGCTATGTCTATCATAGTTAATCATCATTTTGATGTCACTTCTAAGAGGCAATAATCATTGGTCTCCCTTCTATCAATTCCCTGCATATAAGTTGGAATGATATCACTTGTCTTTCATTCTCAAGAATTTCTCTTGTTTCTGAGAGCTATCATCTCCTTTCTTCTCTTTAGATGGAAGTAGTAGTCATTTGATCAACATTCACCCCCACCACCAGCCTCTAACTCCTAGTATGCCAGGACTACAGGGTTCAAAATTTGGGCCTGTAATTTTAGAATGTTCACCAACTTCTAGTGTAGATTAGAGGCAGCTCAGTGTCACATTACAGTGATGGACCTGGAATAAGGAAGACCTGAATTCAAACGCATTATGTCACCTTGGGCAAGTTATTTAACCAGCTTCAATTTCTTCATCTGTAAAATGGAGATAATATTAGTACCTACAGAATTGTTTTGAAGATCAAATGAGATCATATTTGTAAAGTGCTTAACATTACCTGGCACATAGTAGATTCTTAAATAAATATTTGTTCCCTTTCTTTCCCTCTAGACTCTAGGCATTTTAGGACTGGATTATTCTGGGTTGCTCCCTCCAGTCTCTAGGGTCAGTCCTGGTTCTCTCTCTCAAGAATCTTGGAATTATTCAAAATTTTAAATGGATTAATCTTCCTTGATTTCTTTGAACTTTTATAAGACTTAGATTCTACTTCAGAGAAGATAACATTAGCATATATAAACTGTTATGAAAACATATACTACATATCATATAGTATATATCCTATATATTGTATCATGTATTATAGTATATATGTATTTTGTTTAAAAGAAGCAGGAAGAACATTGGCTTTGATGTCAAAGTAACTGGATTCAAATCCTACCTTTTACGTTTACTTTTTCTAAAACCTTGGCAGTTCCCTTAACCTCTTTGGTATTATTTTCTCATCTATAAAACAAGGTATTTGGGTTATATTATTTCTAAAAGTCCCTTCTGGATTTATGATCACAGTTCTCAGTATTTCATGAGAGAAAGTCTCCCTTGATAAGATTATAGGTTTCTTGAGTAAGCTCCTTTTGTATCTTCCATAATGCTGAATCTAGGTTGAAATACACAATAAGTTCACAATATACATCTTTTGATGATTTCTGTTGCTTCCTTTTCATAATTACTCTTTATATTAAATTCACAACATGAATCCACTTTGGCCTCTCTCTCTCTCTCTCTCTCTCTCTCTCTCTCTCTCTCTATCTCATCTCTCTCATCTCTCTCTCATCTTTCTATCTTTTTCCATATGTGTGTGTATATATATATATATATATAGAGAGAGAGAGAGAGAGATCTCTCTATCTTTCTTTATATATGTGTGTATATATATATTATATATTATATATATATATATATATATATAGAGAGAGAGAGAGAGAGAGAGAGAGTATGGTATAGATCTGAAGTAAGGAGATACCTAGGTTTCAGTTTTCCTTATGATATTTATTATGATGCTGATGTGATCTTGGACAAGTTGTTTACTTCTCTGAGATTCAAATGGGAATAATCACACCTGAAGCCACTTATTCACAGCTTCTGAGGATCAGATGAGATAATGTATACCAAATACCATTTAGATATCAGCTATTATTTGTAGGTTTTTCCATTGATTTCAGATACATTATTTAATTTCATCCACATGTTAATAATAATTTTCATGCATTAGGGATGGTAGATGTTTTTATTTCCATTTCACAAATGAGGAAACTGAGGTTCGGAAAAAAGTTTATTGGATCACTCAAACGGTTAATAAATAGAGTGGAAATAGTAGGGTTCAGATATCTTGACTTTCAGTCAAATGCTTTTTTCCATTATACCCTACTGTCTCATTCCCTCTTCTAAAATCTGTGAACCATAACACCTCCTCTTTTCTGTATCATCCCACTCTTAAGATATAAGAGTAACAGGCTCTATATCACTTAGGATTCAGCCTAAATAAAATTTCAGGCAATCAGTGACATTTTGAATTCAGCGTGCTGCCACCACCTGAGAAGATTTCTCCCATTATCCTCAACAAGCCAACCATGTAATTGATCAGTAGCGTATCCTCCTCCAGAGGACTGTATGAGTGTCATCATGCTCTTGGAGTGGCGCAACACTTCCTGGATTTTACTTTAAATGTTTGAAGAAGGGAAAAAATCGTGACAGTTGAACATAAAAATGATATTCTAATTAAAATCTGAAATTGCTTTTGGCCATTATCTTTTACATCTGGCACTAATGTGTCTGTCTCTCAGTTTTGAGAGAGAATATTTTAAATAAACACATGAGAAAAGCCAATTCTATAGTCCCCAGGAATAAGGAGAATATATTTGTCAAATACCTTTTTGACAGATAGTAAGACTGAGGCAGTGTTGAATTAGGGATTAGTAACTTAAATAAACTCCATTTCAAATGGTTCCATGAGCAAATTTAAGTGTGGGAAAAGATAAAATTTAAATTCCTATTCATAATGACTGTGAAATACTAGACCGTGAAATAGGTTAATTTTTATCTTTAGGACCCTACCAGCTCTCTCTTAATGTTTTCTTTTCCCTTTTCATTGCCACGGCTATCCTCCTAGATTTCATGAACTTGTCACCATTAGTTATTATAGTGTCTATCACAATAGTCTTTCAATCACATTTACAGCTGGAGCTGCCTAATGAGAAAACTGAGACATAGAAAGTCTGTTGCTTATGGTCCCAACTCTGGTGAACATCTGAAGTAGGATTTGAATTTATTTAAGTCTTCCTGACTCCATCCATTGTGCCAGTAGCTGCCTTTATTTTGCTCCATTATTAATTTGGATTATATTCCATTCTCCTCTAATTAAATCTAGCTTTCCTCAGAATACATTTGTTTAGGACCCAGATTCTAACAGATAATCCTATAGCAACAGTTCAAATCCTGCCTCTTCTTAGTCATTCCGGCCTAAACCGATCTGAAAAAAAAATCTCTACCTTCCATGAACATTTGTAGCAATTATTTTGAACACTCGTTTGGCCCCTAATCATGTGTATTAACAATTGGTTGGATATTTAATTCAGAGAGCTGATATATTGTGGCCTTGAACTATTGCTTAAATCTTATAAGTGTGTGGTAGAGATGCTATTAATCTGGACTGATGGCTGGAGCTAGTCAAAAGTGAGAATCACTAGATCGGCTGTCAATTTAGGGCAGCACCTTTCTTTCTCAGTTCTTTGGGTCTGACTTTCTTTCTAGTCATTCATTCCCTCAACTCTAGCCTTCTGAAGGAAGGTAAACATTTCCTTTCAAAGAATTACAGGAACTGATGCTGAGGGAGAAGAACCAAGAGAACATTGTACACATTAACAACAAGCATTGTAAGTTGATCAACTATGAAAGATGCAGTTCCTCTCAGCAGTTCAGAGATCTGAGTTCAGGACAATCCTGGACAGTTCTGGACAATGCCATTCACATCCGGGGCGGGGGGAACAAAACAACCCCCCCCCCCACAGAATCTAAATGGATACTATGTTCACTTTTTTAAAACTTCTCATGTTTTTCCTTCCTATGCTATGATTTTCTTTCTTTTTCCTTAGTCCTAATTCCTCATACACAAAATGATTAATAGGCAAATATGTTAAAAACAAATGTACATATACAACTTGTTACCAGACTGTTTGCCACCAAGTGGAGGAGGGTGGGAAGGGAGGATGGTAGAAAAACCTTTAACTTATAAATCTGGAAGTAGATGAATATTGAAAAACTTCCCTAACCTATAACTGGAAAAATAAAATAAAATATTAGTTTTAAAATTTTCCTTTCAATCTTTCTCAGGAAAACAATGGAGAGAGGAAAATGACCAAGTGATTACTTTTCATACCATTCCCAGTTTTTCATAGCAGCTCCCACCCTAAAAAAATGAAAAAACCTTAATGAATCATTGTCTAGAAAGATTTAGAATTTATCAAAAAAAGAAAATAAAAAAGTATAACTATCTTTAGTTAAGCTTGATCCTGAAGCCAGGAAAATTGTCTTGATGAATATGTCTTTTTCTATGTTATAATTTCTAACTCTAATCTATTTCTCTTTATTTCCCTTAGGAATTCCACCACTCTTCACAGACCTTGCCCTGCCTTTTCTGTACTTTATAATTGCACATAATTCATAATTCATATAATACAGTAATGCAATGGTTAATTATGTTTATTTTAAAAAACCCTTTAAATTGGTGAGTAAACAGAATTTGTCAATATCATGCTAAGAATACAAAGAAAGGCAACAACATTATCCATGCTTTCAAGTGGCTCATAGTCTAATGGGCAAGAAAAAAAAAGGCAAAAACAAAAGAGAAAGAGAAGAAAATTCTTAAGACACATCACTTTAGGGAGCAGACTTTCCTATTCCAGGAATGCAGAGTGGGAAGAAGGAGGTCAAGTTTCAGCAAGTCTGATGTCTACTCTGTGACTCGGATGCATGACCCATTCACAGGGACCTTATCCTATAGTTTGACAAGGCTGGTTCTCTCCTTTCATGGTTTTTCAGGGTGTCCCCTCAGTCCTTACTGAAATTGTTCTGTCTTGAGGGACAGCAACTAACTTGTCTCCCTGGTACTTAGACCCATTCTTCTGCTAGTGTTGATTCTTCTAGTGCTACATTCCTTTTCTCTAGTGACTTCAGTTGCTCTTATTCCTTAGCATAGACTTATTAGTATCACTGTGTCAGGCCAAGTTAAGGCTAATAAATTCAATGTCAAAAAGTTAAACTCTATGAGGTTTTACATTCATACTGGTATTCATAAATCCTTGGAGTATGTTTTCTAGCATTCATATATCCTTGGAAGCCTCAAACTACAGAGTGATATATAAATTAATATTGATGTTATTTCCTCAACTGTACAGACAGGGGCATCACTTTATCTTGACAGACAGGGACATCTCCTTATCTTTCTTCATAATCCTCAAGGTAATCATAAATTTACAGATGGAAGGAATCTCAGAGTTGATCTAGTTTAATTCTTTCATTTTAAAGATTAGAAAGTTGAGAGATTATATAATTTGCTCAAGTATTTATAGGCAGTAAGGGTCAGAGCCAGAACTCAAATTCAGACCTTCTGACTCATATGTATATGTGTATGTATGTGAAAATATGTAAATATAGTATATACACATATATGCACATACACACATATTTTTGCAAGGAAGTAGGAGAGATCTCTAAAAGGTAAGTCTAATAAGTGGTTCCCTTACAGATGAAATCTTTATTGATTTTGAAATTGATCTTTAAGAGACAATGTGGAGTAATGGCTAGAGAGAGGGTTGGCTTTGATACCAGGAAAATCTGGGTTCAAATTCTGTCTCCCATATTTAGTAGTTGTATGATCTTGAGCAAAAGGGTTAGCCCACTTAAGTCCAAGTTCTTTAATTTTTGAACTAAGAGGGTTGGACTAAATGACTCATGTAGTCTGGTTCAGAGCTAACTTTATGATTCTATTGGTAATTTCAGACATAGTGTCAAGTGGATGTGCTTTTGATAAATGGTACTGTACGATATGGTGAGATGAGTAGGACAACTGTCAGATGTGTTTCCTGTCTGCCAGGGTACCTCACTGCAAACTACCAAAACTATCATCTTATGGGAAGAGACACTGTCACTCATTCTTACTTTAGATCCTAATAATTTGGAGAAAGGAACAATTTAAGCAGATATGAGCTGAAGATTGTCTTGGTTGGAGGAAGAAATAGTTTATTAGCAAGTGAATAGTAAACAACATGGAGATGGGGTATATAAGATTGGTGTTCGGAGAGGAGTCTTAGTTTACTTGAAGCAGAAGACAGAATAAATCCTACTTGAAAGAGACCTTTAGAGTTCATCTGGTATAAGGCTCGCCTGAAATTTGAATCTTCTCTACAATATTTTTCAAGCATTTTTCTATATAATGTGTACAATGTACTAATTACAAAGCAAGTCTTTGCCTTTTATTAAACTGTGTCCCCCAATGTGTCAATAATTTGTCAACAGTGAGTTTGGGTAAGTGTATGAAATGGCAAGTTAAAAATGTAAAATTTCTTTGAAAAATTTGCAATTTAACCCTATGCTTCTTCCTATCTGGTACAAATTTGGGAGACTTTGCCATATGTCTATAATTTTTTTCCTTATTTTCAACTTATGGAAAGGGCAAAAATGCCTGTTGGTTGATTGACCAAATTCTATTCTTTGGAGAACTGTTGTGAAGTAAATGGAAACAGTCTATCACTTCCCAGACTATGAGCTACCAGTTTCCAAATACTAGATTTTTGATTGTCATCCATCTTAAGTAAAGATGAGTCAGTGATGACAGTGGTGCAGGGGAAAGAACTAACTGGTATTTAATAGATTATTTTTCTTCCTAAATCTGTGTTAAATGACTTGGCAGGGGAAAAAATCATTTGTGCAGCAAGATTTGATTTTAATCATACCAGATTGACTCTGGGCCATTTCATCTCTGCCTTGGTATTTAGCCAGTCAAAGGAGACAATTATTACCCAAGAGGCCAAGTCTTCTATCATGTTGACATGATCACAATTTCTAAATAGGAATTGAATAAGTAAAATGAACACAGCTAGCTTCAGACTCCATGATGATCTCCAAAATTGTTCTGTTTCCCAGGTAGGTTTAGGCATTGTGAGAGACACCTAATCAAGGAACTTCTGCTGAAGTCCTTGATATGTTCAATACTCAAAGATACCGTAAGTATGGCAGGGCATAGGCTTTGGTTTCAAAACATTGTCATCTTTGAGCCCAGTATCTCCTGGAGACTGCATTTTTTCTTTTTTGTATAAAGCTTTTCAATATAGGTTCTTGTATTTTTGACTGTTTTGGAACAGCATATAAGGGAAATGGGGTTTGACTCATGAGGGAAGTTTTCAGCGAAAGTTTGACTAATAGCTATAATAATAGGTAACATTTATAGAATACTTTAAGATTGGTAAAATACTTTACAGATATTATTTCACTTTATCCTCAAAACAATCCTGGGAAATAGATATTATTATTCCCATTCCTATAGACAAGTAAACTGAGACTAACAACAGTTAATGACTTGTCCAATGTCATAAAATAGGTAAATATCTGAAATGGGATTTGAATTCAGATTTTCCTTACTTCACGTCTAACACTATCCATTTTCCCACCTATCTGGCTCATTATAAGGAAAAAAACTTATGAATGATTAAAGTTTCTAAAATAGAATGGGATATACAATGAAGTCTTGCATTCTTTACCATGAGAGATCAAACAGAGGCTACAAAAATGTGTGTAAAAAAATGTTGTAGGGCAGTGATATTAAACTTCCATAGAAACTAGGGCCACTCATTATACATAAGGATACCTGGGAGGCTCACTACTGACTTAGTTTTTTTTTTTGTAAGGCAAACGGGGTTAAGTGGCTTGTCCAAGGCTACACAGCTAGGTAATTATTAAGTGTCTGAGAACGGATTTGAACCCAGGTACTCCTGACTCTAGGACAGGTGTGGTGCTTTTTCCATTATGCCACCTAGCTGCCCCTTACTGACTTAGTTTTAAAGGCAATGTTATCTATATCTGTGTTTTTATTTATTTTGTTAAGTACTTCTCAATTACATTTTAATTTGGTTTATATGTTTGACACTTCTATAGAGGTCCTGCTTCAGGTAGGGGGTTAGACTTAGATTATGTGATTCAAAGTATAATTATTAGTATTAGAGAGCAGAAAGGACCTCAAAGACCATCTAGTTCCATTCTCTCATTTTACAGATAAGGAAACTGAGGCCCAACAAGATTCAGTTACTTACTCAAGCTAAGAGAGAAAGGATTGTCTCTGGAATAGGAGCTCAGATTCTTTGAGTCTAAATCAAATTCCCTTTCTACTTTATAATGCTAAGTATTTTATTCCCCATTGATTAGCAAGGAAACCAAGACACAAATTAAATGACTTATTTAACCTTCATGGTATGTTAATGGTAGAGGTGAGAAAAGAACCAAGATTTTAGGTCACTCTTTCCTAGTGAAGGCAGAAAAAAGGTCTTCTTTAAATATGGTTCATTAGAAAGATCAGGTACATTCCATTATTTATGGTTCATTAGAAAGATCCCTTTGAAGTCATCTCTGACCTTGGGACAGATTCTACCCATATTAACTTACTACATGGGTGATCTTGGGTAAGTTAATTCACCTCTATAGGCCCTAGTTTCCTCTTGTGTCAAATGATCTGGTTGGATTACGTGGCTTCCAAGGTACCTTCCAGTCCTAAATCTATAATACTTTTATCAATACATTCTGAGCAGTGAGTCATGGGAAGGAGAACTGGACTTGGAATTAAGGGACTTGAGTTTTGATCCTAGACCTAACAGTCAACTAGTTATTTGACAAGTAAATGGTTCCATATTTTTGAAATTCAGTTTCCCCATTTATAAAATGTGGACATTGATGCTTTTAATCCCTACTTTAGAGGGATGTTGGGAGGTTCATAGAGCTAGCGCTAGGGGGAGATTTCAGAGAATATTTAGCCTGACCCTTCTCATTTCACAGATGAGAAAAGTGAAGTTCAGAATTGTGGCTTGCTTATAGTCAATCATCTAATCACTGCTTGAGGCAGAATTGGAACCCAGGTCTTTTGAACTCCAAGTCCAGAATCTTGATTATTCCCTTATGCCTTTCATAGCACATTGTAAACCTTAAAGTACAATATAGAAATTTTCTCATGTATAAATAAGGAATTTGAATTAGGTGGTCTACAAAGTCCTTTTTAGATCTAAAGTTGATGACAAATCAAAGTTATTTGAGTATTTCATTGGAAGTTAACAATCCATGGCCCAAAGCATGAAAAATCTTTGATAAGTCATTTTCCAGTCTCTGCATAAACAGCTCACATGTGTAGCATTTGCCAATTCAGCATTAAGCATAATTCCTGATTCCCCAACCAGGATTTGTGGCTGAGGAATCACTGTACCATTTAAAAGAGATCCTCCATCTCAAGGAGAAGAATGTATGTATAGTGCTTTATGTGTTATAAAGTGTTATAGTGCTTTATGTGTTATAAAGTACTTTCACATGAGAGTCACAATCACACCCTCCTGGGTGGAAGTTAGAGTAGTTATTTTTATCTTTATCTGAAATGACAGGACAGAAGTTGAGGAACTTTAAATGACTTGCCCATTGGAGGCAGAACCCATTTCTTAGAAAGAGATTATTTGCAGTATAGTAGATGGGAGGTCTAGAGAAAGGAGTTCAAAGTCTGATTCTGTCACTTCCTACAGTATGACAAGGGAAATCACAATCTCTTTGAATTACAGTTTTCTCCTCCATAAATGGGTATGATAATAATTTTGGTACCAGTTTCACAGGATGAGAGAACTCCATTTACCAAGGTGGATTCCTAATTTCTTTTGCCACTGATAGTCTTGGAATGTTTTCTAGAGCATTGAAAGATCAAGTCACTTGCTCGCAGTCACACAGCCAGTATGTATTAGAGGTGGAATTGAAGCTAGGTTTTCTTTCTCATGAGTCAAAACATGCAGAATAAAGTCCCATTGTTTTTAGTATGTATCAATCAGTAGAATCTGTAGAAGCTTTAAATCTTTTAAAACAGCCATGGTGGATTGAGACAGAGTAGGTGGGGTAGGAAGAGAGACAGGTGCTAGGAGCCCGCAGAGGTAGATTCAATCATATTTGACAACTGTTTGGGTATATAGGACATGGGAGAGGAAAGTATCAAGAATGACTCCCAGAGTATGAAGCTGGATGACTGGAAGGATAGTAGTGCCCTTGACACAAATAGAGATTTTGGGAAGAGGGGAGAATTTGGAGGGAAAGATAGTGAATTCCTTTTTTTTAGAAGTGTTGAGTTGGGATACTGATGGATAGCTCTAATTCTTTGTGTTGCACTGATCTGTAACTTCTACAGGATAATCCTTGTTTTGTTCTTCAGAATCTCTAGAGTTGGTATAGAGGAAGAAAGATCTGAGTGTTTGCTGCAAGAAAATGGTAACTTGAGATTTGGAAATAGGGTGTGGTGAGTGTGTTAGATGAAGAAACTGTGCTAGAATTAGATAGGGTTTTTACTTGATAGGGACAGCTAAATGTAAGTTTGTCAGATAATATTTTAATGTGTATACAAGTTCTGGACTTCATCTTAATTTCTACTTGCCTGGAAGATAGGATCCCCAGGAATGCTTTCTATATCTCATCTCAGGTTCCTAGGAGTAGTCCTGAAGGGATAACTCATGAGCCCCCACTGATTTGCTTCTCTTCACTAGTTTTCAATTAGTCAAATATATTTAATTAGCTTTTAGAAATGGGATATTTACTAAGGTGGAATAACAATAAGAATGATGGCAATTTGATTGAGGCTCTGTGTTTGTCTGAACAAAAGCACAGTTCAGTAGCAAAGACAGAAGCATTTATTGGACTCATTCTCCAGAAGAATAGCAGAACTTAGTCTACTAATCTAAAGACTAGGGGTTTAGACAGTGGTTTATATGATTTTACAACAAAGGGAGCCAGGAGAATAGGAGGAAAACAGAGTACCCAGAATCAGGATCCTTGTGCAAGCTCCATCCATTTGGGGCTAGTATGAACTATATTGAGCTAGTCCTGTGGTTGTTGATATAGTAGAGGTACTCGAGGTTCACTAGTGGACATCATAAAGGGTTGTATATCAAACTTGAGCCACGCTGAATCTGCTCCCTGATCAACTGATTTTGATTTCCAGATTATTTCAGCCTTTGAATAATAAGGGAATTCAGGCAAATCAAGGTGATTAGTAAATTCATTATTCATTCCATTTCTACAATGGGTATAGTTTGGTTGATTAAATCAAGAAGTGTTCTCATCTGACATACTACCTTTTTAGTGGGCAAGAGTAATCAATGGCTGCCAACCTCTACAATATGGAAAGTATCATGTTGGAAAATTATGTAAGATTTTATCAATTAAAAATAAGTTGGAGAAGCAATGGGGCATAACGGATAAAACAAGACTTTGGAGTAAGGAAGGATCTGGGTACAAATTCAGTGTCCATGCATCTTAGCTATGAAAACTCTCAGTGACCAAGGCAACCTTATAAAGCTTTAAATTGATAGAATAGTTGCTGATCTTCATTGCTCATGGGGATTCTCTGGAAGCTTCCTAGACCCATAGCATCATTGACCTCGTTAAAGGAAAAAAAAAAATTCCATTATGTCAGAAAAATTTATGTTTCTTCAGTCTTTTTCCTATAGCCATAGAAACTGAAGTTTGAAAGTGGTGGTGGTGGTGGTGGGGATAAAGGAATGAGCCCTTTTGAATATAATGTTATCAGCTTCCTCTTGACCAATCTCTTCTAAAGTCATTTTGCAGCTCTAGTTTCAGTGTTTTTGTCTTCACCATGCAGGTTTTCTCTGGCTTTCTGAGGGTTGTTCATTGATGATTCTGACTGTCTGTTCTCCTGGTTTGTTTCTTGTGAGTGGCTTGTTCTGACATGGCTATGTACAAAGGAGTGCCTAATAAAGGCTAACTCCCCTGAATTAGATATCCTATAGCCTCAATGAAGAAAACATCCTGTGTCCATGCCATAATGTTCTGCTGCATCTTTGTCAGCTCCTTTGGGAAGCTTCAAAATAACTTAAATTAGATGAGACTCCAGTAAGTAATTTAAGATGAGGCAGAAATTATTATTATTATTATTATTATTTTAAAGGGGAAGGAGAGAAGGTGTTTTTTGGGACACAGGCAGGTAGTAAGTTTTTAGCATAAAATTACCAGCTTCAAAATAGGGTTATAAGCATCAAGTGAAAGGTTATGTAAGGTAGTACTTATATGTATGTGTATATTTATACATACATATATGTATACATAATATAATATATATGTATATGTTAGATAAATATGTGTGTAGTTAAATATATATATATATATAAATATATATATATATATATATATATATATATATATATATATATATATATATATAATAGACTGGGTCTTATTCCATAAGGAATCCTAATGGTTTAGGTCTAAAAATAGAATAAAATGAGATACTCATAATCCATCTAACAGTTAACAAAAAGAGATTTATTTAGCTATAGCATGGGAAAGAAATTCAGAGCAATAAAGGCATCCTTGTCTGGATTAAGTATTAATTAACTTGAACAGTTCATGCTGCTTTTCTACAGTTTGAAACCATAGGTGGGGGGGCTCTAGTAATTCATGTTCTGACTGTTGTGTACTCAGAATCTAAGTCAGTGTCCTAAACCTTAGTCCCATGAGCTAATCAAATCTCAACAGTTTTAATGCTTTTTAAAGGGAAAAAAATGGATGGGGGTGGGGGATAGAGAGTTAAGATATTTTTTCTTGGTATTCTGGGTATATGTATATACACCCACATATAGCCATAAAATCCATTTCTTAACTCATTGTTAATTATCTAATAAACTTGTTGGGAAGCTCTGCAAAAGCAACATTTGTTATAATCTATTTCATATGACAGAAGACAACAGACTAAAGACCAGTGCTCCCTCTATAGAGCTGTTAATGAAACCTTAGCTGCTTGATCTCAAGCTGAAAAGTATATAAATAAATTAGGCTTTACCTCCCTCCAGGATAGTAAAGATGGGCACATGAACCACAAATGCCATTGTTATACAACAATCATTGTAGCTCAAAGGGATTGGGAGAATTAAAAGGGATCTCAGAGATAATTTAATATGATCTAAACAAGAAACCTGTCATCTTCATCATCATCATTTATAGAGAAATACTAAGTTTCATTCACTAGGCAAAGTAATTTATATTTTTTATTATCTCATTTGATTTTTCACAATTGCCCTTGTAGAGGTAGTTGATATTATTATCATTTGACAGTTGAGGAAATTAAAGCAGAGTTCAAGTCACTTGCTCAGGGTCACACAACTAGGAAATGTCAGGTTGGGTTTGAACTATTAAATCCAGATCTATGCTCAATCCTCTGTACTTCCTTGTGACCTCTAGGTATTTCCCATGAGGGATGGTCTAACCCATTCCTGAAGCAATCCAGGAATGGGGAAACTCATTATTCACCTCCTAATATAGTTCATTTTACTTTTATATAGCTCTAATTGTTAGGAAGTATTCCTTAAATCAAACCTGACTATGCCTCTCTTCAGTTGCTTCTAGTTCTGCCCTGGACCAAGCTGACCAAATCTAATCTCTTTTCCACAAGACAGCTTTTCAGATACCTGAAGATAGGTATCATGGACCCTTTCAGTATTATCTTATCAGCTTTAAGATCCCCAGTTCTTTCCTGAGAAGCATGATACCAAGACTATTTATCATCTCAGTTCTCTTCCTTGAAATCCTTTCTGGTTTATCTATGTCCCATCATTTAAAAAAAAGTATGTGTTCTCTAGAACTGAGATCACAATACAGAGACTGCAAAGATCTTTGTAAGGCTGAATTGTCATTGTTCAGTGGTGTCTGACTCTTCATGACTCCAGTTGGGGTTTTCTTGGCAAAGATAATGGAGTAGTGACCATTTCCTTCTCCATTTTATTTTACAGATGAGGAAACTGAACCAAACAGGCTAAATGATTTGCCCAGGGTCACATAGTTACTGAATCTCTGAGGTCAGATATTCCTAACTTCAGAGCTCTATCCACTGACTCTCAAGGTAGAATCCTGGTTGATCTATCTCTTTTGTAGCCCCCTTTTTTACTGTTACTTTAATTACCAGAGGGAAGAGGAGCACAGCCAGTAGCTATCTATTCCTCAATGCTGGCAGTGACTTTTATTGTATCCTCCATCTGTGATGTATGGTATCAGAGATACCATATTGTTGGGATGCTGGCTTTGTATAGTAGGTCCCAATCAGATCTTTCTCCAACATAAAGTATAACTGGTATATAGAATATGGGAATGAGAAATTGGCCAGAGAGGTTTCTAGGTTTCAGCATTCTTTTTTTCCACAAAGAGAGAAATGGAGATCTAAGAGGTGAAACAGCTTGCCCAAGATCAATACATCAAAAGTGTAGGTATTAGAACTCCCTTTACTTATTGGGGAAAGGGAAAACAACAGGCACTGTGCTAAGTGATATTGTCTCATTTGATCCTCTCAGCTACACTGTAAAGTAAGTGCTGTTATTAATTCTCATTTTATAGTTGGGGAAACTGAGGCAAACTATTAAATGACTTTTTCCTGGAGTTTACAAGACTAGGAAGTATCTGAGACTGGATTTGAACCCAGGATTTTTCTGATTTCAGTCCTAGTTCTCTATCCATTGTGTTGAGTAGTAATCTATAACTTAGATTGTTTTGTCATAGAGAATTGTTTGAGACTCAGATAGGTCAGTTAGTTACCATATAGCTAGCAATATGTCAGAGGAAGAATTTGAGTCTAGATTCAAAAGCACTGCCTCTCTTTATAATTATATAAATAAGTATGCATGAGGCATTGCTACTCTCTGGTTGACCACAGTTTCACATCTCATATCTTTGTATGTGGAGCTGATTGTAGCAAAATGATTTCCCAACACAGTCAGGGATCTGGAAGCAGACAAGCCTTGATAGCTCATTTCACTGTGAATCAATCCACTCTTTAGGTCTGCAATCCTTTTTATCGTTAAGAATTCTACAGACATTTTGGCAGGACCTATGGGAGGATGAATTGATAAAATGTTGGCTGCCTCAATGAGACTGCCCAGCTCTGAGAAGAAAATCAAGAGTTTCAGCAGTCTCCATGGTGTTGGCTCTTTGAAAGAAATTTAAAATGAAGGAAATGTCACTGCCTCCCCCCTCCCAATCATTTTTATTTCTAAAACTATGGATGTCAATGTTTCCTGACTATTTCACTTTTTCTGGTGGTGTTGATATGCACAATTCGCTTCATTCCATGAAACAACTATCTTTATTTTCTTTTAAGAATTGATGAGGGGGGGCGGCTAGGTGGCACAGTGGATAGAGCACCAACCCTGGAGTCAGGAGGACCTGAGTTCAAATTTGACCTCAGACACCTAGCTGTGTGGCCTTGGGCAAGCTACTTAACCTCATTTGCCTTGCAAAAACCTAATAAAAGAAAAGAAAAAAGAGAGAAAATTGATGAGGGAGTATAACAGTGAAAATAGTACCTGGCTTGGAATCAGGTTGGGTTCAAATCTTGCCTCTGACACTTATCCAGTCATGTAACTAAGCAAGCTCCTTCTGGTTTCTGAGCCTCAGGTAACTCTAAAGGTCATATCAAGTCATAGTCAGGAGAACTATGGAAGCAATGTCTACCTTTGGAGGTCCCCACATTGATGAACTCAGAAATCCTTCAGACATGATTCCAGATAACTAATTACAAAATTATACTTTCTACCAGTGATTGTAGAATCACTCTTTGTGAGCATTATTACTCTATGCAACCTTTCTCTGAAATGGGAAGAGCTAATGACTTTATAAATAATATTTATACCACTGGAGCATATAGCAATACCCTTTGCAGCTATCCTGACCTTTTTATTCCTTTAGCCAACAATCTAGTGCCATCCCTTCTCACAACCTGCAACAGCCTTTAAACCATTGCCTGGATAATTCTCCCTTACGCACAGATCTGATTCTATAATTCTTCTCCTGAAAACCCTGAAAGGTGTCTCTGTTGTCTCTTAAATAAATATCAAAGTCCTTAGCCTGGAATTGAATACCTTTCACCACTTAGCACCATTCTATGACATATTCTTCTTTCTATGAGTGTATGTATGTATTGTTGACACCATCCATAATAGAGGAAGCAATGATAGTGCTATATCCTACTTTGATGGCAAACTATGCCAGATCGATAGATGACTCCTAATTCCATTTCTGTATCTTTGCCCATATCCTGGGGCTAGAACACCTTCCCACATCTATTGCTGCCATTTTGAATTTCTGACCATTCTTTAAGATTCATCTTCGTTTAATCCATGGAACCTACCCTATTTCCCCATCAGCAAATAGATTTCCTTCCTTTCCCCTTCCCACTATCCTGAAGACAGGTTGGCAATTCTTTTTTGCACTTATCATTTATCATTATGTGCTATGCTTATTTGCAAATATCATATACTTCAGAAAATGCGAGCTCCACGAGGCAGGGACCATATCTCATTTAATCTTAGCTTAATCTAGCCCTCTGGTACCTAGAAAAGTATTCTGTTGTTATTAGGTCCTTAATGATTATTTGTTGAAAGTGATTATTATTTTTCTATCTGTTACTGTAGGGTATGCATCCTGAACACATGGTAATACATACTCAATAAATAGCAATTGATTAAAATATATGGTTCTCCTTGAAAGCAGAAGGTTAACTAGGACCACAGGAAATGAATAGTAGTCCCTGCTGAGCAGATTTACATTTGAGTCATCAGTAGCATGTCATAGCTAATGGCCAAAATCTATTAATAAGGTGTTGGGTCTCCTGAGACAATTAGATATTGCTGTTTGCCTGTAAGATTCACTCTGCTCTGTGTCTGCTTGTGGCCAGGAGATGTCACTGAGATAGTTTTTGCTTTTCCCATGATAGGAGACACTCTGAACACAGAGCACCTTCCATAGGCTTTACTGGCATACAGCCAAACTGTCCATGCATTCCAGTCTTGATGCTTCTTGCTTCTCTTAAGGCTAGTTTTGAAATGACTTGTTCAAGGTCACAGGCTACTACTTGTGGTATAAACCATATTTATAGCTATTTTATTATAAGGTTTCTCATAACAACTCTGAGACAACTAGGGCTGGCATTGTTACTTTTTCATTGTACAGAGGAGAGATCGAAGGATAGCTACCACTAATGAACAATGCATATTGGAGAGGAATGACCATTTAATTGAAAATGGTTTAGGAGTCAGAGAACAAGTCTCAAGAGTCAGACAGAGATGGGTTTGTATGTTATCCTTGACATGTATTGGCTATGTGACTCTGGATAAATCATTTACCATTTGGAGCTCTCAGGCCCCAAGTGACTCTCTACAATTGGAAATTGAAGGGCAGATGATGACTGCTTTTGTTTGAAGGATTTTCCTCACTGGGAGTTTGTGATATCAATGAAATTATAGGTCTTTTCTCCACTCCTCACCAATGGGAAATGATTTGCCCAGGGTCTTACAACTAGTATTCTATTATCTATCTGTCTATCTATCTAATCTATCTATCATATATCTATCTATTTATCTATCATCTATCTCTCTATCTGTCTATGTATCTATCTATTTCTCCTTCCCTCCCTCCATCTATCTATCTATCTATCTATCTATCTATCTATCTATCTATCTATCTATCTCTCTATCATCTATCTATCACACATATGTAAATATATCAAAAGCAGTATGGCAAAGTAGATAGAAAGAGAGCCTAGGAATAAGAAAGTCTTGATTTTTAATAGAAGGATCATTGATGAACACCTGGAAATAATCTCAGGAGCCATCCAATCCATCTTTCTCACCCTCTCATGACAGAACTAAGGCACATATAGGTTAAATGTTTTGAGCTGGGTCAAACACAGGATAAGTGGTTGAGCCAGGAGACTGCCTCAGATCCTTATTAACTGTGAGATCCTAATTAGGTCATTTATCTGTCCTGAGATAGAGGACTGCTGCTAGGTGGTGCAGTGAGTGGATAGAGCAAAGTGGATAGAGTAACACATTCTAAAATGGAGTGGAATATCTTGGTGCCAGACAAAAGTATCGTTAGGTCTTCTTCCTTAGTGAATGGGAGGGAAGATGATCCCTTGTTTCTTCTTCTCACTTAGTTTCATGATGACAAATGAATCCTGATTCTAGCAAAAATAAATAAGATAATCCTTTATTCATCATCAATGAACAGTTGAATGATCTGTTTCACAATATAGAAGGAATGAACAGTTCCACAATAGAATTTTTCTGATAAACTGAGGTTTGACTCTTAAGCATCAACACTGAAAAGAGTTTTGAAATCCTTTTGGATCATAATCTTTCTGTAATTTATTGTATACTTTCTCTCAAAGGCAAATCAAAAGACCTTTTCTCAATTTCTGACTTCCTTACCTTTTTCTAGACTTAAAACAGAGTTTGTTCCTTTGATTTCCAT